>NC_140959.1:43234278-43289278 GCF_014529385.1 Adiantum capillus-veneris | reverse complement strand
TCTGTTTTTTGCGTTTTCTGCAATTGCTGTCAAGTTTCAATTTCTGCTATTGTCTGCGTTTTTTCAATTTCCGCAATTTCTGCATTTTCAAGTTCGCCGTTTTTAATTTTTTCTCCCAAAAAAAATAAAAATAAAGAAAATAAAAATTCGGAAATAAAAAAACGCGAGCGAGCGGGCGGCTAAAATTTTCGAAAATAAAAAACGTGACTCTTAAAACGGACGGGTTGGTTTGTATAAAAGATAGATCGGGATCGGGATCATTTTCCCAAGCCCAAGCCCAAGCCCAAGCCCAGGCCCAGTCCTCAGTCCTCAGTCCTATGATATATACTAGACTCACTCTTATATATATACCCTACTCCCTCAAGAGAGAATGAGAGCATGTGGGACAAGTCCTCCACTCTCCTCCTTTCTCTTCCCACTTGCACCCTTAGACTTTCTAGTTTGGGCTTAGTTCCCTACTGGAAATTGACAGTTTTAGGGATTCCGAGGGCATAGAGTGACCAAACGGAGGGCTGTAAAGCACGGCACGACCCTCTGACCGATACGCTCGTTTTGAGCTATCACACGGCCCATTCCACGACACGCTCTAAAAAATCTAGCAAAAAAACAAACAAAAAACACGCTAAAAACTAGTCACAAGGCCTCCTAGAGCAGCTTTTTGACACCTTAGGGTATCAAAAGCACATGCACTTACGCTCTGGGCGGGTGCTAGAACACGAGCATATTGAGGGTGCCTCTGTTCATATGGACACCCATTACCCATCCACGATAAGCTCTAGACCCTCAACGGGGACACAAGGTAGCACCAACCAAGACCCTAAAATAGCCGCTAGTGATTCCTCCTCCGACTCAGAAATTATGGAAGCATACCCTACCCAAAACACTGAGAGAGAAGGCCATGCACCTCCCAAAGCTCCACAGCCTAGTACTAGTATGTTTAGCCGTTTCATGGAAACATTAGGTAGAGCTACTCGCTCGGAACCTGATGCAGATGAAGCACGCGAAGGGGGTGGGGAAGTGGAATCTCCTTTCACATCGCACGTGGACCCCACACCCCCAAAGAGTGTCCATGTGGATATCCTGCCAACTTCTTACCAAGAAGGCACTGTTGAGCTGCCTCCTTCAGAAGTTCCCTCTAGAGTACCGTTGGTGACAAGTAAAACCATGGGGAGCAACATTGCTTCTACCTCACGAGAAACCGTTAACACGTCGACTCTAGAAGGATTGTTCATTAATGATCATTGGACATACGACCTCCACACTGAGGTGTTGACGGATCTACACTCTGGCCACGCCTACCATGTAGGATGGATAGAGATTGTACAATCCACCTCTAGTGCCACGAGCATCGAAGATCAACAGAAAATGATCTGTAATGTTATCCATGGCATTATTCAATCAGAAAGGCAAAACCGAGGGGTAAATATACTCTCAACTGGCCCCATGAGATTTCTGGATACGAGCAAGGCTCAACAGCCTACTCTATCACAAATTGAGACTCCTCTAATGAGCCCCATGGACCCATCTTACGTCATTTCACCTGGTGTCTCTATGCAATCTGAGCCTCCGAGCGAAAACTTTAGCTTCCCTAACTTGGCTCAACCCTCTATTAAGGAAAACACAGTGCTCACTCCAGGGATAAGCCTGACAGAGAATGTACCGATGACATCTACGATTAGCGCAGTGCCACTACCTAGTGTCGTAGTACCTAATATGGGGCCTCGACCATATGTGCCTCTAGCCCCCACACCTCCAATTGTACCACTTGCTTATGCTCCTCGAGTGCCGCTCCCTAGCTCTTATCCGAGTGGACCTATGCCCGGTTATGTTCCATATCCTGCATCATCCACACATATGCCAAGACCGGTACCCGTTCTTCTCCCACATATGATTCCAAGAGTACCTCCACCGGCCCTGCCTCCTCACATAGGTGACTTGGCAGCGTTTGCTCAAACCATAGGTCAATCTATCGCGGAAAATATGCGTCATGCATCTGATAGAGAGCCTAGAAGTAAGGCAGTACAAATTGCCAAACTCACGCAAAAATTCAATGGGGACGAAGATGCTAGGAAACACATTGAAGTGTTTGAACAAGTATGTGATTCCTTAGGGGAACGCAACGAACTACATAAGTGCAATGCCTTAAGCTTGACATTAAGTGGGAAGGCTGGAGATTGGTATAGGACCCTAAGGGTGGACGAGAAAACAATCTACCCTACCCTTCGAAGGTTGTTTCTAAAGGAGTACATACGAGAAGGTGTGCTTTGGGGTGTAGCATCTCAGCTACAGAAGGCCGAACGTAAGGAAGGAGAGTTAGTAAGGGACTTCATTAGTCGTCTAAAGCACTTAAACTCTCGTTGCCCTGTAAATGAGCGCTTCAACAATAACCAACTGCTTGATCGATTCATTCGAGGGTTGAGGAATGAAGGAATCTATAATGGACTAGTGATTAGAGGTATCACAACCTGGGAAGATGTCACTGCCAATGCAATCCAATTAGAGGACAACTTGATGATAGCAGGCATGAGGGTGTCTACTCACACGAGATCCACTAGCTCACAAGCCATTGAGTATGAACCCATGACTGCAAAGCCCATTGCCAATGAGCCAAAGGTATTTGAGACATTCTTGACAGACCTCACCAAGGCAATCCAAGAGTCTCTTAAGGATAATAGACCCCCTCAAAATAGTCACATGTATCCAAGAAGGGAGCAACAATGGTGTTCCATTTGCTTAGGTCCACATAGCACTAGTGAGTGCCCTACGTTTAGAGTAAAATTTAATGGAACTTGCAACGCATGTGTTAGGTATGGTCACCAAGCTAAGGATTGTTTAATGATCAAACGTATGATGGCAAATAGACCACCTGTAGCCTGGACGGATGCACCTCGAGCTCCTGTATTGATGCCTGCTCCACCTGTTGAGCAACTACCGCAACACATGGTCCCTACATCTCAAAATGTTGTACAAGCTACACCGTTACCACCTCCTGTGCTAGGACCGCAGCCCCCGCATCCAAGAGTCGCCCCTATGAACCAAGTGGGTTGCGAGCCATCAAATGCTTATGCAGATGGTTGTGAGGAGGAAATAGACACTAGTATTGCCTACGGACTTGATACATTGGAAGAATGTCCTATATACTACATGGAAGATTGTTGGGGACAAGTCAAGCCGGTTTATCAAGCTGCTGCTCTCGCATCCAGAGGTCAAAATATCAACACCCAGGCTAGGAGGCCACCTCTTCAATGCTACGAGTGTGGTGGACCACATCGAGTAGCGGAGTGCCCTATTAGGCTGCAAAAGAATGCTGCACAGATGCAAATGAATCAAGGGAGCACGTCTGCAATGACAATACTCACATGTAATCGTTGTGGCATAGATCACTTGATTGCCCAATGCCCCTATAACCCAAATGCGCCTAAAATCACACCCCTAAATTTGGTCGAAATTGCTAGTGTGACATCGCCAATACCACCCGTCGCACCCGCTTATGCGATTACACGGTCCATGCTTCAAGGGCCAGGACATATCCTCGAAGAGAGAGATACCGCGTCAGTTATCCAAGCAAAGAAAAAGAAGACACGAAGGAAGAAGTCGCAGAATACGGAAAATTCAAAGCCAAGTTCCAAAACAAACATAGGAACAGGAGATGACCCGTGTATATGAATGACCTCGAGGATGATTCAGATTCAGTCGAGACAATGGAGACTAGAACCAATACCACAAAGGGAAAGACCGACAAAGAAAACCGTAACATGGAACCAAATGAAAACCGAATGAGAGAAAACCATAAAGAGCCTCTGAAAACACCACAAGTGTTTCCAAATCCAATCCAAGACCCCCAAGATAAACCGCAGGGGCAAAAAGGGAAGAATCGTAAAAAGAAGATTGGGACGTACCCAAACCCTGTAGACGAGATTAAGCAGGTGAAACATCTAAGAGGTTTAGTGGAGAAGACTCAAAGGAAACTAGAACCAGAACCCATGCAGGTCAAAATTCATGACACAGTGTTTCCCACGCAAGTTCATCCACCCCACATGAACCATAGACCGTTAGCCATATCTAGTATCATCCAAGAAGGGAGTGAGGACAGGACATCAGAAAGTGAGCATACACCTTTCTTGTTGGAAAGGATGTTTAACGAAGGAATACCTGATCCCATTGAGGAATATGAGATTCCATCCTCACCAGTTCTTAGTGAAGGACCTACACCCTGCAAAACGCCAATGAATGTTGCCAAACTAGTGGACTTCATGTCTTCTGAGGTCCGAACCACGATCATAGCAAAGCTGTATGGAGATCCTGAGTTATTCCTTGCACTTCGAGCATTCCTTAACGGAGAGCTACGAACGGGATTACCGCAGTTTGCGCAACCAAATAGGCCTGACTCAATTATGATTGATGAGGAAAATCATGTGCAATCACTTGACTTAGATGGACACGAGTCTGTGATCGAGGTACCCATTAACGAATTAGGGCAGTATTTTGAAGGCGACGAGTCTAATGCGACCCTACCCATCACTACCAAGGGATTAACTATAAAGGGAATTCTTGATGGTGGTGCGGGAGTTAGCATCGTTACAAAAGATTGTTGGGAATCCATGGGAAAACCCCGCCTCAGTGTTACTAACATTGTGGTAAAGATGGCAAATGGTACCATAGCCAAACCTATGGGGATGCTCAAGGATCTTAAGATCAAAGTTCTAGGACACAAGGTACGACATACGTTCATTGTAATGGATTTCTCTAAACACCTTATGTCATATGAAATGATTTTAGGACGACCATTCATGAGGGAAGCACAAATGGTTCACGATTGGTCTAAAAATCATGTCTATTTGCAATTCCAAGACTCTGTCCTTAGAGTGGATTTGGTGACTGGTAAGGTACACCCCTTAGGGAGTAAAACCATTATTGATCATCGCTCTGACACCACAGTTCACTCGGCCCCACTACAATATTGTTACACTTGTAAGAAGGATACAGACATTGGCCAAGATTCTCCTTACATGGATGTGTTACCGCGTATGACGGAATCAGACAATGTGGATTGGGTCCACCTAGCATCAACCATAGACACTTGGGGAAATAGAGGGACGACCTGGGTAACACCTGAGGGGGATGAAATGCCTATACCCTTAAATATGCTACAAGCAATTCATATCGCTTTTGACAAGACTCATCCTAATGTAACGAAGAAAACATACAAGTGGGTCCCTAAAGCTTCTTTAGTGACCATAGCTAGTGCTAAAAAACAGAAGCCTTGTAAGAAACGTACCACTCGCTCCAAGAAAAGTAAGAAAATGTTGCGATGGATTCCTAAACGACTATTGGAAGCCCAAGGATACTATGAAGGAAATGATCAAATCTGGGTGCCCAAACGTAAAGTATACTCTTACCTGTCACCTGGCCCATGTAAACCCAATCCTGTGGCTCCAAAACAAATTGAAAATTGCGGAAAGGAAAAAATCATGGAACGTTACACACCCATTCTAGAGCTAGTTTGGGTACCAAAGAAAGAACGATTTGTCCCACCTAGCTCAGGAACAGGGAAATCAAATGAAGCTTCTTGCTCTTCATGTAGTTCCTATACGCAAATAGAAGCTTCGACACAACCTCCACCTACCACTGTACATATCCATCCAAGCACGAAAGAGTTTGCACCTTCCGGGGTAAGTTCACCACCTACAACAACGTTGCAAATAAAATCCTGGGAGAGTACCTTACCACCGTTGCAACTTGACAAGGCACCTAGGGTAATAGAAAACTACTGGCAAAAATCCTCACCTATTACCAACTGGAACAATTGGTTTCAAAGGGTGACAAGCTCATTTCAAACGGTATGATCTACCCAAGGAAGGGGGGAGTGTTTGTGGACATCCATCATTCACTTGTTTCCCTCTCAACCTTTTTCCCTGACCTCTTAATTTCCAATCTTAGGGAATGTACATATAAAGCTTTATACCAAAAAAAAAAAAAAAAAAAAGAGCAAGAGCAATTAGCAAACGAGTATGCACATTAAAAGTCAAAACATTGACTCAGACCTACACATGTCACATCTGGTGCAGTGAAACAGAAACCTATGCCATAAAACACCTTTGATCCTCATCACTTGAGTGATGGAGGGTAGGTAAGATTAGTACGATAGGAGTGTTTCTGTTTTAGAGTTGAGTGATTAGCGAAGTTCTCTTTTCCCACTGATGTGCCTCCTAGAGGTATTGTTTGTGTTTCATAGTGTGTACAGGAGCGTGTTGCTATTGATAGGATTTGGACCTTCATGGAACCTTTCTCTCGTTCACACTTCAAATCAAGCGCGACCATCAACACAAACAGGTGTTTCTTATCCATTAGCATTGCCTTTATCTTTTTGCATCCATGTTTGTCTGCTTTGATTGTGATTGGTAGCATAATATTCAGCGCATTGGCTTAGTATCAAACATTTAATTCAATGTAATGTTTTGTCATAATCACTTGTCTAGGTTTAAAAATCAAGCAGTCCGACTAAGCTAGTGTGACCAAGCTAGGTATTAGAAATCTTCTCTTAATACCATGGGGAATGCCTTCCTAATAATCAATGGTTACTTAGGTTCTTAATCCGATTTAGGCAGCATTGTATGAACTGTACTAGGGCTTTCTAGTGGGCTTAACACTAGTGACCTTTAGCTTAAGTATTATAAAGGGAGTTTACTAATGTGATGAGCCTCGGGAGTGTAACAGTGTTATATGGCCCCCCAAAGTTACAAATTTAAATGCTGAAAATGAACAAGAAAAAAATCAAAGTGCCACAATGTAAAATTTTACGCTGGAAGAGAAATCTCAGCTTGAATTGGTACTTCACTCACATGTATCGCCTATGGTACTAGAGCCCTAGAGGTTCCCAGCGTGGGCGCTTTTCCTTGAAAAGCAAAAAACCCAAGGCATACAAAATAAGCACCCACTTCAAAATTGAATCAGTGTGAAAAGACTTTGGGGAGTCAAAGAAAAAGTAATCAGTCAGGCGATGATTTCATGAGAAATTCCTTTTATGGTAGCTTAACTACAAAGTCTTCTAGATATAGCCTCTAGTCAGCCCTCGAACATGAATACTTGGCTCTCGCGATTAAACAACTTAATTGACCACAGAAAATTAAGAAGCTTACCCATGGTATTAATATTCGATCTCTAGTGCTTTTCGACCGTCAAATTAGTGACCCCAGACTTGTTTAATTTTTTGCCTTTACATCTGTTTATGCATTTGATTACATTGCAATTTAATGTTCATTGCTGACAAATTGTTTGAAATTCTTTTACCAATCAATGTGTCTCCCTAAAACTGCATATGCTTTTTAAGAGAATGCAATTACTGTGCCAATGTTGTTTGATTTTGCAGTGACTGAAGAAGGCTAAGGACATTCATCTCAAATGCTCTTCCACCTCGACGATCCAGCTTCAACCCAATAGCTTCCGAGGACGGAATCTACATCAGGAAGGGGGGCATGTTAACCCTCACGGCACACGGACACCCTATGATCTATAAACGTTGTATTATGTATTTGGTAGAGTCAGGTATCGGGCTTGTCGGACCAATAGGGAAAGGTAGAGTGATCGTCGATGAGAGGCGCACTTTAACTTGGACATTCAAGGGATTAGTTGGTTAAGCATGGGCGCCCAAGTGTGAATGGGGTGAGCTCCTATAAAAGCCAACTAAACCTAATTTTTACTCATTCTCTCATTTGTGCAATTGAAGAGTGCTCTTGCTCCATCTCCATCTTCTTCTTCTTCACCTCCTTGTGTGTGTGTGTGTGTGTGAGAGAGAGAGAGAGAGGGAGAGTGTGTGTGCGATCGAGCATTACGAAGGCACGACGGCGGCGAAGCGGTTGATCGCGGCACGACTGCAGCTTCTTCTTCATCGCGGCGAGGAATCCACCACGAAGGCGAGCGTAGAGCGGTGAGTGACACACCCTTTGTTTTCTTGAGCTTGCTAGTTTAGGCTTGTTGTGTGCTTGGAGCCGTTTGTGGCTCGCACACGGTGTATCGGCAAGTCCCTTGCTTCGACAGTGCGGCAAGGAGCGCACAACAAAGATGAGGCTTTTTACTTTATATGTGTGGTGGCTACGCTGCTAAATGCATACCATATCACACATTATTATGCGTCTATAATTGCTTTAGGATTTTGGTTTTTTTTTTTTGCCTAGCTTTCTTATTCCCAATATAGTGTGTCATCCCCTCATATCTCATGGCTATTGGAATGCAATTATCCTATCTATAAAATGAAATGAGTGGCCACCATGTGGCTACAAATCTATGACGTTATTTGTAGATCTATATCTATATTAAAATGATAGAGGCGAGGCACTTCGCAACATTTTCTTGCAGCTATGCTTTTGAGCTCCTAGCCTTACCATCTATCCCGCTACCACCTTGGCATATCCTTGCATTGGGATGTCACTTAGTGCCACATTGTGGCCTTTCCTTGTTTGCAGGTTGTTGCACTAGGTTGTAATCTTCGAGGCTTTGCCCTGACATTGATATGTAGGGCCACACCCACCCTTGGCATTGAGATGTGGGGGCAGTTGCACACTCACCATCCAGCTCTCAATGCATTCGTTGAGCTATGGACTATTCCTACTACCAAAAGGCTAGTTGAAATGTGCTACTTAATAGCCACCGCGCTTTGCTCTGCAATATCCCTATTCCAAGTTTCAACCCAACTCTGTGAGGCTTTTTTTGAGTTCACTGAGAGATTCCATATGAACCATTGCGCTACTTGGAATCACTATTGGGGGCTTCATTTCGACACCCTTTAATTTTTGGTCAATGGAGGTGATCATGATGTTCACCCTCGACACTCTCTCTATCAATCTATGTAAGTACAAATGTGTAGCTAGGGCCACTTGTACTATTAATTCTCTCTCTCTCTCTCTCTCTCTCTGTCTGTCTCTCTCTCTCTCTCTATATATATATATATATATATATATCTACTATGGTTCAAGGTGACACTATCTCCTCTAGCCTCTTAGCAAGTCGTAGGAGGTGATTGGGACAATCAATCTCGATGCTTTGTATTTTATTTTCACTGCAGACTCGCAGCTAAGAATTGTACCACCCATTCTCTCTCTCTCTCTCTCTCTCTCTCTCTCTCTCTCTCTCTCTCTATGTTTTGGCCTTTTAATTTTTTGAAGCCATTAGTAATACTCTATATTTGTAGATTAAGTTTGAATGATATTATAGAGTATTACTAATGTCTACACATTAGTAATACTCTATAATATCATTCAAACTTAATCTACAAATATAGAGTATTACTAAAGGCCAAAACGTAGAGAGAGAGAGAGAGAGAGATAGAGAAGAGAAGAGAGGAGAGAATATTAGTAATACTCTATAATATCATTCAAACGTAATCTAGCTACAAATATAGAGTATTACTAATGGCTTCAAAAAATTAAAAGCCCAAATTGTAGAGAGAGAGAGAGAGAGAGAGAGAAGAGAAGAGAGGAGAGAATGGATCTGCAGCGAGCACTCCCTCCCTAGGGCTTCGGTGGTGCTCTGGCTTTCGCTCACGCTCATCGTGGATTACACTTCACGGGACCTCCTTCACTCCTACTGCAGCATCTACGCATCCTCAGCACTCGGCACATTCAGGTCCTTCATTTGCTTCTCTTGCTATGGCCTCCTCTGTATTACCTTCTGCTTTTAGAGTAGACCCTAGGGAAGAAGTTCATAGCTTAGTGCATGAGAAGCTGGATAATACTCCCTCTTATGATGCGTCGGCCCTGTCTGACATTTTACAAGAGTCCATTACCAATGACCCCCAAATAAAAGGGGATCACCAAGTCTCTCTGGATTCTGAAATGATTTGGCAACAAATCTCTATTTTCAAAGCTCGTGCGGTTGTGCTGTTCTTCACTGGTCGACTGCCCCAAATTAACGATATCGGACAGGCCATTGATAAAGGGTTTGGAGAACAGGTAATAGATAAAATCTTCTATGCGGGGCAAGGACTTTTCGAGGTCCTGTTTCTCAAACCTCAAGATCAGGCTGCTTTTCTGTCGAAACCCACTGTTATACTGTTTGGAGCGGTCATGCATGTGTTTGATTGGAACCCCATTAAAATGATTAAAGATGCCTTGCTATATCAGTGCCCCGTGTGGGTTGAGTACATAGACCTTCCATCCTTCATGTGGCCATGCATTAAAGATATTACAACCACATTAGGGCAAGTATTGTATGCACCCACCATTAACTCTCCTAATCGTAACAAGGCTTGTCTTCTGTGGAATACCACAAACCCCTTTCCACAAACTATAGACATTAACATCCCGTTTGTAGGAAGGATGGTGCTGTACTTAAAATGGGGTTCTTTAGCAGGAGCATGTTTTCACTATAACAAACTAGGGCATTTCTCAAGAAACTGCCCCATGGCAACTCAATCCTCAGGAGATCTCATCCCTTCATATCCCGGCAGTAAAAATTTGGTTCCACGGGAACAAATTTTTGGGAAATCTTCTAGTACACTTCATCCAGGTAATGCTAGTAGCCCTGGGGTGCAGCAGACCTCGGTAAATGTCTCCCCTGCGTATGTACATGCACCTGGCACCATACATCCTCATGTGAAAGGGGTATCGAGACCTCTATTCAACCCTACTCATGCAGGGAACCAGGCTAAATCGGGTAATGGGCATCAAGGTCGAGCCTCTTCTAATAATCCTCATGGTATTAACAGAACCACTGATAAGGGGAAAAGACCCATTGATGCAGATGGGTTTCAAACTGTCTCGGCTAGGAAATCCTTCAAACCCCGACAGCCTTCCTCAGGTTACATTAGTCCCAATGTATTTGACATCCGACAAGACATGCCTTCACCTGAAACTTTGGCTGCTATTGAGGCAGCATGAAATACCGCTGAAAAACTACCTCTTATTCAGGAGGAACCTGTGCTTAACCTTGAGGTCAACATGGCGGACAGTGATGATAGCTCAAATGAATGCGGTAACACTCACGTTGTTATGAACACTCCCTCATGAAAGTTGCAACCTTTAATGTGAAAGGTCTTAATGACCCCAATAGGCTGGCCATGCTTAATAAATGGATTCTGCAAAAAGATCTTGATGTAGTGCTTATACAAGAGCATAAATGGCATAAAAGAGCAGGAGAAACTTACCATTTCAAAGGATACTCGTGCTTTTCTGGGGGGAGAAAAGGAGAGTATTCTGGGGTGCTGACTTTTATTAAGAATTCTCTTAACCCTCAATGGGTGCTGCATCATCCCTCGGGTCGCTGTTCTCTCTTTATAGTAGATTGGACATGGGGACCTCTACATATTGTTAATGTGTATGCTAATAATAATTGGAATCACAGAATGGAAACTTGGTCTTGGTTGAAAGTGATGACTCTAGGCAAGGGTATTTTTGGCGGTGATTTCAATATGGTTACTAAAATGGTGGATACTACATCCATAGCCACTGTTATGTCAAAAGAGGAAGCTGCTTGATGGGATGACCTGGAATCCCTACATCAAATGTCAGATGCCTGGTTAAATGGGTTTAACTCAAATGGGTTCACTTTTCATTCAAAATCGCACATATCATCTTGGTCTAGATTGTATAGACTTTATTTTATGCAAGATGAATGGCTACCTGCTAATTGTCAAATGCAAGTTCAGATTGACTTCTGTATGTCTGATCACTTTCCTCTCGTTTTGAATCTTTCTGATGCTAATGCTAGATCAGTTAAATTTGGTAAAGCGAGACCTCTCATGGTGAATAATCTGTTGTTACATGATAAACACT
This sequence comes from Adiantum capillus-veneris, assembly GCF_014529385.1. Taxonomy (NCBI): domain Eukaryota; kingdom Viridiplantae; phylum Streptophyta; class Polypodiopsida; order Polypodiales; family Pteridaceae; genus Adiantum; species Adiantum capillus-veneris. Next base: position 43,277,510 of record NC_140959.1, on the reverse strand, counting down.
TTCAAGCAGATGTCCTACATTGTGCTAATCATGCTAAGCAGATAAGTACTGATCCGGTTAATGCTTGGAATTTTTTCTGTGCTCAAATGCAAAAATGTATCAGACATCATGGTAAGATGAGAGCTGCCCAAAAGCGACAGAAACTGGTTGCATTGTGTGCGAAACTTAAACCCTTGTTAGAACAGGTGCATAAAGGACAGGTAACCACACAGCTATGTACTGAAATTGAGGATATTAGGGGTGCTCTTTTATCTATAGCTGAGGATGAGGTTGCTAAATGCAGATTCAAATGCAGGGTAAGAGAATTATCAGATGTAAATGACACCTCAAAGGGATTTTTTCATAAGCTGAAAACCAAACATAATCGAGAGGCTATCACTAGAATTATAACAGAGGATGGGTCCGAAGTCACTGACAGCCAGAACCTTATGCAAACCTGCGTGGATCATTATAATGCTATCTTAAATAAACCAGTGGATACCTCGAAGGAAAGAGCACAGGCAATGGAGGTGATGTTAGCCTCTGTGGACTTTGGCATTAATAACTGTGATGCCCAGAGGATTGAGGGCTGCTTTGAGGAAGGAGAACTCTACTATGCTATCACTAAATTGGGAAATGACAAAACACCTGGAGCTCATGGCCTTTCAAAGGAATTCTTGATGCATATATTTTTGGCCACATCTGAAATGTATGGTTATGCAGGCAATCAATGCTATTTGGGCATCACAGGTTATGGATCCTCATCTCAAAGAAGGAATTGTTAAACTCATTCCTAAGCAAAAATTCTACTCAACTTTATCACAATGGAGACCCATAACCATGATGGGGTTACTGTATAAGGTTCTGGCTAAATCAGTGGCTATCAAACTATCCCCGCTGTTACGGAAACATATCCATATAAACCAGTCAGAATTCATTGGGGGTAGATCTATTTTGGACAATATTTTGGCTGTCCAACTGGGGACTGAATATGCTGTCAAAACAAATCAGAACTCAGTAATGCTACAATTAGATTATGAAAAAGCATTTGACACTGTAGCCTGGGACTTCATTTAAAGTGGGGTTTGGGACCAACATGAGTACATGCAACTTCTTGTTGGGGCAGCAGGCTACATCAAGGATTATAGTAAATGGCAGACTTTCAGGCCCAGTTCAGATCCAAAGATCGGTGAGACAAGGGTGCCCCTTAGGCCCTCTTTTTTTGGCTATCAGTACTCATCCTTTATTTTGCTTTTTGGAGAAACAATCAGCTCTAGGGAGAATCAATGGGATAAAATTGTCCAAGGAACAGTTGTTGGCTCTAGGTTTTGCTGATGACACTATGATTTTTCTACATGCTACCAATTTAAATCTGAATAAATGTATGTCTTACCTCGCCCTGTTTTCTTTGGCTGCTGGAATGAGCTTGAACTTGCAAAAATTTGTGCTTATTGATATTAATGCAGACTAGTTTAACAATCTTATTTGGGCTGGCAAGAGAATCCCAAAAGGACATGTTGTCAGATATTTGGGGTACCCAATAGGAATACACTCAAATAATAACCAGCTGGTTCAGCGGGTTTTATCCAAAGACCGAACGAAATTTGCTGCATGGTACTGTGATGAGTGGCCATTGCATGTCAGACTCAGAATCATACAGGCCATTCTCGTGCCATATCTGTTGTACTATCTGCCATTGTTGGACTGGAAAAAAAAGCACCTAGCTCAGATACAATTGTTGCTGACAAAATTCCTTTGGGGAAATAAAGGGAAAACTTGCGCCTTCATTAAATGGGACTTTGTTATTAGTCCTAGAAATCAAGGGGGATTGGGGGTGCTTAACCTGCAGGCACATGCTCACGCTCGACGGGCAACTATGGTCAAACATATGTTCAAACAGGACACTATTTGGTCCAGATGCATGTGGGATATTATTTCTCTGTCAGTGGTTTACTATCATGGCACATGGAACATGTCGGACTTGGACAAATTGTTTTCGCATGCCTCTCTTAAAACTGGTTGCATTACTTCTCAGCTGATGATTAACTCTTGGAAACACACATGCTCTAATTTGATATGGCAAGGCTGTCTTAGGTATACAGGCAATTCTCTTGGTCGAGAAAATGTTTTCTGGAGCTTTGTCTTTAAAACTCCCCCTGCCTTGATTATTAAAAAACAATCCATCAGGTTATTCAGAAAAGGTATCATATGCATTGATCAAATGTTGGACTCTCAGGGGTTGTTTGTTCCCTTTTTTGTAGCCAGGAGACAATTCAGACTGTCGAATGCTTTCAGAAGAAGTTGGATAGACTTATGTATTCAAACATTCAGGCTTCAACTTCCCCTTATAGAGAACTTATGGGAAAGATTCCGACACTGGCACTTACCAGGGAATGCAGGTGATTGGTGGAAATCTTCTACTGCACAGTTCTACACTTTTCTTACTCTAGATTTGGACATCTCAACTAGATGCAACAGATATTGGAGGTTCAACAAATCACAAGAGTGGTGGATACAGCGGCTGATGGTATTATGGAGTCTTCCTTGTTCAAATAAGCACAAGTTTTTTTTGTGGAGACTTCTCACAGGCTCTCTACCCTATGGAGAACTGCTACTTAAGAAATGTATTTCAGATGGGAAATTCCCAAATTGTAAAGCTATGGAGACCATTAAACACCTATTTTGGAACTGCAAAAATGTAAGACAATGGTGGCTATGGATTTTACAACATGTACAAAAATGGGTCCCTGTCAAACTGTCTATCTTTTCTATGACATTTGGGTTGTGCAAATTTTTGGATGACACAATGCATTTTTGTATGCAATCCTTGAGAGTTTGGTTACTGTTTTTTATCTGGAATGCTCGAAATTTTTCCTGTTTTGAGAAAATCTCGCTTTACAAGGTTACTATTCCTTGGGAGATTATCAAGAAAAAGATGATAGAGGACTGCCTTTGTATCATTGATGGGAAGATGAAAGAGAGATGTTTACAGTTCATAAGACGGATCTCACATTGATCAATGACGAGATGATGTAATATATATGTAAATGATAAGTTTTCAGAGAGAGAGAGAGAGAGAGAGAGAGAGAGAGAGAGAGAGAGAGAGAGAGAGAGAGAGAGAGAGAGAGAGAGAGAGAGAGAGAGAGAGAGAGATCAAGGTCGAGGGCGGCTATACAATTGGTGCAAGAAGCAGGAAGCCATTGAAGTTGAAGCAACGCACAGAGAGAAAGAGAGAGAGAGAGAGAGAGAGAGAGAGAGAGAGAGAGAGAGAGAGAGAGAGGAGAGAGAGAGAGAGAGAGAGAGAGAGAGAGAGAGAGAGAGAGAGAGAGAGCCATCAAGGTCGAGGGCAGCAAATCAATCAGTACAATGCTACGATAATAAATTGCTATTAGACTTTCAACGCAAAACGATAACTGACCGACGCAAATGGTGTGCGTTTTGGGAAGATGACCACCTAAGCAAGGGAAAATGCCAAACTAAGAAAGGGGATACTGTAGTGGTGTGTGGAAAGCTATGAAAGAGAACCGTCTGCAAAAGTAGTACAAGAGGGCGGTAGAGAAGAGGGAGCGACCCTTGACGTAGTGAAATGGAAGGTGAGTCTTGAATGAAATAAAAAATCAAAACTATACTCTGAAAGGCTACATTTATAAAAAGAACCCCCCTTCCCCCAAACCCAAAAAACAAGAAAACCCCGTCAACGCATCTTGATCCCTTTTTGCAACAAATTTTTTTTTTCTGAGATTGGGGAGACCTACTAGTATAATCTAAATATAACATATGAAAAACATAAATATGATGTAAATGTAAACTTAGAATATATAGATAATTTTGATGCAAGCAATACATAAATAGAAAAAAAACTCTAGATTTAGAAATGTAATTTAAAAATAGATGTATATTTTGCATGCGTCGTTGAAAAATTAGTAATGTATTTAATAAATAGATATAGAAAAAACATTGACAGAGTATTTGAGGTTTATGTGCAAAGATCTAGAGAAGTTATATACAGTTAAGACGAGTTTCTTCCTTGAAAGAAAAACCAATTTCCATGAATGAATTAAGTGCAAATAGAAAAATATGACAAAGGAGATTGGATTACACAACATGAATGGAAGTGACAATGTCAAAAGAGACTGCATCCTCATTGCTCGAGGCAATGACATCTAGTGCCATCAATATCAAGAAGATGACTGCACACGTAGTAGCGACAATAAGAAGGGCTAGCTCTCCCTAAGGAGTTTTTGTGCTTTGTCAGTGGTCCTCGGATATTGGCAACTACCCTCACCTGCAACAAATGTTATACAAGCGGAATATTAATAATTAGAATCTAGATCACGAGTGTGGGGCTTAAAAGTATATATTGCACACAGTTAGTGGCATTGGAAGGTGAGACAAAGACAACCGCGCCCCCGAGAGAAAGAGAGAGAGAGAGAGAGAGAGAGAGAGAGAGAGAGAGAGAGAGAGAGAGAGAGAGAGAGAGAGAGAGAGAGAGAGAGAGAGATTACTCGAATCAGCGTATACCACGTGGGTGGCAACGTCAACTATCGTAGTGCAAGGGATGCCCACTGGTGGCAAGTGCGTCTGCCAATAGATGTTCCTGGCATGGGAGGCATGGTCGTAGAGAGTATAAGGAAGAATGCAGCGCCCATGCGGGGAGAGGATGGCATCACAAATTTGGTCGGCAGAGCACGTCCGTGCGTAATGGTCTAGGTGGCCACTCGTAATTGGGGTAGGAACTGGATTGGCTGCTGCCGGACTCATCATGTGTCAGTGGGGACGGTGGCGGCCACCAGCGTGTACGACGAGCACCACAGCCGGATGGACGGGGTGACACATGCAGGTAAGAAAAATGTGCAACTCCCGCTCTGATGTGTTTTTATCAGGGACGCACCATGTCTTGAGGGTGGCGGGATGAACATCAGGATACAATGGCCTATACACAAGAAGTTTTGGACAAATTCTGAAAATCATTCCCACATTGTGACTTGCCTCAACATCATGAGCTTTTGTGAGGGAGGCACTACATACCTAGCTAGGTACGATTGGGGGCAGGGTACTGCCGGCGGTGGTCCCCTGCCCCCAATCCTACCTAGCTAGGTATGTGGTACCTCTCGAGCAGAAGCTCATGATGTTATTCATTGTATGAAAAACACTAGAAAAGAGACTATTTTCCTACATGAGAAAATTTCTTAATCTTCTTGTGATAGCAATGCTGGCCATCGTCGAGCTGTATGCATATGAGATTATGATCAGCTGGCATGCCTGATCACAAAACAAGAGCGTTAATTTATGCATAATTTATCCGTGGGAATATATTAGATTCTAATATATTAGATTATTAGAAGGTTTGAATTCCCCTTGATTTTGTAGGTTCCCCTACCTTGAGGTAATTTGAAGTATAATGGTGAATTCAAAAAGGTGGGGTTCATTGACGGAAATACACGCAGTTAAAAACTCACTTGTGAAAAAATCGACAAGTAAAATAGTCACTATATTTGGAGCTTCTCACAATAAAGTTTTGTAGGTCGTAGGGGTAGCTACATTGAATCTATGTTTCTTTAGAGCACTCCTCAAGCATATCCAAGAGTGAAGACACATATCAGGAGACCTTGATAAACAGTGCAATCTTAACGGGGATCCTTCTAGTGGTAAAGCGATTATATTCGGATGCTTTTACATTAAGTCTCTCTTTATTTTGTATGCCTTTTCACCTTCAAAGGTGAAGTTGAGGTAAATTCCAAAGTTGGTAGGTGTGATTACAATAACTCCATGTTTCTTTCGAGCACTTCTCAGGCATGCCCAAGAGTGAAACTAGACATGGACAGAAAGGGCACATCTTGATAGACAATGAAGTCTCAAGGGGGACTTACGTGACTATATTTGCAGGAATTTAACAAAAAAATAATTAAATATATATTTCAAACTTTGTAGGTTTGATTACATTAAGTATATGTTCCTTTCTACCACTACTTAGGCATACGTAAGGCTGAAAGACATGGACACAAAGGGCACATATCAAGAGATCTTCATAGATGACTAGATCTCAAGGGCGAACCTTTTAGAGGTATAGTGATTATATTCGAAGGATTTTCCACCTTCAAATCATCTACGAGTTCAACGTTGATGAACCACTTTCTGTTTGTACATAGTAGGAGCTATATGCATGGAAATGTGTATATAACGAGGTGTTTACATGAATTTGAAAGATTTTCTAATGTGATATTTGTTTTCAAGTATGGCGAACGATGTATAGATGTCAAATAGTCATGTTGTGTGTCGACGGTCAGGCACATGCACCTGCCTGGACATGATAACAGATTTTAGGGATCCCAATGGGATTTTCTTGCTCTCCTATTATGTGTAATGTTTATCTTTGTCACTTTGAATTTCAATTTCACACTTTATTCATATGTTTAGGTTTATGGATGACCTATGTAGCTTGAACAATCCCATGTTCGAAGAAACGCTTAGAGAGATTTATCCTACTTGTCTTAATATTGAACCTACCTTCCTAGATAGAATAATGAGGCTTGATAAATGGTTTGTCTCTAGGACTTACTTCTTGAATATCGCGATTACTTTAACTCCCCCATTCTTGAGTAATTTTTATACTCGTTTCTTTTCGAAAAGAGAAAATCTGAAGATCAAATCCTCTGTATTTGCCAAAAAGAAAAGCAATAGACCCTTAAAAACTCCTTACACACATGTCTAGGAATGATGTGTTGGAGCTATATATGGCTCACTCTACTGAACTTGGTCTCACCTATATATTTGTATCTTGTCCTCAAAATGAATCAGTCTTTGGGAGCGTATATGGTGTGTCTCTTGTCTCGTCTCTCTCTCTCTTTCTCTCTACATCTCAACATGGTATCAGAGCGGTAATGATCACGCGTTGATTCAAGTCATGGTGACAACAATATGTGTATGCGATTCGCATGTAAGATTCAAAATTGTTACAAATTTTATTTTTGAGCGTTGATTCTTGTTAACTGTGGTTGTTTTGTGTTAAGAAGAATATGATTAGTGTTTTATGTGGCGTTTATTTATAATCAATCTAATCGTTGATTATGTTTTCTTTTTAATGACACCCTGAACTTCATCTCAATTTTTCTTGCTGTTCTGCTCAAAATTTGGAGAAACGGGAAAAGCGCAATGGCACTTTTCATCCAAAACTTGTTCGTCTCCTTGAGCTCTTCGATTTGAGTTCTAGGTTTGCGTCAATCGGAGTTCGTAGCAGAAAGTTATGCTGTTTTTACTGCAATAGAGCTTGACGTAGCTTTCTTCGTCCTACTTCTTCGTGAAGCGTCCGCGATCGTTTTTCTTATTTTGGCGTTAAATTTTTTGAGAAGATTTAGCTTTTTGCTATTCGTATTGTGGCCATCAATCTTGCGTCTCACGCCACTCTATTTTGAGGACTCGTTTATTATTAACGTCTCCTTTACCCTGTCTTTTTTGGGTGACGTCTCTCACATCTTTGGACGTTCCTTGAGCATCCTTCTTACGTTTATCGTTGATAAAACGCAGTACTCATATCTCTCTCATTCTCAATTGCGGCCTTCACCATATATGGTGTGCAGATTCTGCGATCTTATCTTATACGTCTTCTCGCAACAAGATATGGCTATGAATATTCTCCTCAACGGCTTTCCTTCTGGCCAACGTTCTGTTCCTCCTTTCCAAGGTCAAGGATTTCCAGGCTGGAAAGCAAAGATGTTGTTAATTCTTGAAGGCGATGAACTCTACGATGTTGTTCTTGGAAATCGTGTTTGTCCGCCTCAGCCTGTTGATACGGATAATGATAACGTGCTTATCACTGAAGGACCTATATTTGAAGATTGGAATGCTGCCTATACGGATTGGCAACAACGTGATAAAGTAGCTCGTCGATATATTCTTTCTGCTCTTACTGATTCCCTTTTGCTTGATATGTATGAATTGCCTACTTCCCATGACGTATGGAAGTACCTTATTGCAAACTTTCACAAGAAATCTGTTACAGAAATACTTTATTTGAGAGGGTTGCTTAACAAACTACAATATGAAGTTGGTACTGCCATGACGGGACATATTGAGTCTTTCAAATCTATTATTAATCAACTTGCTACTGCCGGTGATCCTGTTCCACAAAAGCAACTGATTACACTTCTCCTTGATACGGTGAAGGACTCTTCTTATGATAACATTGTTACTATTCTCTCTAATAAAGATGGTCTTGATTTCGACCAAGCTTGCATGTCTTTAATTGAATACTCTCAACGTCAAGAACGTCGGAATGCTGGTCACGATACAACTATGATTTCACAAGAGGAGACTGAGTCACAACAGATGGAACGTGCTTTTTATGCTCGAAGGCGTCCATTTCAACGAGGAAACCGCAGAGGTGGTCGTCGCGGTAATATTTTCTCTCGTCTCAAATTTCCTAATAAGCAATGTTCTTACTGCAACAGAAATGGCCATACTGAATATGATTGTTGGGCACGTCAATATGATGAAGAACACAATATTACCACAAAACAACCACGTTTATCTAGAGACTCTTCTTCTTCTTCTTGTGAATATTGTGGACGATCTGATCATCCCACCCATATGTGCTATAAGCATCGATTCGACACAGATCGGAATAGAGCATATGCTACTGAACATCGAAACAACATTGTACCAGAAACAAGTTGCATCCTATGTTCACTTGCTCCAGACAGAATACTTCATGTACGTGATGGATCACTTTTTATTGTCGATTCTGGTGCTACAGGAAATATGACAGATCAGTCTAAGTGGCTCCATAACTATCATCCACTGCCAGTTCAACGTGTTGTTTATCTTGCTGATGATACTACTTGTCAAGTAAAGGGTATTGGAGACTTATATCTTGGTACCTTATCTTCTTCCACTCGAATTTTGTGAGGAGTATTACATGTACCAGATCTTCAACGTAATCTTCTTTCAGTTGCTAGACTTGTTGATCTTGGTCTTTTTGTTGGATTTGATTATACCAAATGCCGAATTGAGAAAGATGGACAGACTATAGCCACTGCTCCTCGAAGCGGTAATTTATTTGAACTCTCTCTCAACGATGCTGTAGCAAATATTTTCATTGCTCTAGGTGATCATGATTGCAAAGTATGGCATCACCGTTTTGTTCATGCTGATTTCTCAAAACTCCTTGATGTTCAACGTCGTGATCTTGTTCATGGCATGGATCTTAAAGCCCATCCCCATATGGGAATTTGTGAATTTTGTGCTCTTGGGAAACACAATCGTAAACCCTTTCCTCTTTCAAATACAACTCATTCTCATGACATCTTGGATCTTGTTCATACTGATATATGTGGACCTCTACCTTCTTCGAGATCACAATATCGCTACTTCATTACTTTCATTGATGATTTCTCAAGGTATACGACTGTATTTCTTCTTAGACAAAAATCTGAAGCCTTATCTGTTTTCAAACAATTCCACAAGGCTGCGGAACTTCAAACTGGTCATCGCCTTAAGAAGCTTCGTAGTGACAATGGAGGCGAATATGTTTCTCGAGAGTTTGTGAGTTACTGTGCTGACAGTGGAATTCATCATGAACACACTATTCCATATTCGCCTCAACAGAATGGTGTTGCTGAACGAAAGAATCGCACTATTCTCAATGCTGTAAGATGTATGCTGATTCATTCTGGCTTATCTCGTGTTTTTTGGGCTGAAGCTACTTTGACAGCAGTATTTATTCAGAATCATCTTCCTACTACTGCACCCTCTGGTAAGATACCCATCACAGCATGGACAGGTGACATTCCTTCTGAATCTCATTTTCGAACCTTTGGATGTATTGCTTATATTCATGTTCTCAAAGAAACACGAACAAAGCTTGATGCTCCTGGTCTTAAAGTTATTTTTATTGGATATTCTGACACTTCCAAAGGCTACAAATTCTATGACCCTTCCTCCAAGAAAGTAATTGTGAATCGTGATGCTACTTTTAACGAACAGCTTATGGGAGGCTCATGGTCCATGGATGATTCTGATGATACTAAATCATTGCTTCAGGCTTTTCCATTTCTTTCAGAAGATGAAACTCTTCCTATAGAGCAACTTTCCTCCTCACAACCATCCATTCCAAATGTTGCCAATGATGATATTGATATTTTTGTTGATCTGCCTATTGATTTTGAACATGGCTCATGTCATGTTTATGATGACGATATTGCTGATAATGCTTTTTCTACTTCTGAAGATCCCGTTACTTATGATGAAGCTATCTCTTCACCACAAAAGGATCAATGGCAAGAGGCTATGGAAGCAGAGTACGATTCTCTTATCTCTAAAGGTACATGGATACTAACTGAATTACCTCCTGGTCGTACAGCTATTAAATGTAGGTGGGTGTATAAAACAAAAGTAAAAGCAGATGGATCTTTTGACAAGTTCAAGGCGCGTTTAGTTGCAAAAGGTTACTCCCAAGTAGCTGGTGTTGATTATCAAGAGACTTTTTCACCAGTTGTTCGCATTACAAGTGTTCGAGTTTTATTGGCATTTGCTGTTCAATTTGATTTAGAAGCTCATCAAATGGATGTGCGAACTGCTTTTCTTAATGGTGACTTGGAAGCGGAAATTTATATGGAACAACCAGAAGGGTTTGTTATTCCAGGTAAAGAAGACCTTGTTGCTCAACTCCATAAGGCACTATATGGTCTCAAACAAGCTTCGCGAGCCTGGTATACAAAATTTGATCTTTTTCTCACCTCTAAAGGATTCATCTCTTGCTCGTCAGACCCCAACTTATACATAAAACGCCAAGGTAGCAGTTTTGTGATTCTTGCTCTTTATGTGGATGATACCATCTTCTGCATTCGATATGGTGGATCTTGGAGAGATTCACTCTTGTCTTGGCATTCAAATCCAACGGAACCGTACAAAAGGTATTTTATTCCTTCGACAGTCAAAGTTTATTGCAGATACTATTCAAAAATTTGGTATGGAATCTGCACATTCAACCAACACACCTTGTCTTGCGAGCTCTACGAAGAATACTTCTGACAATGGCGGTCAACTTGTCACAAATCAACCTTATGCTAACTTGATTGGATGTCTTCAGTTTGTTGGCATGAACACTCGTCCTGATATTCTGTTTGCTGCTAACTATCTTGGACAACATCTTTCATGTCCTTCTCTTAAGCATTGGTCTACTGCAAAGCGTGTATTGAAATACTTGAAAGGCACTACAGATTTTGGTTTAGTCTATCGACGACAACTTACATCGGATTCTATGCAATCTCTTTCTCTTTTGGGTTACACAGATGCAGACTGGGCAAGCTCACATTTATCTATACGATCTACTAGTGGAAATTGCTTCTTTATAAATGGTTGTCTTGTTTCTTGGACCAGCAAGAAACAACGTTGTGTTGCAGTTTCTACGACTGAGTCAGAATATGTTGCGGCATCACTTGCAGCTCGTGAGTTGATTTGGCTTCGACAAATGCTGGTTGATATTAGTCACTCTCCTCTTTCTAGCACACCCTTGCGGTGTGACAACCAAAGTGCTATTAGTCTTGCAAAAGACTATGTTCAACATAATAAGTCAAAGCACATTGCTGTCCATTATCATTATGTCAGGTATGAAGTACGCAAGGGAACCATTATGGTTGAACACTGTCCAAGTGACCAGATGATTGCAGACATTTTGACCAAAGGCCTCAATGAGTCACGTTTCATCCTCTTGCGCTCGGAGCTTGGAGTTGCTTCGGCCTCACTCTTTCTAGATTAGCTTCTTTTCTATTGTAATAGCTTTGTACATATGACATTGTAATCTTTTAGGTACCATGCACTATGCACACTCCACATTTGCACCTTGTGATATCTAAGTCACTTGAATATTTGTACATAGATGCACAATTCACTTTCACATCATCACCGCTGGTTCATATTTCACATTGTATAGGGGCTTGGGTTTTTCCCTTGAACTCCCCAAGGGTTTTTTCATCCAAAGCTAGAGACCTTTGTTTGAGTGGGGGTGTTGGAGCTATATATGGCTCACTCTACTGAACTTGGTCTCACCTATATATTTGTATCTTGTCCTCAAAATGAATCAGTCTTTGGGAGCGTATATGGTGTGTCTCTTGTCTCGTCTCTCTCTCTCTTTCTCTCTACATCTCAACATGATGTTCCTTATAGTTGATGCCTCGTCAGATAGCTTTTCAGAATATGAAGAAATCAACACTCTAATTACCAAGTTTATCAATAATGGGTTTCGAAAAAAAGACCTTGTTGCATGTATCTACAATTCCTTAAAAATGCGTAAATGGTCCGGCCTTAAGTATGACCTACAAAACTTGATTAGTCTCATTAAACCAGAATAAAATACTCTTCAATAAATATTTTTGTAAAGAAAACCCTTTCTTTTCGAAAGATTTTTTTCTCTTGTCGAGGTAGTAGGCCCATTTTCTTGGGGTCTACTACCTCGTAGAATATGGTGCCTGGGAATGAGTGGGCATACACACATACACACACACACAAATGCACAATTGTATTGATCCTTACTCATGTTTCCCTACAAATAATTATAATGAAAAAGAATGGCGTTGATTCTATAAAACTTTTTTTTATTTTTTTCACCATTACATCTCATTTCACCCATCCATTACATGATCACACAGGCAGTTGTCACAATAGTAACAAATGTTTGTGCGCTCAACCAAAGGTAAGATATGGTTAACTAAAATCACTCATAACTCTTTGGTATAGGGGTGTCTGGTTAAAGTATCCTCGTAAGGATATGCCAAATGAGGATACAAATATATTTTATGATGTGGTAGAGATTGTGCTAGCAAATATAGCCGATCAGTAAATCCACGCTTTATTAAGTGTCCCACATTGTAATACTTTGGCCCTATACCTAGGGCTTCCCTGACCATGGCCAGATGGATGTTATTCTTGAAGTGTTCTTGACCCCAAAGGGTCACCCATGTTCTTCTATTTTGATATGTCCACCATTTTGTACAGATGTTCCTAATTGAGGGAATAGAAGACGCTCATAATGCAGTATGGTGGTCTCCCAGATTGACTCTCTTGACTGCTGCAAATGAGCAAGAGATATCGCTAATGCTTGTTTTTGAATATAAGCCATAGCTGATAAAGTATAAAGACACAGCTAAAGGCAAGCTATGGAAGAAACTTGTAAGCTGCTGGTAAGATAAGATGGGCCCAAGTTGGTTACAGTGCATTCTGTATAGAATATGCCTGTCTTATATAGACCCTCATTGCAACCTCTTTTTGGATGTTATCCGTACTAAATACCCTCCTTATGTGCCCTCACTTCTTGAATACTGTAACACTGTAACTTTTTTTCATGCCATATATTCCCCTTGGAACATACCTATTTGGCAATCCGATTGATATTAGTCTCTTATAATATGTCGATATTATTGGTAATTATTCGTCAGAATCCTTCTAATGTCAGAGTCCTTACCACATAAAAAATCTTTTGAGGCGGGCTTCGGCTTTAGTTAAAAAAAGTCTTAACTAGCTACTGCCACTTACTATTTCTCTTATTTTCTTCACTAGCAGTAACTGGTAATGGGATTCATTTTTAGCCTCATTTTTGTAATTATTATAATAGTGAGTCCATGCTGCCTATTAACCCTAACCTTTTGTATCACCGGTATGGCGTGTTCTTGCTACCGCCTGCATATTGTGACCCTGTCCTTTTGGATGCTCTATCGCACGCTACCTTTTGTTTAAGAAAGGTGTTTACACTAACTAGTAGCTTCTGCGCTTACGACTCACGGATCTTGCACTATTACAATCCCTGATGACCCAGGCTTTAAGAGATAAATAGGAGTGCAGTGATAGCTGGCTACTGTCTGGTCTTATCACCTACAACTCGACTATGTCATGTATAAATTCCACACGGAATGTGATCAGGTGAGTACTAAACTCAGTTAGCAATTTTTATGTGACTGTTAACTTTGGGGACTACAAAATGCCTAAAATTAAAGAGAATGCAGTTGTGGAGTTGTCTTCTCCTCCGAGTTTAGAGGTGCTTAATTTTTGAAAAAAAAAATCACTCCGCTTGCTTTTAAAATGGGGTTGAGCAGATTTAGTTAAGTTTATGAGTAATGGGATAAACTTAACTTAGATAGCATGCTTTATGGTTTTAACTACTGCTCATTGGATGGATTTATGATGGATTGGAGGTTGTGATTCTATGTGGGTTGATGTTGCTGATTTCCGTAAAATAATTGCTCAATATTGATAATGTGCTGGAAACTGAGGTACTGCAAGTTTTTGAAAAGTTTCGGAGAATAAAAAAATATTCAAAACCTTCTTAATTGTGTCGGGCTGGTTTTATATGACTGTGAAAGTGCTTGGATAATTAGTAAAATTCCTGGTTTGAGTTACTGTCCCTAATTGGACAGACTTTAGATCGAATGTGGCTCAGTTCCGGGGTTTGTTTCACTAAATTTTTTGATAAGTGTAAGCTCACTGTCATATGGAGTACTAGTTTTCAAGGAGCTGTACTCCTATCTTGAAAAGATTTGTAAATGTTGAATAGCATCACTTACCCTATTGATGTAGTATTTTTTACCTTCTTACATCACCTACCTGTAAGATTGCTGACAGCTTTTTGTGACTCGCCACCTGCTCGGTTTGTTGACTGGTTACTGTTTACCTGGTTTTAGTTTGGACCCTCAGCTATACAATAAACTAAGCTTGTCAGTATTTGCTCTTTCTTTATCTTATTTTAGTATGTAGGAAGATGTTCGCCTACCCGCTTGATGCGGCTACAAGGAAAAATTTTAACGGTTGATGGTTTAATAGATTTTCTCTAGTGTAAGAGATTTCGTCGACTTTGCTTTATCTGGTCCCGGCTTTTTAGCCTTACTTCAACTTTTCTCTGTCTGCTTCTGTGCTGGTTCTGGGTAATGCTTCTTCTTAATTGCATAGACTTGCATGGCTGTTGTTTTTCAAAAAAGTAGCATGACGGTATACACTATCAATACATATATATATTCTTTTTACTTACAAAAAAGACTTTAACGGTAACTTTTTCTAAATAAAAAGAGAGGGAAAGATTGAGTAGTATATGGTAACATGGAATGAAATGTAGTTTGTAATGGGCTTTGATAAAAGTATGTCGGACATGACAAAAAATAAGAGAGAGAGCTGGTATTTTTTATGATGGCAGTAAATATGATTGAACCTGTTCGAAATTCATAAAATAGGCTCCGGTTTGTATTTAAAATTTGGGAAAAACTTTGATGGGAGCTTTTTCTATGGGAAATCTCAGCTTTTAAATACCTAAAATTTTCGTACAGTAAGAACTTTACAAAAGAATTTCTTTTTCTATATATCAAATTACAACATTTGTTTTTCTCTTTGGGACATGGATAACAACTGGGATGCCTATGCATCACATGTACATAGTAACAATTGCTAACCGAGCATTTTCTTGTTTACTATGGGCGCAAGTGCGGGCTACCTTCTTTGATTAAAACATACTGTTCGACGTGGTTGATGACATGGGGGTTTTCTTTTACCTTAAACCAACATCACTTCTAAATTGGGGATTACTTTTTCCCTTGTTTTACTTTGTTCTCTTCACTACCTTGTACAAAATTTATTTTCAACAGCAAATGAATTATTGTACAATTCCATTGTATTTACCTAGAATTTCTTGTCGATCTGTGAGCAGGTTTTGTTCTTTTATATTTTTAGAGCTGCTACACACACACACACACACACATCTCCAATAGAAGTCATGGCCAAAACCCTAATCAAGTTTGTCAAAACTTGATCTTCTTCTTCACACTACACTCTCCCTCTCTCTCTCTCTCCTAATTCTCAAGCTTTCCATAGCTTGAATTCCTTTTTTCTCTTACCATTATCTCATTCCAAGTAGCCAAATTAGTGGTCTTCAAGCAAAGTGAAAAGCCGACTACATCCAAAGCAAGGAGAAGACTAGACCATACACACACTAAGGTAACGTTTTCTTATTCTTTTATGCTCTTGCACTTGCTTGAAAGTGATTTACTTTCATGCTTACATAAATTTATGCTTAAGCTCTCATTTTTCCTTTAAGCAAGCCTTTTGCTTGGGAAGAAGAAATAACTACTTAATTATTTTTTTTCCCTCTAATTATGGTTCAATACTACTAACCATGTTGCTAGCAGCTAACCCTAATGTTATTTCAAGTTCCATTGTTTCAAGTTCTCTAGATTACTAGACTCATATGGCATAGAGAGAGTAGAAAAAACTCTGTTTAACCATAGGTGACTGGAGATCGTACGTATATTTCAAGTTCCGTGCTCTAGATTACCATACTCATATGGCATATAGAGAGTAGAAAGCACTCTCTTTAACCATTGGTGACTGGGGATCATACTTATATTTCAAGTTCCGTTCTCTAGATTACCAAACTAATATGGCATAAAGAGAGTAGAAATATATTTTCTTATTTTAAAGATTCACGAGATAATTGCCACATAATCATGAGCAATTAAATAGTGAATTTTTTTGGAATTAAACATTCTATTCAAAGTAGCATTACAATTTACTCTAAAAAGAATGCTCTTATGAAAGGTCCACACGTTTTTCTTTAAATTAGAGAAATATGATTTTTCTTCTTTCAAAGAGAAAAAGTGCATGTGTAGTGATACAAATAAGTTAATACTAACTCCCTCAAGGAGAGTTAAGTTCTGATGGGTAGCCCTATCTTAATCAAAGAAGTTTTTCCTTGGAAGTGGGAATTTTCTTCCAATTAAGGTATCCCCCCCTCTTATCAATTGGAAAGTCCTAAACCATAAGCCTCTTCTAGCTACATAATTAATTCTCTCCAGGGTAGCAAAGGTATGCTTAAATCCTTTCTTAAAGAAGAATTTGTTAATCATTCATACACTATTGCATGAACCACGTTTCACCACACTCGCATGTCCACTCTCAACTATATCTCAGGCTGTGAGATCAAATGTAGATCTAGAGCCTTTTAGTTGAAGATGACCACCAATTTGTTGCAGTGTCAGACAGTGTTCAGTCCCTATACACTCAACATATTGTTAAGCTTGTATGTAAGGCTAATCTAAATATAGCCCTAGGCCCCTCTTATATATACCATAATATGTGCATATTCTACACGATTTCTTGTGTTGAACTCTCTACACATCGTCTCTCTCTCCTTCTCTTTCTATGTCTCATCAATATGGTATCAGAGCGTGGTTGCTGCTTTTTTGGGGTTGCACTCTCTACGTATTGTCTCTCTCTCCTTCCCTTTCTTTATCTTATCAACATGGTATCAAAGTGTGGTTGATGTTTATTCACAAAAATAGTGTTTTTGTTGCCTCCCATGGCTGTGTGCAGCATGCAATACACATCTGCAAGTCATCAAAACTTAAGATCGACATACCTTTTTGCTAGAAACTCAGATTTTAGAATTTTTAGAGATGTTACAATATTTTGGGGTGTTTTAAAGATGTTGGCCATGAAAAATTTGTCAAATTTTGCACCAGAAGTGACTCACAAATAAATTGGTAACTATTTTCAATACGTTCTTAATCGAAATCAACAAAAGGTAAGATGTTTTATGTTTCTAAATCCATTCACGTTCATCTTCTTGTTATGAATCTGTAAACTGCTTTTCATGATCAAGAGTTAGGTATATTGAAATTACATTGTATTCAATTCGATTGACATATTAATATGTATTTTCTTATTTCATGAGTTTTGGATTATCTTTTCATGCATCATATGCAATTTTGTTTGAAAATAGATCAAGATTTAAGTATAGTGAATTTACATCATTTTCAATTAAGTTTAAAAACTCAAAGAAGTAAATAACTTGATTGATTTCCATATTTGCTTTTTGTATGTATCAAAATATATGTATCAAATATATTTTGATGCATGTGCATCGAGAAATCATATAATTTCTGTTATATTGAAATATTGATGTTGTTTGGATAATTCTTTTTATTAATTCCATGTGGATATCAAAGTGTTATTTTCCAATGTTAAATACGTACGATTTTGATCATTTATTTAATAATCTTTAGTCACGACATTAAAGCTTATGCTTTGACAATTCATATAATTTCTCTTCTTTGTGAATGTCAACAATTATTCTTTTGATTATGTATCAAAGAGTTATATTTTGAAAATCTAATTTCTTTTTTAATTGTAGACATCAAATCGTTACAAATTTAAGATTTATGGTTTTTACTCATGATGAGTTCTTATGAAATGGTTTGTTATATTTGGGATTGTGATTATGAAGTTGTTTAATGTGTCATGATGTATTTTCATAATGATTACAAATTTTTTGTATTGATTGTTTATCATTGAGATGATTAATTTTTCATGGAGTTGTTCCATAATGTCATGATATGTTTCTATGATGATTATTACAAGTTGTTTCTACTAATCATTTCATACTGAGATTATAATTTCGTTGTGGAGTTGTTCCATGATGCCTTGATGCATTTTCATTGTCATTGAGATGATTCTTCATTCATGGCATTGGCCAACCCAGTTTTTATCCCAACCAGCTGCCCCTACACCATTACGCACGGCCGTGTGCTACCCACATTTGTGAAGCCATCCTCTCTACGCCTGAGTGTTCCACTTTACCTTATACTCTCTGCGCCATGCCTCCTTTGCCACGAACATCGGTTGGCAGATGCACTTGTGACCAGCGAACATCCCCTGCACCATGATAGTTGGTGTTGCCACACGCATGGTTTACGCTTGGGGGGTTCACCATTCAATACCCCCCTATATAACATGTGTTTGCAAGGTATTAAAGAAACACCTCTTCTAACATGTCTGAATGTATAAAATGACCCCTTATTTGAGAACTTTTTTGCAAAATTGAATATAGAACACCCTTATTTTAATGTATCTCTCTTAAATTGGTAAATTTTTCTGTATTTTAAAACCCCTCTTATCTAACTCACCTTATACGCTAACATGATTACGTAGTACACCCCCCCCCCCCCCCCCCACAAGTATATACACCAATATATACTTTTAAGCCCCACACTTGTGCTCTAATTATTAATATTCTACTTGTATAACATTTGTTGTAGGTGAGGGTAGCTACCAATATCCCGACACCACTGAAAAAGTGCAAAAACTCCTTGGGGAGAGCTAGCCCTTTCCATTGTCGCTGTTACGTGCAACTTTTGATTTGTCTGGTGTGCAATCATCTTCCTGACATTGATGGCACTAGTCATTGCCTCGAGCAATGAGGATGCAATGTGTTTTAACAGTGTCACTTCCATTCACCTTGTGTAATCCAATCTTCTTTGTCATAGCTTTCTATTTGCACTTAATTCATTCATAAAATTTAGTTTCTCTTTTAAGGAAGAAACTCGTCATAACTCCTCAGTTCTATCTATATAATTTTTTGTCATCTGTCACTAACAATTCAGAAGAACTTTTTTGGCATACTCTCTTTTCAAAGGATAATTTACTTAGCAAACAAGATGTATACAAGAATTGATTTGAAAAATTCTCATCCTAAGGAGTGATAACCACATTACCCATGATTTCACTTTCAAAACTGAGGTGAAAATGTACACAAGTAATGGCACACACCAAGAAGTATACAACATAGATTCAAGCCAACATATGCTAACAATGCATAAATATTTAGATTATATCTATATAGGCCAATAAATATTCTTATGTACATATGTTTATTTGCGTGTTTGGAGAGAGAGAGAGAGAGAGAGAGAGAGAGAGAGAGGTGTCACTATGATGGCGAGTATGGTGGGACTTTGTAGCATGTCTTTCAGCAAGGATTTTATTATGAACCCTAGGATGGGGTTTTTTTTAATGTGCTTTGGACCTGTGATGCCTCCTATGACTTGGTACGTATGGATGAAACCCTAAATGATATTCTAGCCCTAGACCCTGAGGTTAAGGGAAGCATGTAGTGACTCTATAGTCCTCTCAAGTATGGAATCATCCAAATATTTTTCAAAACAAAGTGGTGGTGTATTACTTTAGTGGAAAAATACTAAATATAAAAGATGTAGCACACTTCATTGATGGATGCTTTCATAAACTGCTGGGCAGATTCATGTGCTGTGTTCCTTGCCCATTTCAACAATTATAATTTTTGAATTGAACAAGTTGCGCATGTTCAACCTTGGCATCCCATGAGACAAATAGAAAAAGGTCTTATCCAAATTCCCTACTCGGGTGGAAATCTTGGAAAATGCCTTCTTTTTTGTGGCCCTCAAAATCTAGATGCCTCTTTGGCTAAGGTCTTGTTCTTCCCATCCATAAATTGTCCCAATAGGTAAAAAGTTTGCATAGCCTAGCAAACAAATAAGCAACTCTTTGATACCATTAAAATTGAGCTATCAAAGTGTTAATAGTATTTGCAATCTCACCAACTCCTACTACATTGTGGACAATTGAGCCATTTCTCTAAGAACTTCTCTATCCTGCCAGCAAGGGAAATGGAACTTGATCCCCCCTATCCCACTAAAATGTTTTATGTATCCAAGTAGTAGATGTTGTTAAAAACCTCTAGGCTCTCTAGATAGATAGAAAACCAACTCTCACCTACTAGGACTATCCTCACCTCCTCAGGTTTCTAGAATATCCTTTTATGCTAAGCCACATGGGTTTTCAAGCAACCCACACAAAGGTCCCTTTAGCTATACCACTTTTTTTAGAAACCCAAATCCTTTGAACAAAGATATATTACTAGTGACTTTGGATAATGGTGGATATAAACATGCAAAAAAGCGTGCATTTCCAGAATCCTAGCTTCTTGCTAAAACTCCCCCAACATCTTTGATGTCCTTAGTGATATGCCTTCCCATGAGACTCTTGTTACAACCCACTAAGTAGTACAAAGCCACCATAAAAACAAGGATGAGAATCACCCAAAAGAATCCATCTTTAGATGCCTTAGATCCTACACATGTTACCCTCTATGAGACAATTGTAAACTTTTCCCTTTATATATGCATTTTCTGTATGGCTGAAAACTACCTTCTATTGTGATGCTCAAAACAAAACTTTGAAGGCATAAATAGCTCCAAAAGGGGGGTAGAACTCCGGGATACCTCCCACTACAAGAGGCTATTCATATTAGCGACGCTCACACAGCGACACTCAAAAAAAAATTCCCGGCATCGCTATGAGCGTCGCAAATTTACAAGTAAATTTTTGACGCTCATAGCGACGCCGACTATGCTAAAAAAATAACAGAGAGCGCCCAAAAACTCAGATCTCAGATCTGAGGTTTTCGGCGCCCTCAAGCAAGGAGCAGGTAACGCTCTCCCTCTCTCTCTCTCTCTCTCTCTCTCTCTCTTTCTTTCTTCTCCACACACACACACACACACACACAGGAGGAGAGGAAGGAGAGCCAGGTATGCTCCTTCCCTCTCCTCACTCTCATGTTCCCTTCCCCTCTTTCTCTCTCCCTCTCTCTCTCTCTCTCACACACACATAGTGTTTTTGAGAGAGAGAGAGAGAGAGAGAGAGAGAGAGAGAGAGTACAAACATAAACAAAAACGCACACACACATACATAAACAAAGAATGCACACACACATTGAGAGAGGAAAAGAGAGAGAGAGCATGCATAAACAAAAAACGCACACATTGAGAGAGGAAAAGAGAGAGAAAACATGCATAAACAAAAAACGCACACATTGAGAGAGGAAAAGAGAGAGAAAACATGCATAAACAAAAAAACGCACACACATTGAGAGAGAAAGAGAGAGAAACTAATTTAACGTCGTAGGAAACTAATTAAAATTAAAAGACCTAAAGATCTAGCCGACGAGGAGTTGAACTCAAGACCTATTATTCAAGAGGAGATGGCATAACCAATCTATCATACTTGGCATGGGTGATAGAAAGGTTTTACCATTTATCTCTTTTTATTGGCACACACATCCACACACGCGCACACACACAAGAAGAAGAGAGTTATAACGTCGTAGGAAACTATCCTAAAAGACGTTAAAGATTAGGTTAGATGTAGACTTACATTAAATTAGATTTAGGTTTATTTAAGTTAAATTAGATTAGATTTAGGTTTATTTACGCTAGATTTAGATTTACGTTATATTAAATTAGATTTAGGTCTCCATAGACTGCGATGCCTGCATGAAGCGGGTGAAGAAAGCCCTCAATGGAATATAGGGTATTGCTGCCTTCACTCATGGTGGGCTCCGTCGATCCAAAAGTACTGGTGAAATGTCTTCAGAAGATAGGGAAGAAGGTGGATCTTCAGGGCGGCAAGAGTCACTACATCCCCGACACAATGACCATCTAGACAACCTCTAGTCATTCAACAGCAAATTCAAAGTTAGTAACAAGAGCAAGAACGGTCTAAAGGGCCAATTGCTGTCGTCAGATGTGGATGGAGATGAGGCAGCGTCACCGCCGGAAGTTAACTCTCATATCTTTAGTGATGAGAATGCCAACTCTTGCCGAGTTATGTGAAAAATTATGTGTTAAATCAGTTTTAAGGTTCTTATAATCCCTGTTAGTTTAGTTCTTTGTTTTTAATATAACATAATTTACGTTAGATTTAGATTTATGTTATATTAGATTAGACTTAGGTTTATTTAGGTTTATTTAGGTTTACCCACACACACACACACGAAGAAGAGAGTTTTAACGTCGTAGGAAACTATCCCAAAAGACGTTAAAGATTAGGTTAGATGTAGACTTACGTTGAATTAGATTTAGGTTTATTTTTAGTTAGATTTACGTTTATTTAGATTTACGCTTATTTATGTTAGATCGAGTCCATGCAAGAATTACTTACGGTTTAGGGTTTAGAGTTAGACGAACAATGAAAAGATCAACTGTGAAAAGATGTTAAGATGCTGTGAAGTGCTACAGCTAGAGAAGAGGCAAAGGGGTTTTGTCCACTACATGCAGTATCATGTAGACGTGGGTCTGTAGATTTCTTGTACCCACAAATATAGGTATTGACCAATAAAGACGAGATTATAACCCGGTGGTTCTGATCTCCGTGCACCTCTAGACCGACGTGTGCGGGGATTGGACATGACTAGAGAATGTGAGGTAGAGAGAGAGAGAGAGAGAGAGAGAGAGATAAGACGAAGAATGCCAATAGAATATTAAATTTGTTGTCCAGGTTATAAGATTTTTATCCTCATTATGAGTAGTGACGAGGATGTGGGACCGTCTAACCGAAACACCTATCTCTCAACGAGGGTCTTATGTCCTTGTAATCAATGCAAGCATGATGTGCGACGGACAAGACGTGTTTCTTTGCAGCACGTTCGCGAATTTGGCGAGTTCGATCCATCTATTATAGATCGAGTTGTTGCCAATTATAACTCGTCGGACTCTGACACTGGCCAACAAGCAGCAATCTTGCAACCCAATAGACGTGTTTGCAGGCGCTTTGGTCAAGCAGCATATGTGAGGCCACAAGATGTAGCCTCTGACAGCTCGGGGGATGATCATGCAGAGCACATTCCCAACGAGGCAATGTTTGAGTCCGAGATTGATGAAATGATCGAGACGATCATGGATTCAGAAAGGCTTATCTATGATGATATGAAAAGTGAAGCCGATACGCCATTGTATAATGGAGCACGTATGTCTAGATTGAAAGCACTCCTGGTTCTTCTCAACATGTAGGTAAAGTTTGGATGGAGTGACACTAGCGTCACAGCGCTTTTCAGGTGATCTGTTACAATTAGTTTACTTTAATAAAACTCTAAATGTATAATGATCTGATAGATTTTTACACGATTGTATCGTATTTTTATGTTGTGTAGATTGCTTAAAGAGCACATACTACCAGCTGACAATGTGATGCCACATTCCCGAGATGAAGCAAGAAAGATTTTGCGAAACTTGGGGATGGATTACAATTCTATCCACGCTTGTCCTAATGACTGCATTCTTTGTTGAGCTTATATGTGAAGCTACTCAATATATGGCTTCTCTATGGTTCTTGGATTGCTACTTGTAAGCCCCGTCAACCTTTGCAGCACGTCTACCACCAGCTAGCTATTATGAGTATCTAAACGCATGACAGATTAATGTACAACTGCCTTTGTTTTGTCGCGAAGCTCCGCCACGGTCACCGACAAAAAAGAACTTTTAGAACGAACAAAAAAAAAAAAACATGACTTATCTTTGATTCTATGTTGCGATGATTGCTGTGTCGCAAAGCTTCGTCACAGTCACCCACCCTTTCCTTGGTCAAAACTCCACCTTGAAAGGCCAAAAGGCCCTGTGTTGCCCACCACATCACCGGACATCGAGGATCGCCTTAGATGTCTTCCACACCGAACCTGGTATGCCTTGGAAAGATGGCTCTGATACCATGTTGAGAGAGAAGGAGAGAGCACAGAAGTAGAACCCCAAAGTGTGTAGAATACACATGAGATGATGTATATATAGAGGGTACCTGGGTGCCATATATAGAGAAGCCATATATTGAGTAGCTTCACATATAAGCTCAACATTCTTTTCAGAGGGGAATACATAGACATGGAGAAGTGTCCGAAATGTGATTCCGAAAGATATCGAGTAGATCTCCACAGGAAAAAAATTCCACAAAAGGTTTTGCGACATTTTCCTCTGCTTCCTCGCATCAAGCATTTCTTCGAATGTAAGTCCATGGCCGCCCTAGCATCATGGCATGAGGAGAATAAATCTTCGGATGGTGTGCTACGAATTCCTGCAGATTGCGCAGCCTGGATACATATAGATGGAACATGGTCGGATTTTGCCAGGGAAGCTCGAAATTTGCGCTTAGGCCTGGCTATGGATGGCGTAAATCTATCACTCAATCCATTGCGTCATTGTATTTATATGCATCATTACGTCATTGTATTTAATGGTCTTTGCGTCATTATCTACTCTATTCATTCAATATTAAGTTTAAATATTCGTGTGTTTAATGCAGGTATGGATGATGAGGAGTTTCTTTCTTCTTTGTCACCGCAGCAGAGACAATGGTACGTGGAGCGTCATCGCTCTCGCGCATCATCGCGCGTTCCTACTCCATCCCCATCTCCCTCTCTTTCGGAGCATTCGGCGCGCTCCGAAGATTCGGTGTCGACGAGACGAGCTTCACACTCGTCTAGACACCGGCGCTCTAGTGGTGGCAGTGGCGGTTGTTGTGGGGATTCCGCCACCGATGCCTCCACACCGCCTCGTGTTCGACGAGGCTCTTTACCCTCCCCTTCTTTGCCGGCCCCCACACCAGCCACAGCATCGCCATCTACGCCAAGTTTTGCACGGCTGACTGTTCCTAGCAGCTACACACCTCTACCTACTCCGCCAGGAGCCACCCCACTCGACACTCCTCGCTTCAGGGCCCAGACGCCGGTGGAGACACCTGACGTCCATACCCCCATCGACACGCCGCTAGAGACCCCTGCCGGGACACCCAAGTTCACGTGTCACCGGCCAGAGGGCTTGCCTTACTCCGTCGACTTCAGCAGCGGCATCATCATGGATGATGACGGCAAGAAGGTGATCTCACGCATGCGTGGTCTTTGCTCTCAGCTGTTTAGACACTACATACTAAACAAATGGAGTGAAGTACCAAGTGATTTAAAAAACAGAGTCATCAACATACTTCATGATGAGTTTCCCGTTCCAACAGGGGATCAGCGCTTCAATGAAGACCTGATGAAGATTCGAATGCGCGAATACTGCAAACACAAGCGTTCCGAAGTGCAAAAAGCAATCAAGCATGGGTGGAACAGGCCAGATTGGCTGGCCAAAGAAGATTGGAAGAATGCGAAGAAAGCAGCGCGCGAGAATCCCGACAAGTGGAAGCAACAAAAGGATGCAGCCAGAGCGTGAGTAGAGGCAGGGAGCTCGCACCACTTGGGGAGCGGTGGATGGGCATCATTTGAGGCCGATTTTGTAAGTGTTTTCGCATTGCTCTTTATGTTCGATAGTTTAGGGTTTATGAGTTTTTTAATTCTAACATAATGAATTCTTTGTATGTTTTGACAGTGGTCAATGACAGGACGTGATCCCACACCGTACGAGCGCGAGTACGCAGGCATGAAGGGCTTAAACGCCTTGATGGACATTCTCAGTTCTCGCGGCCGCATGGTTAGTATTAGGGTTTACTCTTTTCTATTTTTTGTATTGTTTTATAAATGTCATTATATGTTTATACTTACTGAAAGCTGTCTTATTGTCTTTTTTTGCAGAATCCGACAGATACGCCGCTTGGACGCGATGAGACGTCTGACTAGACGACATCAGTTTAGCCGTAGCTAGATAGCATTAGTTTAGGGTTTCTCATAGCTTATGTATCATGAGACGGATTTTATACGTCTTTTTGAACCATGTATATTATTACATTTGTCACCGCAGTTCATTTTGCCAATCAATTCTTTATGCCTATGATGTTGTACAATTGTCATTATTACATTTGCCAATCAATTCATTTTGCCTATGATGTGTACAATTGTCAATTTTGCAAACAATGCGTCTTGTGGGTGACTATTTTGGGTCTATTATCTACCCTTGCACTTTTTTTTAAAAAGTGAATCAAGTACAATATGGTTGATGGGTGGCAGGGCATTCAATGCCCTGTCACCAAAAAAAATTTCTCTCCGGCGTCGCTATAACCGTCGCTATTTATGGCTCTGTAGCATCGCTATGAGCGTCGCTATAGACTTCTGTGTAAACGTCGCTATAACCGTCGCTATGACCGTCGCTATGGGCGTCTCTATATAGCGACGCTGATAGCGACGCATATAGAGACGCTCTCGTAGCGACGCTATTAGTGATGGTTTTAGCGACGCCGGGGGTTATAAAAACCCAGTGTATTTCCGTCGCTAACAGCGTCACAAGAGCACACAACCTCTTGTAGTGTCCTAGAAAATTTCTCGGAATGTTGAATATGTCTATCCAAGTTCTGGACCCAAAAATTGCCTTTAAACTTTGCACGTGGGTGTAAAAACAATTTGCACACAACCATGCAAAGTACACACATGAAGATAAAGCGAACTCACACGCACAACAAGGAGATGGAGAACATGAACACGAGAGATGCAACAAAACCTCGCATCCCAACAATCCTCCCCTGTGTGGGTTTTGGTTGCATATCACTCACACAAGACTCCCCTCAAAACACACTAGGGTGAGGCACACAATTCACTAGCCTCCCCTTAAACACAAATCTTCCTCCCCTAGCACACAAAATATCAAGTCATAGGCATATACAAGCCTCTTCTGGCACAAATAGAGGGTATAATACAATTGAGAGAATGCTCATAGCACATGTCGTTTGTTGTTTGTTGGAGGATTTTCTCCCCCACATAATTCACAACTTGTTGTAATGTCGTCATTGTCCTTGCCATATTTTGATGTTGTTGTTGTTGTCGGCGATGTTTTGATCTACTTGTGCAGGTAGAAAAATTGTGGGTACAGGGCCTAATGGCTATGAAGTCCAAGCCCACAGGAATGAGAGCTTGGGGAATGGATGAGATTGGTGGTAGGTGGTGCAGACGCGCATCAACTAGTGAGCAACAGGGAGTCGATTTGTTTGGCGCCAACCATTGAATATCTATTGCTATTGTGACTTGTGAGCACTGAGCAACGAGGTCATCGAGCGTGCCGGGTGTAGGGGTTGGGCCAGCGAGTTGCACAGCTGCACTATAGTGATGAAGAGGCTTTAAGCAGGCTTTGACAAAGCTGATGACATGTGAAAAATCTTGCAGGTGATGACAATGCACGAGCGTGCAACTGGATAGATAAGCAGAGACTAACGGTGTCAAACACATGTATACAGGATAGATATAATAAACAATGGAATTTACACATGACTGAGAAGTGGTGGTTACATGTATTTTCTGATGTATGGTCTATACCAAATCACTTTAGGTTTTTTTTTTTTGTGGATAGTGTGTACTTGGGTCCTGGCAATTGCTCAAAATTTAAAGAAGAAAGGGTTCACTGATGGTAAATGCTGTGTGTTACCATATACATGTGGTAGTGATGTGTGTGAACACATCACTACCACACATCACTAACACATCCTAGTGTGAACACACTAGGACCGCCGGGGCATTTTTTCCCTCTTTAGGAGGTTTTTTCCCCCGTGCATTGTATATACGCCCATCACTCTAGGGCTATCTATCTTTCCACTGCACACTAAGTAACACACTCTCTATTGTGTGCCTTGAGCTTCCTTCGTCTTCTCCAAGCTGTGTGCGTTTCTCTGCAACCCTAATTCCAACAATTGGTATCAGAGCAGGCTGCATCCTCCCAGGCTTAGTCGCCAGCTGCTCCATCACACGCCTGCTTTTCTTCGATTTCAGTGAGCTTTGGTAAGTGTTTGCAGGTCGACAAAAATTCCAGAAAAACTCATAGAGCTTAGTCTGCTCAGATTTTTGATTCAGGCTCATTTCGGCCTCCATTTGCACTATAGGCAGTACTGCACAGGCTATTTGAACTAGGCAGCGTGCAGTTGAACAGGCTTTTATTGCTTCTAAAAGAAAGGGTGGTAATAGCAATGGCCACTTCTTAAGGTTCTGCTACGAGTGGAAAAACTTATGTTCCCAATGCTTCTGCTCGCAACACTTCATCTAGCTATTCTGGTGATAAGGGCAAAAAGAAGATGCATTGCTATTATTGTAAAGCTAATGATCACTTGATCAAGTCGTGTCCTAAGTTGAAGGCCAAAGAGGCTAAGAAGAAAGAGGGTGGTTCCACTGCAAATGCAGCCATTGTTGAGTCTTCTCTAAAAGGAGACTGTAATGCTGATGTTGATGCAGAATGGGCTTTTAGTGCAGAGTGCACTTACAATCTTGTTGTCCATGATGCATGCTTGTCAGTTGCTGCAGATTCACATGTGTGGTATTTCGACAATGGTACTACAAAGCACATTACCTCTCATCGTGAATTGTTCACCTCTCTTGAGTCTTTCCCTCATGGGAATCCAGACACTTGTGCCAACAATGCCTCGTATCTGGTTCAGGGAGTTTGAAAGAGTGTGCTTATTGCTGCAAATGGCAGTTCCTTCACACTTGTCGATGCCCTTTATGCACCTGGGATCAAGAAGAATCTCTTGTCTATATCCGCACTTGCTAGACTTGGACTTGTAGTCACATGTGTGGATGATAGATGTACAGTTCATGATCTCAGTTTTGGTGATGAAATTGTTGCATCTGGCTATTTTCGATGTAAAACTTTGGCATGCACGTTTTGGTCGTCTGAATTTGGCAGTTTGCTGCATTTGCAGAAACTGATATGGTTGCTTCTTTGCCGCCTCTTGAAGCACCTGTCAAACATGTTTGTGAAGGCTGTATTCTGGGTAAAATGCAGCATTTGAAGTTTCCAAAGTATGGTTCAGTTAGGGCCACATGCACGTTGCAGCTTGCGCATAGTGATGTTTGTGGGCCCATGCAAACTCCATCCTTGGGCAATTACCTTTACTTCATGACTTTCATTGATGATTACTCCAAGCATGCATGGGTATTTCCGCTTAAAGCAAAGTCGGAAGTTTTTATGTGCTTCAAACAATTTCTGGCTATGGCTGAAAATGTCTCGAAATGTACTATGGGCACCCTCCGTTCCGATCGAGGGGGGGAGTATGTCTCATGAATTTAATGCATTTCTGGCTAGTTGTGGGATAAAACACCAATGTATTGTGCCTTATACACCTCAACAAAACGGTGTTGCTGAGAGGAAAAATAGGTCATTGACGGAAATGGCACGATGTATGGTCAAAAGTTAAGCTTTGCCGCATTCTTTTTTGCTTGAGGCCATCATCGTGGGATAAAACACCAATGTATTGTGCCTTATACACCTCAACAAAACGGTGTTGCTGAGAGGAAAAATAGGTCATTGACGGAAATGGCACGATGTATGGTCAAAAGTTAAGCTTTGCCGCATTCTTTTTTGCTTGAGGCCATCATGTGTGCCACTTATGTACTTAGTAGGTGTCCTACAAAATCTTTGCAGTCTATTACTCCATATGAAGCATGGCATGATAGAAAGCCTTCTATTGGGAACATGCGTGTTTTTTCCTATTTGGCATATGCTTTGATGCCACAAACACAACGCAAAAAAATGGATGATAAGGCTGTCAAATGTATTTTTGTTGGTTATAGTGCTGAAAGAAAAGGTTACATGTTATATCATCCGCAAACAAAGTGTATTCTGGTTTCATGGGATGTAGTGTTTGTGGAAGATTCTGTTCAACCCTTGCTGTCATGTACTACAGACAGTAGTGTAAGCTCACATGACATTTATGACACTTTGTTGCCTCTTTTCATTGGTGGAAATACGAATGTAAGATCCAATGAGGCAAATGTACAGCCTATGGGGGTTTCTGAAAATGTTACAGGTTAGCCTATAACTGATGCAGATGTACATGATGTACTTGATGAGGAAAGGGCTGAAAATGAGCAGGCTAGAGGTATGCCAAAATTGTTGCTGCACACTTTGCATGACAGTAAATTGGATGCACCTTTGTCTAGTCGTACTCGTTCAGGCTCTCACCATGCATCTTATGCATTAGATTGTTATGCTTTGGCTGTGTCTAGCTTACATGATGTTGAGGAGCCTCTGTCTTTTGATGAAGCACAGAATTTAGAAAAATGAATGCTTGCCATGAAATCAGAATATGATGCACTTATAGAAAATGACACATGGACTTTATGTGATTTGCCTCCTGGCAAAAAGACCATTGATACGAAGTGGGTGTACAAGTTGAAACGGAAGCCGGATGGTGAGATTGATCGCCATAAGGCTCGACTTATTGCAAAGGGTTACGCACAACAAAAAGGCATAGATTATGAAGAGACTTTTGCTCGCACTTGTCATATGACTACTCTCCGTTTTCTATGTGCATTGATAGCTCATTTTGGTTGGGATGTACATCAATCAGACATTGTTACTGCTTTCTTGAATGGTGACATATTTGAGGAAGTTTATGTAGCGCAACCTCGAGGTTTTGTCATAAAAGGACCAGAGGACAAAGCGTGTAGATGTAAGAAGGCTTGGTATGAGAAAGCCGACACTCATTTGGTCAAACGAGGCTTTCGTAACAGTCCAACAGAAAGCACATTGTATGTAAAGCGTGAGGGTGATGTACTTCTCATTGTGGTTCTTTATGTCGATGTGACTGCACCAAATGATAGAGAGAGAGGAGAACACAAAAAGAAAGAAAGAGAAAATAAAAAACCAAAGAGAGAGAGAGAGGGGGAGAAGACGAAAGAGAGAGGTAAGGGGAGAAAACAAAGAGAGAAAGAGATTAGGTTAAAATTTAAATTAGATTAGGTTAGATTACATTTAGATTTATGTTTATGTTGAGTTTAAGATTAGGTTATATTTATATTTATGTTAGATTTAAAATTAGGAAAGTATTAAAGATTAGCTAGCTATATTAGATTTAAGTTAAAATACATTTCGGTGTAGGATTTAAGATTGGATTAAATTTAGGTTTATATTGATTTTAATATTAAATTAGATTTAGATTAAGATTAAGACAATATTTAAAATTAAGTAGATTAAATTTAGATATAAGTTATATTACATTTAGGTTTAGGTTAGATTTAAGATTAGATCAGATCTAAATTTATGTTTGATGGACTAAATTTTTTTAGATTTAGGTTAGATTTTAGTGCATGTCAATGAAGGCGCGCTTTGCCCAAAGAGCAAACACTAGTTACACAACAATATGTATATTCCCATCAAAATTTGACACATGTTAACTCACACACTAACCATATTCAATTAGCTACGAATCACCACATGTTCAATTAGGTTAGATTTAAGATTAGATTTTAGATTGAGTTTTTATATTAGAGTCTACCTTCGGGATTACGGTAAAAAACTTAGAGTTAGACGAACAGTGATCCCTCTCTTCCTCTCTACGGATGCGACCTTAAGTTGGAAAGCTTTCAACGACATGATACTCAGATTGGAGGCCAACATGTAATGTGCGAAGTAATCTCTCAAACAAAGATCTACTGTGAAAAGATGTTCAGATGATGTGAAATGCTACAGCTAGAGAAGGGGCAAAGGGGTTTCATCCACTACATGCACTATCATGTAGATGTTGGTGTGTAGATTTCTCGTACCCACAAATATAATCATTGACCAATAAAGACATGATTATAACCTAGTGGTTTTGATCTCCGTGCACCTCTAGACCAAGGTGTGTGGGGATTGGACATGACTAGAGAATTTGAGGTAGTCTAGAGTGTGAACAAAGAGAGAGAGAGAGAGAGAGAGAGAGAGAGATAAAAGATGGAGGATGCCAATAGAAGATTAGATTTATGTTCAGGTTATAAGGATATACCCTCATTATGAGTAGTGACGAGGATGTGGGGCCATCCAACCGAAACACCTATCTCTCAACGAGGATCTTATGTCCTTGTATTCAATGCAAGTATGATGTGCGATGGACAAGACGCGTTTCTTTGCAGCATGTTCGCGAATTTGGTGAGTGCGATCCATCTATTATAGATCAAGTTTTTGCCAATTATAACTCGTTGGACTCTAACATTGGCCAATAGGCAGCAATCTTGCAACCCAATAGACGTGTTTGCAGGCGCTTTGGTCAAGCAGCATATGTGAGGTAATCGCGATGGCAGCCTCAAAAGTCCAGCTTATGGTGATGCCTTAGATGATGGCAATGGTAGTGTCAATGATGTTGGTCTCAAGTTCTGAGATGTACCATGGGGAATATTTTAAGTGTCCCTTTGGCATACACAACTTAATGAGGTAATCGGGAAGAGTTTTGAAGCCCTATCACTCTACCATTGAGGTTCAGTGTAAGACCAGCTGCAAGAGCATACATATTGAGGCGGTCCGGGGCGGGCAACAAGAAGAGCAACCTCTAGACACCCTTCAAGGCTCCCGTGCTGCTCAATGGGGCTGGGGCACAACACAACACAAACCAAAACAACAAACCCACAGTCAAATCCCAACTACACAAGGGGCACCACCTAGTTTAAGAGCGAACTAGGACGCAAAAGAGGAGAATCGTTAGAGCAACCCACAAATAAGCAAGGAATTTACACTAACCCTAACCCCAATGGAACACTCTCACACACTAAAACACGAGAGAGAGAGAGAGAGAGAGAGAGAGAGAGAGTGCTCGGGCTGCTTTGAAACGTATCGGCAATGATCAAGCAAACAAAACTATATATTTAAGAAATAGAGAGAAAGGGGGAGGGGGTGCTTGTTGCATTAATACCTTCTTACAAATCTGTCATGACAACTCAAAGTGAAATTAGTATTTGTTCAACATAGCTTGCGTAAATTTCACCACAACACATCACAAGAAAAGCCACCCCAATCACGGTCTTAAGGCCAGGGGAGTCCTCTCCACCCTGTCGCCCTCTTACAGTATGTGGGATTTATGGCTAGATTGATGACAACACCAGAGACAAGCTATCAAGAACTTAACAAAAAACACCAAGACACTTACGCATCATTGTTGTCCATTACTTCACGTTGGAAGGGAGACAAAGTATCCAAGCTTAGTCCAAATCCACCCTCCTTGATTCAACAAATGTTGGGCTTACACTAGTAGGAGAAATGATAGATTTCCTACTCTCAATTGAATGATCACTCTCTCTCTTACAATGGCATAGAGTTCCCTTGCTAATCCCCTATTACAACACATGCACATGCATAAGACAATGAGCTTCCACTCAAGAGCTCCTTCTAGAGAGGTTGAGCTTGGCTTCTCAAGCTATAGCATAGTGCTCTTGCTTATGGCTCCCCTTTTGTGCTAGCTACACCCTCCTTTTATAGCAACTTTGAAGGCTAGGGTTACTCCTCTAACCATGGTTGGGTTAGATTTTCAGTAATTTATCTAATTTCTTTTGCTTGGAATTATCAAGAAGTTGGTGGGGAAAGAGAGAGGAGAGAAATGGAGGTGATAGGACTTTTCATAGTGGGTTAGTGTTAGTAGAGTTAGTATTAATTTACAAATGGAATTGGATATTTACAATGGGAGTATCCATGTAGGATACAAATAAGGAAGAAAAACTCTTAAGAGGTAAGAAAAGGTGGATTTCTTACAAGGTTGATGCTCCAAGTGTCTTGAGTAGGGCCGATTTTGACGCTTGTTGACGGTCCACTAGCCTTGACGGTACATTTTTTCTCCACTCTTGACCTTCGGTTAGAGACAAGGTAATTGAAGCTGAGTAATCAACCACCATGATGCTGTCTTTTAAGAGAAGAGGCTGAATTTTGTGGTTTTTTTGAAAGATATGGGTAACTTGGAGGAGGAAAAATGAGACTAGGTGGTCAATTTTGGAATGGAATTGTGTGTGGGAGGTATGAGTTCACCATGGTTTCTCTTATTCTTCAAGGTTGAGGAGAAGGTGAGTAGGGTGCAGAGAGGAGGGGTGAGAGAGGTGGGGATGATGAGTGGAGAAGTGTGTGTGAAAGAGGAAAATGATAAAGTGGAAGAGAGAGTGTGGCTGCATAGCATGGCAAAACTGGGGTCCACTAATAAAATCATAGCTCACAGCTCGTAGCTCAAAAAAATATGAAAAAATTTGAGACAAAAGTTTAGCCCACGAGCTACAACTTTTGTTTGTATCACCTTTTCAAATTCGGAGAGAAAGTGAACTTTAAAAATTCAGCAAAACCGACCGTTTTTTTCCACTGCACAAGGTCCTTGTGGGGTCCTTCTTTGGATGATTCTTTTGAATACCTCCAAGAGTGAGCCCTCCATAGTGCATGTATGCATGCCACCTACCCTTGACCTTATTTGGTAGGTCTATAATTGAAGATATTGTTGAGATTATGATATAAGTGAATAGTACAACTAAGAAAATCAAATATTGAGGGGTCTAAAAAATATGTACATCTCAAATATAAATTATATAAGTGGAAAAAAATATAAAGGGGTCAAAAGAAATCTCTCTCATTATGAGGCTACCATAAAAAAATAAATATTTTTGGTGTTCTAATTTTTTAGAAAAAAAACAAAATAGATGTAGGAAGGGAAAAATCACAATAGTGAAAAAATATACACATAAATAAAACTAGTTTTTTTGGATTTTCGTTGGGGTGGAGTTACACCAAATATAAGAGAAGCTTACATGAAAATATTTCTATATGGAATAAAGAGTATGAAAAATGGTAAGAAAAAATTGTGGTAATGGTGAGGCAATGTACAGAGCATAAATAACACACACCTAGGTAGAAATATTTAAATAAATACCAAAATAATTATGAAAAAATCTTTTATTTAGGCCCTATATACAAAGAAATATTTACATACGCATGGGCCATAATATACTTATATTTTTTATATTTTTTATTTTTTTGGCTCAACTAGCCCAATGACTAGCTAATTGAGGGTTTTTTAATTTTAGTAAGGAGATATGGGAAAAGTCCCCTAACTCACACGCACCTATATACAGTGAAAGGGTGAGGGTAACCACAGTGTTTGAGCGATTTGATAGGGTGAGATAACTCACTATGGCAATTACAGAGAGCCGAAAAAACGGCTATCATTAGCCCTCCCCCAAGATGATGGTATATTCATGTACCATCATAAAGAATCTTTTCCAAAGAGAGTGCTTCAGAGTCCTTGACAAGATCTTCATTGGTTGGCCCCTTGGAATTTTGGTTTGTGTTACACTCATGCTTCATGGAACAATACTTACATGGGATAGTTGCCTTTTGCTTTGGTAGATCCTTTGGTAGAAGGTGACTCAAGTAAGGCTTCAACCTATAGCCGTTTACCTTCCTGGAGTGCTCTTTCTCATTCAAGTCCATAAGTTGATAGTAACTTGAATTGAAAGCCTTCTTGACTATGTATGGCCCATGCCATCTTGGTTCAAATTTGGCATCAAAACGATTATCGAGTCGATTGTCATACCTTAGCACAAGATCTCCTTCATTGATGCCTTTGTCCTTCAGTTTCTTGTCAAGCTTCTCCTTTGTCTGTGTGGCTTTCCTCCTATAGCACTCTTATGCTGATTCTCTTTTCCACTCAAGCTCAACTAAGGTAAGAAGTCGATCCATCCATGCTTCTTGATCATCTTGTGCTGATTTGCCATGAAGTCGCATTGTTGGAATGTTTAGTTCAATTGGCTGTAAAGCCTCTTGACCATAGACCAAGTGAAATGGTGTGAACTCCGTGGCTTCCCTATATGTGGTTCGATATGCCCACAAGGCACCATCCAAGAAGTCATCCCACAACTTTGTCTTGTTTTTCACCATCTTTCTAATGATGCCTGCAATGACACCATTAGCTTTTTCTACCAAACCATTTGATTGGGGATAGTAGGGTGTACTGTGACGATGTAGAATGTGAAGTTCTTCACAGACTTCTGTGAGCAATCCCTTCCTAAACCCTGGACCATTATCAGAAACAATCTCCAAAGGTGTGCCAAATCTGCAACAAATGTGATTGTACACAAACTTGCTAACTGTCCTCTCATTCACTCTTGCCACACTTTGAGCTTCCACCCACCTAGTCATATAGTCTACAGCCACTAGAATATAGAGTTTACCATTTTTTGTCCTAGGCAGAGGACCCATAGCATCAATGCCCCACTTTTCAAAGGGTCCATTTGCAAGCACTATTTGCCTCGGGCCATGCACCAAACCTTCTATTTCCATTTATCTGACAATTGTGACAGCTTTTACACCAATGTTGAACATCCACATGCAAGCTTGGCCAAACATACCCCGCAAGCAAAATCTTCTTCACAGTTGATTCTTGGGAAAAATGACCACCACATGCCTCTTCATGCAAACCTTTTGGAATGGCTGGAATTTCCTCGATAGTTGGTACTCTTCTGCACACTTGATCCTTCCCTCTTTGATAGAGGGAGCCTTCTAGGAAGAGATAGAAACTTGCCTTCTTCATGAGTCTCCTCTTCTGAGCCTTTGTGAAGTCTTGTGGAAACTCGCCCTCCAAAATGTAGCTAATAATGGGAGTCAATGACTCCAATCCCTGGTATCTCGGTTGCTTGACAGTTGCTGCCACCATGATGACCTGCACTTCTTTCTCAACACATGTAACTACTTGCTGTGCAAGTAAATCGGCATCTTCATTTTGTTTCCTCGGAATATGATATAGTTGCACTTCTTCAAACTGATTAAACATCTTACGAATGGCATGAACTTTTGTCCTTAAGCTTTCATTCTTGCATGCCCAAATGCCTAAAATCTGTTTAACAATGAGAAGTGCATCTCCCTTTACCATGAGACGTTTTATCCCTTGGCCAATGCACATCTTCAAACCATGAAGTAGTGTGTCGTATTCTGCTTCATTGTTGCTAGCTGAACTTGGTAGATTGAACTTCTCTTTCATGACCACCTCTCCACTTGGGTTGAGCAACACTAGCCCTCCCCCTGCTTTTCCTGTGGCTCGACGAAAAGCTCCATCAAAAAACAAGGTAAAAGCATTAGGAATACTTTTTGGTGGTGGTAATGGTAGGGTCTTTACTTCAGGCACCTTAATCTCCTTTTCATGCACCCTATAAGTGAGAATCCCTGCCAATTGTGTACGCACACTATCTTCTACCTTGAAAGAGTATTGAAACTCTTGCAACTCCATAATCCACTTTGAGATCCTAGTACTAAGATTCATTTGAGATGACACCCAAGGGAACAAATTCTCTGCAGTGAGAATTACAAAAGGTTTTGGTAGCAGGTAGGATCTAAACTTTCTCACCGCAAACATGAGAGAAAGCATCATGAGTTTTGCTTCTGTGTAGTCTCTCTCCAAAGCATTCATGACCCTACTAGCAAAGTAGATGGGTCGCATCCTTGTACTGTGGGGATCTTGTTGTAGCAACACAGCACCAATTGTTTCCCTTCCAACACTAGAGCTAACAAAGAATGTGTACTCCCAACAAGGAGGCATGAGTGTTGGTAGCTCTGACAAAATGACTTTAATGTTACAAAAATACTCTTCAAGCTCATCAGACCATGCAAATTCTACTTGTTGTGTCAACTTTTGCAACGGATGAAGCAACTCCGAGGCTAAGTGAATGAAGCGTGACATATACTTCACCTTCTGAATGAAAGAGATGACCTCCTTAAGACTCTTCGGTGATGGGAGCTCAATAAGAGCCTTTGCCTTTGAAGGATCCACCTCAATGCCTTTATAGGAAACCTTGTGACCAAGCAAGATCACTTCATCCTTAGCTATGTGACACTTGTCGGGGTTGAGTTGACCTCCCATGTCATAGAGCTTCTTTAAACCTTCTTCTACCCTTTGTAGATGCAATGATTTTGAGCTATAAATGCAAAAATCATCAATAAAAACCCTAATGGACTTTCCAAAGAATGCTTGAAACACCATGTTCATGAAGCGTTGGAAAGTTGCAGGAGCATTTGTCAGGCCAAATGGCATGACTCTAAAAGCATAACAACCCCAAGGAGTGATAAAGGTTGTTTTCAATTGATCCTCCAATGCGATACCTATTTGAAAGTAGCCCGAGTAGCCATCACACACAGTGTACTTCTCATGACCAGCTACTTCATTTAGTATCTCATCCTGAAATGGGAGGGGAAAGTGATCTCTTTTTGTTGCCTCATTAAGTGGACGATAATCCACACACACCCTCCACTTGCCGTTTTTCTTAGGAGTCACAACAACGGGAGAGACCCACTCTGAATTCTCCACTGGATAAATGAAACCTGCTGCTAGAAGCTTTCTTACCTCCTTGAGTAGAGCCTGCTCCTTAACGACTCCTAGCCTTCGTAGCTTTTGAGCCTTAGGTGTGGCCTCTGGCTTCAACTCAATCTTGTGTTGAACAACATCTACTCCACGCACATCGGTGTAGTCTTTAGCAAAAATCCTCGGAAATTTCCTTAGCACACATTTGAACTCCTCTCTTTCATCCTTTGTAAGTGTTGTAGACAACATACCTTCTAACATTCCTTCATCTTCCACCTTTTGGTTCTCTTGAGGACCTACCTCCTCCAAGCCTTGACAAGAGGTCTCTTGGTTGCTTGGCTTAAACCTTACCCCCATGACTTCGATGGAAGACTCCTCTTCAGTAATGCTGCCACTACTTTCTTCTTCTGAAGTGCTATCGGTCCAACCTTCTTCCGTCTCACTTTGAGATGATTCTTCATGGAGCTCCTCTTGGCGTTGCTCCTTCATGTCAAAGACAACCTTCTTATGATTGTCATTCCTGCAAATTAATTTCCCACTCTTCCAATCCTGCAAAGCTCGCATTTTCATCAGCCATGGTCTTCCTAGGATAAATGGATAACCACTTCCCTTGGTCGACATAACATAAAAATCCACCGCTTTCTTAATGCCAAAGGCCTCTACAAAGACATTTTTACAAATGCCTACACACATAGCCTTGCTATTGTTTGCCATCTTGACTTTGATTTCAGGTGTCTCATGGATGTGCATGCCTAGTCTTTGCATGAGCCCTTCTGTCATGATGCAAATTTGTGCACCCCCATCCACTAGACCTTTCCTAACCAATCTTCCTTTTATGTAACAATCTAGCACAGGTGTAATATCCTCGTTCATTTCAGCATGTGCAATTTTTACAACAGGAAAACTATCTTTTACCTTTCTCCTAGTGCTAACTGCCTTTGTTAAATCCCTCCTAACTTGTGGGCATAATGCAAGAAACTGAGGCCATGATATATCAGGACCCTTACCTCGCATGTCTTCCAACAGGTTGTATGGAGCCATACCATGTCCAAGAGGGAAGTCTTGGAGATTGATACGACGTCGAGTCCTCTTAGCTTCCTTGGTCTCCTTTGCCTTCTTGCCTTGTCCATGGTCACTCTGTGATGGGACACCCTCTTTCTCTTTACCTTTTCTTCGGCCACGCTTAATGCCATTTGCTTCCATGTCAACCTCATTTGAGTTTATCACCTCTACCACATGCACATTTGGATCTGGCAAAGGTGGAACTCCTTCTACCCCTTGTGGAGGTGGTCTTGGTCCATTTGGTCTTTGTAGAAGCCTTGGTTGTTGACCAGCTCCTTCTCTTGCATTCATCACTGGGTAATTCAAGTTAGGTCTTCCTGGCTCCCCACGGGGCCAAGGACAATTATACATCCCATGTCCAGACTCTCCGCAATTCCAACATTGCAAGACTCTCCTAGGTCGTGGTGGATCTCGCACTTCTGACTTCTTTGCTTGTCCCTTTGGACCTACAACTTGTGCAAGGTGAATTGACAGGCTGCTTAAGGATTCATTTAACTTCTCAATTACTTCCGCCGTTACCTCAGGAAGCTCCCTAGATGTTGATGTTTGTGACTTACTTTTGGGTTTCAGAACTTCTATTGGAACCTCTCCCCTTAAGCACTTGAGCTTTCTATATTTCTCAGCAGCCCTAGTTTCAGCTGCATCAAAGGTAGCAGGTGCACCCGCATCAACTTTTACCTTAAGGTCAGGAAAGAGTCCGGATATGAACCTCTCCTTCTTTAGGAACTCTGCACCATCACCAGGGTTAGCAACATTTCTCACCCATACAGCCCAAAGACGTAGAAACTCTTGCTTGTACAAGTAGTAGTCATCTAAGTCTTTTTGCTTATGAGAAACAATGTCTTGCCATAGCTTTTGAGTGTTTTGGGGATCAAAGAAGTATCTCTTGAAATGATTGACAACTTCCATGTAATTTTCTTTAACTTCCTCAGGCAAAGAGTCAAACCAAGTGCTAGCATCTTTCCTAAGGACTACCTCAAACATTTCTACACGTTCTTGATCAGTTACTATCCTCTTGATACGACAAGACATCTTGAAATTTGCCAAAAATAATTCTGCATCCTCTCCCAAGCTCTCCAAAGAAAAGAGGATATCCAGACATTTGTCGTTGGTTCTCCATTGAATGGATTTCAAAGTGACGCGTTTTTGTTTTTTCTTTCTTTACAAGATCTACACAATAATATTCTCTAAATTGCAATCTATTCTACAACAAAATAAAAATATTCACATCAAATGACCTATGATAATCAATGAGAGGTAGGATGACAGGGTTTGGTGAGGCGAGAATTTCTCCTACTCTTTCGGCACCAAACATGAACACCATACGTTGTTGAAAATGGATTTTTCTACTAATTGCAATGTTTATTCTAATGTGTGGAGTGAAATGAAAGGGGAAAAGCTCTATTCTTGGGCCATTATCCATTGTCTATGCATGACCTTATGCTTAAAACAAAACAAAAATATAGACGTCCATACTAAGGTCGTACCTAATGAGAGGCAAAATAAAAGGATTTACCGATGCGTTTATCTCTGCCAACCTAAGAGGACCTAAAATTCTACGAATTACACGTTGAAATTGCAACTTAGTACTAACAATTATGTGTACCTTTTGCCTTGCAATGGGAATGAAGGGATCATACAAATTCTCGTGATTCATACAAGCTACTTGATTATGCTAAAGGTTGAGCCTTCACAAAACATACACAAGCCTGTCCTCAGTGGGGGCCCCAATTTGAGGCGATCCGGGGCGAGCAACAAGAAGAGCAACCTCTAGACACCCTTCAAGGCTCCCAAGCTGCTCAATGGGGCTGGGGCACAACACAACACAAACCAAAACTACAAACCCACAGCCAAATCCCAACTACACAAGGGGCACCACCTAGTTTAAGAGCGAACTAGGACGCAAAAGAGGAGAATCGTTAGAGCAACCCACAAACAAGCAAGGAATTTACACTAACCCTAACACCAATGGAACACTCTCACACACTAAAACACGAGAGAGAGAGAGAGAGAGAGAGAGAGAGAGAGAGTGCTCGGGCTGCTTTGAAACGTATCGGCAATGATCAAGCAAACACAACTATATATTTAAGAAATAGAGAGAAAGGGGGAGGGGGTGCTTGTTGCATTAATACCTTCTTACAAATCTGTCATGACAACTCAAAGTGAAATTAGTATTTGTTCAACATAGCTTGCGTAAATTTCACCACAACACATCACAAGAAAAGCCACCCCAATCACAGTCTTAAGGCCATGGGAGTCCTCTCCACCCTGTCGCCCTCTTACAGTATGTGGGATTTATGGCTAGATTGATGACAACACCAGAGACAAGCTATCAAAAACTTAACAAAAAACACCAAGACACTTACGCATCATTG
Source organism: Adiantum capillus-veneris (assembly GCF_014529385.1). NCBI lineage: Eukaryota > Viridiplantae > Streptophyta > Polypodiopsida > Polypodiales > Pteridaceae > Adiantum > Adiantum capillus-veneris. The sequence continues at coordinate 43,235,505 of NC_140959.1, read as the reverse complement.
TTGTCCATTACTTCACGTTGGAAGGGAGACAAAGTATCCAAGCTTAGTCCAAATCCACCCTCCTTGATTCAACAAATGTTGGGCTTACACTAGTAGGAGAAATGATAGATTTCCTACTCTCAATTGAATGATCACTCTCTCTCTTACAATGGCATAGAGTTCCCTTGCTAATCCCCTATTACAACACATGCACATGCATAAGACAATGAGCTTCCACTCAAGAGCTCTTTCTAGAGAGGTTGAGCTTGGCTTCTCAAGCTATAGCATAGTGCTCTTGCTTATGGCTCCCCTTTTGTGCTAGCTACACCCTCCTTTTATAGCAACTTTGAAGGCTAGGGTTACTCCTCTAACCATGGTTGGGTTAGATTTTCAGCAATTTATCTAATTTCTTTTGCTTGGAATTATCAAGAAGTTGGTGGGGAAAGAGAAAGGAGAGAAATGGAGGTGATAGGACTTTTCATAGTGGGTTAGTGTTAGTAGAGTTAGTATTAATTTACAAATGGAATTGGATATTTACAATGGGAGTATCCATGTAGGATACAAATAAGGAAGAAAAACTCTTAAGAGGTAAGAAAAGGTGGATTTCTTACAAGGTTGATACTCCAAGTGTCTTGAGTAGGGCCGATTTTGACGCTTGTTGACGGTCCACTAGCCTTGACGGTACATTTTTTCTCCACTCTTGACCTTCCTTGAGAGACAAGGTAATTGAAGCTGAGTAATCAACCACCATGATGCTGTCTTTTAAGAGAAGAGGCTGAATTTTGTGGTTTTTTTGAAAGATATGGGTAACTTGGAGGAGGAAAAATGAGACTAGGTGGTCAATTTTGGAATGGAATTGTGTGTGGGAGGTATGAGTTCACCATGGTTTCTCTTATTCTTCAAGGTTGAGAAGAAGGTGAGTAGGGTGCAGAGAGGAGGGGTGAGAGAGGTGGGGATGATGAGTGGAGAAGTGTGTGTGAAAGAGGAAAATGATAAAGTGGAAGAGAGAGTGTGGCTGCATAGCATGGCAAAACTGGGGTCCACTAATAAAATCATAGCTCACAGCTCGTAGCTCAAAAAAATATGAAAAAATTTGAGGCAAAAGTTTAGCCCACGAGCTACAACTTTTGTTTGTATCACCTTTTCAAATTCGGAGAGAAAGTGAACTTTAAAAATTCAGCAAAACTGACCGTTTTTTTCCACTGCACAAGGTCCTTGTGGGGTCCTTCTTTGGATGATTCTTTTGAA
>NC_140959.1:42729278-43229278 GCF_014529385.1 Adiantum capillus-veneris | reverse complement strand
TGATTCCGGCTCTCCAGAATCTGAGATCAAGAGATGGTTGAAGGAAGGAATAAACCTTTCTGGAGGTCTACTTGCTCTTGTAGATCTTCGGGGAATAGGTTGAGGCTCCTCATTTGGTTGACGTTGTTGCACATTGTCACCGTTTGCAGTCCTTGAGTCTTCACCGTCCTCAAGCTCCATGTACTCATCAACTGTTTCTTTTGTTTGTTTTCTTTCCAAGTAATCTTTGTACATATTTTTTTCGTTAAAAATTACATCCCTACTTCTTAAGATTTTACCATCTTCAGGATTCCATAGGCGATACCCAAAGTCTCCTTCTCCATAGCCAATGAAGAAACACTTTTTGGACTTTGCATCTAACTTTGATCTTAGGCTTCTATCTATGTGCATGAAAGCCTCACACCCAAACACTTTGAGAAATGCATAATTCACCGGTTTACCTATCCATGCCTCTTCTGGAACTCCCCCATCCAATGCCGTTGAGGGTGACCAATTGATTAAGTACACAGACGTACTTACGGCTTCCGCCCAAAGCTCAAGCGGTAGGCCTGCATGTAGCCGCATGCTTCGTGCTCGTTCCATGATTTTCATGTTCATCCTTTCCAAAATCCCATTTTGTTGAGGTATCCTTGGGGTTGTCCTTTGCCTCCGAATGCCATTGCTAGCACAAAAGCTTTCAAAAGCTTGGCTGCAATATTCGCCTCCATTGTCGGATCTGAGGCATTTAACCTTGGTACCTGTTTCATTCTCCACAAAGGCTTTCCACCTTTGAAATATGGAAAATACATCGGATTTATTCTTCATGACATAAACCCATGTTTTTCTAGTCGCATCGTCTATGAATGTTACATAGTACAATGAGCCACCAAGTGATGGTGTACTTGCAGGACCCCAAACATAAGAATGAACCAACTCAAGTTTTTTATTTTTTCTTTCATTTCCTGATTTTTGAAATTTTACCCTCTTTTTTTTACCATAAACACAATCTTCACAGAACTCTAAGTCCACTTCTTTCAAACATGGTAGAAGCTTCTTTGTTTGAAGGATTTGCATTCCTTTGGCACTCATATGCCCAAGTCGGTAGTGCCATACCGCACTGTCAACTTCTGTAGTTGTTGCACAAGATGAAGGTTGCGTGCTAACAGTACACAAGTAAAGTGTACCGACTTTTTCACCCTTGGCAACCACCAAAGATTCCTTTGAGATCTTCCACCATTTGTTTCCGAATGCAATGTTGTGACCTTCATCGTCCAATTGTCTTGTAGAGATCAAATTTTTGCGAAGAGAAGGAACATGCCTAACATCTTTAAGCTTCCATTCATTTCCGTTAGCAGTTTTGACAGAAACTGTACCTTTGCCGACAATCTCACAAGCTTCATCATCTCCCAAGTATACATACCCAAAATTACCTTTGGTGTAGTCTTGGAAATGTTGCTTGTGTGGTGTCGCATGGAATGAAGCCATGGAATCTACTATCCAGGAATTAGACACATTGTCTAATGAGAGAATTAGAGCATCTTGCTCTACTTTACCTGCCACATTGGCCTCCGATGTTGGCTTGTTGTCTTGAGACTCTGTCTCCTTCTTCTTCTTGGACCAGCAGTCCTTCTTGACGTGGCTCTTCTTGCCGCAGTTCCAACATTCAAGAACTGACTTTGTGCGTGACTTGCTCCGCCTTGAGCGATCATGACCCTTTTGGTTTTTGAACCTCTCCTTAGGCCTTCCTCTTGTTTCCACTGATAGTGCAGCACTTGATGATTCTCCTGTGCTTCTCCTTTGCATTTCCTCGCTTAGGAGAACACCCACAACATCATCAAACTTAAGAGTATTTGTGCCAGAGATAGAATTACTTACAGCCATCACAAGGCTGTCCCAACTATCCGTAGGAGATGATAGTATAAGGAGAGCTCGCACTTCGTCATCGAAATTGATTTTCACTGATCGAAGTTGACTTATGTTTGTGTTAAAGTCATTTAGGTGTTCTGCAACTGAACCATTCTCTGCCATCTTTAGATTGAACAAGCGCTTCATAAGAAATACCTTATTGGATGCCGATGGTTTCTCGTAGAAGTCGTCAAGTGACTTCATCAAGTCCTCCGTGGTCTTCATCTCCGAAACATTGAAGGCCACCGTTGACGCCAACCTTAACCGGATTGTTCCCAGTAGTGCCTTTCGATCAAGGACAATCCATGCTTCATCTGCCATTGTTGCGGGCTTCTTCGCAAGACCGCCTAGTGGCAAATAGAGGTCCTTCTGGTAGAGATAGTCTTCAATCTGCATCTTCTAATGTTGGTAGTTTTTGCCATTGAACTTCTCAATCTTGAGCTTCCCTTCCTCCGCCATAACTCCCACTCAATTCAAGGAATCCTTTCCTTCAGATAATTTAGCTACGAGCAAACCTTGCTCTGATACCAGTTGTTAGGAAATAAGACATAGCTAAATAGATAATTAAGTAGATTACTTAATGGAGAGAGACAGATTTACATACACGAGATTATAGAGTAGAGAGAGAGAGAGAGAGTACACACGATATACGTGGTTCACCCAATGTGGGCTACGTCCACGGGAAAGCAGCCACTCAATGGCTTTAGTACTTCAAAACAAGAAGTAGTTTACAAAGGGATTATACCCTTAATGGAGCTCCCGCCTTGCTTCACTCTCACCACCTCACACTCACCTTGTTGCATCAACTTCACACTATGAAATGTGTGTAGAAATGGCCTCCTTTTATAGGCCAAAAGGGCTGACCTCTCTTATGAGAGACAGCCATGTGTAGCCGCCCTTGTGCAAATAAGTCCAAATCGGACCCTCCAATCCGCCCATGTGTTGCCGCCCTTGAGAAGACCAGTCCGCTTTTGAATTCGGCCACCGGCCATTGACTTCCGACCACCGGCCACCGGCCATTGACTTCCGACCACAAGCCATCGGCCATTGACTACCGGCCACCGGCCAACCGACCGGTTGTTTTCCGACCACTTTTCGTCCGCCGTCCGGCCATAATATTCCGGCGGAAAAAAAAGTCTCGGGGGCCTCCGCCCCCGAGGCCTTTAAAGTTGCCCCTGATTCTTGTTCGTGAAAATTTTGGTTTCCGGTGAGTGATTTTCCTTCATGCACGATGGCTTCTCCTCATAATGGGGGCCTTACAAATGTGTGCTTTTACCACAAAAAATTACAAGGGTAAATCGGGCTCCATACTTAACATAATCTAAATATAACATATGAAAAACATAAATATGATGTAAATGTAAACTTAGAATATATAGATAATTTTGATGTAAGTAATACATAAATGGAAAAAAAACTATAGATTTAGAAATGTAATTTAAAAATAGATGTATATTTTGCATGCGTCGTTGAAAAATGAGTAATGTATTTAATAAATGGATATAGAAAAAACATTGACAGAGTATTTCAGGTTTATGTGCAAAGATCTAGAGAAGTTATATACAGTTACGACGAGTTTCTTCCTTGAAAGAAAAACCAAATTCCATGAATGAATTAAGTGCAAATAGAAAGATATGACAAAGGAGATTGGATTACACAACATGAATGGAAGTGACAATGTCAAAAGAGACTGCATCCTCATTGCTCGAGGCAATGACAGCTAGTGCCATCAATATCAAGAAGATGACTGCACACGTAGCACGTAGCACCGACAATGGGAAGGGCTAGCTCTCCCTAAGGGGTTTTTGTGCTTCGTCAGTGGTCCTCGGATATTGGCAGCTACCCTCACCTACAACAAGTGTTATACAAGCGGAATATTAATAATTAGAATCTAGAGCACAAGCGTGGGGCTTAAAAGTGTATATTTCACAGAGTTAGTGGCATTGGAAGGTGAGACAAAGACAACCCCGCCCCCGAGCGAGAGAGAGAAAGAGAGAGAGATTACTCGGAGCAGCGTACACAATGTGGGTGGCAACGTCAACTATGCAAGGGATGCCCGCTGGTCGCAAGTGCGTCTCGCAATAGATGTTCGTCGCATAGGAGGCATGGTGGTAGAGAGTATAAGGAAGAATGCAGCGCCCATGTGGGGAGAGGATGGCATCACAAATTTGGTGGGCAGCGTACGGCCGTGCGTAATGGTCTAGGTGGCCACTTGTAATTGGGGTAGGAGCTAGACTGGCTGCCAGACTCATCATGTGTCGGTTGGGACAGTGGCGGCCACCGGCGTGTACGACGGGCACCACAGCCGGACGGCCTGGGTGACACATGCGGGTAAGCAAAATGTGCAGCTCCCGCTCTGATGTGTTTTTATCAGGAACGGACCATGTCTTGAGGGTGGCGGGATGAACATCAGGATACAATGGCGTATAGCAATGCTGGCCGTCGTCGAGCTGTATGCAGATGAGATTATCATCAGCTGGCACACCTGATCACAAAACAAGAGCGTTAATTTATGCATAATATAGATTATGCCACAACAACATCATCGTTGATTGCTGCATGCCATAACAACATCATCAGTGTTAATTGCTGCATGCCTGCGCGCTGCTGCTCTTGGGCCAAGGCGCTGCCTGCTAGCAACGCTTCCACACAGATGCATACATGAAGCGCCAACGTCGCCTCGTGCCTTCCTTCTCTCCTTCTCCTGTTACAGTAATTACTAATGATTGAAAACATGAAGCGCCTTGTGGCCCTTTATATAGAGATTACACTCCATGGTCCTATTTCCGTGGGAATATATTAGATTCTAATATACTAGATTATTACAAGGTTTGAATTCCCCTTGATTTTTTAGGTTCCCTACCTTTGGGTAATTTGAAGTATAATGGTGAATTCAAAAAGGTGGGGTTCAGTGACCAAAATACACGCAGTTAAAAACTCACATGTGAAAAAATCGACAAGTAAAATAGTCACTATATTTGGAGCTTCTCACAATCAAGTTTTGTAGGTCTTAGGGGTAGCTACATTGAATCTATGTTTCTTTAGAGCACTCCTCAAACATATCCAAGAGTGAAGACACATATTAGGAGACCTTGATAAACAGTGCAATCTTAACGGGGATCCTTCTAGTGGTAAAGCGATTATATTCGGATGCTTTTACATTAAGTCTCTCTTTATTTTGTACGCCGTTTCACCTTCAAAGGTGAAGTTGAGGTAAATTCCAAAGTTGGTAGGTGTGATTACAATAAATCCATGTTTCTTTCAAGCACTTCTCAGGCATGCCCAAGAGTGAAATTAGACATGGACAGAAAGGGCACATCTTGATAGACAATGAAGTCTCAAGGGCGACTGAAGTGACTATATTTGCAGGAATTTAAATAAAAAAAAATTAAATATATGTTTCAAACTTTGTAGGTTTGATTACATTAAGTATATATTACTTTCTAGCACTACTTAGGCATACGTAAGGCTGAAATACATGGACACAGAGGGCACATATCAAGAGATCTTCATAGACGACTAGATCTCAAGGGCGAAACTTTTAGAGGTGTAGTGATTATATTCGAAGGATTTTCCACCTTCAAATCATCTACGAGTTCAACGTTCATAAACCACTTTTTGTTTGTACATAGTAGGAGCTTTATGCATGGAAATGTGTATATAACGAGGTGTTTACATGAATTTGGAAGATTTTCTAATGTGATATTTGTTTTCAAGTATGGCGAACGATGTATAGATGTCAAATAGTCATGTTGTGTGTCGACGATCAGGCACATGCACGTGCCTGGACATGATAACAGATTTTAGGGATCCCAATGGGATTTTCTTGTTCTCCTATTATGTGTAATCTTTATCTTTGTCACTTCGAATTTCAATGGCTCTTAAAAATGATGAGTGACCCAGCCAGGGCTTCGTTACTTTCACACTTTATTCATATGTTTAGGTTTATGGATGACCTATGTAGCCTGAACAATCCCATGTTCGAAGAAACGCTTAGAGAGATTTATCTGACCTATCTTAATATTGAACTTACCTTCCTAGATAGAATAATGAGGCTTGATAAATGGTTTGTCTTTAGGACTCACTTCTTGAATATCGAGATTACTTTAACTCCCCCATTCTTGGGTAATTTTTATACTCGTTTCTTTTGGAAAAGAGAAAATGTAAAGATCAAATCCTATGTATTTACCAAAAGGAAAAGCAATAGACCCTTAAAAAACTCCTTACACACATGTCTAGGAATGATGTTCCTTATAGTTTATGCCTCGTCACACAGCTTTTCAGCATATGAAGAAATCAACACTCTGTTACCAAGTTTATCAATAATGGGTTTCCTAAAAAAGACCTTGTTGCATGTATCTACAATTCCTTAAAAATACAAAAATGGTCCGGCCTTAATTATGACCTACAAAACTTGATTAGTCTCATTAAACCAGAATAAAATACTCTTCAATAAATATTTTTGTAAAGAAAACCCTTTCTTTTCGAAATCTTTTTTTCTCTTGTCAAGGTAGTAGACCCATTTTCTTGGGGTCTACTACCTCGTAGAATATGGTGCTTGGGAATGAGTGGGCATACACACACACACACACACAAATACACAATTGCATTGATCCTTACTCATGTTTCACTACAAATAATTATAATAAAAAAGCATGGCGTTGAGTCTATAAAACTTTTTTTCTTTTTTTCACCATTACATCTCATTTAACCCATCCATTACATGATCACACAGGCTGCTGTCACAATAGTAACAAATGTTTGGGCGCTCAGCCAAAGGTAAGATATGGTTAACTAAAATCACTCCTAACTCTTTGGTATAGGGTGTCTGGTTAAAGTATCCTCGTAAGGGTATGCCAAATGAGGATACAAATATATTTTGTGATGTGGTAGAAACTGTGCTAGCAAATATAACCGATAAGTAAATCCACGCTTTATTAAGTGTCCCACATTATAATAATGTGGCCCTATACCTAGGTCTTCCCTGACCATCACCAGATGCATATGGATGTTATTATTGAAGTGTTCCCGACCCCAAAGGGTCACTCGTGTTATTCTATTTTGATATGTCCACCATTTCGTACAGATGTTCCTAATTGAGGGAATAGAAGACGCTCATAATGGAGCATGGTGGTCTCCCAGATTGACTCTCTTGACTGCTGTAAATGAGCAAGAGATATTGCGAATGCTTGTTCTTGAATATAAGCCATAGCTGATAAAGTATAAAGACACAGCTAAAGACAAGCTATGGAAGAAACTTGTAAGCTGTTGTAAGATAAGAAGTGCCCAAGTTGGTTACAGTGCATTTTGTGATAGAATATGTATGTCTTATACAAACCCTCATTGCAACCTCTTTTTGGATGTTATCCGTACTAAATACCCTCCTTATGTGCCCTCACTTCTTGAATACTGTAACACTATAACTTTTTTTCATGCCATATATTCCCCTTGGAACATACCTATTTGGCAATCCAACTGATATTAGTCTCTTATAATATGTCAATATTATTGGTAATTATTCGTCAGAACCCTTCTAATGTCGAAGTCCTTACGGCATAAAAAATCTTTTGAGGCGGGCTTCGGCTTTAGTTAAAAAAGGTCTTAACTAGCTACTGCCACTTACTATTTCTCTTATTTTCTTCACTAGTAGTAAATGGTAATGGGATTCATTTTTAGCCTCATTTTTGTAATTATTATAATAGTGAGTCCATGCTGCCTATTAACCCTAACCTTTTGTATTACCGGTATGGCGTGTTCTTGCTATCGCCTGCATATTGTGACCCTGTCCTTTTGGATGCTCTATCGCATGCTACCTTCTGTTTAAGAAAGGTGTTTACACTAACTAGCGGCTTCTGCGCTTACGACTCACGGATCTTGCACTATTATAATCCCTGATGACCCAGGCTATAAGCGATAAACAAGAGTACAGTGATAGCTGGCTACTGTCTGGTCTTATCACCTACAGCTGGATTGTGTTGTCTATAAATTCCACACAGAATGTGATCAGGTGAGTAATAAACACACTTAGCAATTGTTATGTGACTGTTAACTGTGGGGAATGAAACATGCCTAAAATTAAAGAGAATGCGGTTGTGGAGTTGTCTTCTCCTCTGAGTTTAGAGGTGCTTTATTTTTTTGAAATTGTTGTCACTCGGCTTGCTTTTAAAATGGGGTTGAGCAGATTTAGTTAATTTTATGAGTAATGGGAAAAACTTAAGTTTGATAGCATGCTTTATGGTTTTAACTACTGCTCATTGGATGGATTTATGATGGATTGGAGGTTGTGATTCTATGTGGGTTGTTGTTACTGATTTCTGTAAAATAATTGCTCAATAATGATTATGTGCTCGAAACTGAGGTACTGCATGTTTTTCAAAAGTTTCGGAGGATAAAAAAATCTTCAAGACCTTCTTGATTGTGCCGGGCTGGTTTTATATGACTCTAAAAATGCTTGGGTAATTAGTAAAATTCCTGGTTTGAGTTACTCTCGCTAATTGGACAGACTTTAGATCGAATGTGTCTCAGTTCCGGGGTCGGTTTCACTGAATTTTTTGATAAGTGTAAGCTCACTGTCATATTGAGTACTAGTTTCCGAGGAGCTGCCCTATCTTGAAAAGATTTGTAAATGTTGAATAGCATCACTTACCCTATTGATGTAGTATTTTTTACATTTTTACTTGATCTCTTTTACCTTCTTACATCACCTACCTGTAAGATTGCTGAAAGTTTTTTGTGGCTCGCCACCTGCTCGGTTTGTTGACTGGTTACTACTTGCCTGGTTTTAGTTTGGACCCTCAGCTATACAATAAACTAAGCTTGCCAGTATTTTCTCTTTCTTTATCTTATTTTAGTATGTAGGAAGATGTTCGCCTACCCGCTTGATGCGGCTACAAGGAAAATTTTTAAGGGTTGATGGTTTAATAGGTTCTCTCTAGTGTAAGAGATTTTGTCGACTTTGCTTTAGCTTGTCCCGGCTTTTTAGCTTTACTTCAACTTTTCTCTATCTGCTTCTGTGTTGGTTCTGGGTAATGTTTTTTCTTAATTGCATAGACTTGCCTGGCTGTTGTTTTTCAAAATAGTAGCATGACGGTATACACTATCAATACATATATATATTCTTTTTCCTTACAAAAAAGACTTAAACTGTTATTTTTTCTAAATAAAAAAGAGGAAAGGATTGAGTAGTATATGGTAACATGGAATGAAATGTAGTTTGTAACAGGCTTTGATAAAAGTATGTCGGACATGACAAAGACTAAGAGATAAAGGTATTTTTTATGATGGCAGTAAATATGATTGAACCTGCTCAAAATTCATAAAATAGGCTCTAGTTTGTATTTAAAATTTGGGAAAAACTTTGATGGGAGCTTTTTCTATGGGAAATCTCAGCTTTTAAATACCTAAAACTTTCATACAGTAAGAACTTTACAAAATAATTTCTTTTTATATATATCAAATTACAACATTTGTTTTTTTCATTAGGGCATGGATAACCCACTGGGATGCCCATGCATCACATGTACATAGTAACAATTGCTAACCGAGCGTTTTCTTGTTTACTATGGGTGCAGGTGTGGGCTACCTTCTTTGATTAAAACATACTGCTCGACGTGGTTGATGACATGGGGGTTTTCTTTTACCTTAAAGCAACATCACTTCTAAATTTGGGATTACTTTTTCCCTTGTTTTACTTTGTTCTCTTCACTACCTTGTACAAAATTTATTTTCAACAGCAAATGAATTATTGTACAATTCCATTGTATTTACCTAGAATTTCTTGAATGTGAACAAGTTTTGTTCTTTTGCGTATATGTATATTTTTAGAACTGCTACACACACACACACATCTCTCCATTAGAAGTCATGGCCAAAACCCTAATCAAGTTTGTCAAAACTTGATCTTCTTCTTCACACTACCCTCTCCCTCTCTCTCTCCTAATTCTCAAGATTTCCATAGCTTGAATTCCTTTTGCCTCTTACCATTATCTCATTCCAAGTAGCCAAATTAGTGGTCTTCAAGAAAAGTGAAAAGACGACTACATCCAAAGCAAGGAGAAGACTACACCATACACACACGAAGGTAACGTTTCCTTATTCTTTTATGCTCTTGCAGTTGCTTGAAAGTGATTTACTTTCATGCTTACATAAATTTATGCTTAAGCTCTCATTTTTCCTTTAAGCAAGCCTTTTGCTTGGGAAGAAGAAATAACTACTTAATTATTTTTTTTCCCTCTAATTATGGTTCAGTACTACTAACCATGTTGCTAGCAGCTAACCCTAATGTTATTTCAAGTTCCATTGTTTCAAGTTCTCTAGATTACTAGACTCATATGGCATAGAGAGAGTAGAAAAAACTCTGTTTAACCATAGGTGACTGGAGATCGTACGTATATTTCAAGTTCCGTGCTCTAGATTACCATACTCATATGGCATATAGAGAGTAGAAAGCACTCTCTTTAACCATTGGTGACTGGGGATCATACTTATATTTCAAGTTCCGTTCTCTAGATTACCAAACTAATATGGCATAAAGAGAGTAGAAATATATTTTCCTATTTTAAAGATTCACGAGATAATTGCCACATAATCATGAGCAATTAAATAGTGAATTTTTTTGGAATTAAACATTCTATTCAAAGTAGCATTACAATTTACTCTAAAAAGAATGCTCTTATGAAAGGTCCACACGTTTTTCTTTAAATTAGAGAAATATGATTTTTCTTCTTTCAAAGAGAAAAAGTGCATGTGTAGTGATACAAATAAGTTAATACTAACTCCCTCAAGGAGAGTTAAGTTCTGATGGGTAGCCCTATCTTAATCAAAGAAGTTTTTCCTTGGAAGTGGGAATTTTCTTCCAATTAATGTATCCCCCCCTCTTATCAATTGGAAAGTCCTAAACCATAAGTCTCTTCTAGCTACATAATTAATCCTCTCCAGGGTAGCAAAGGTATGCTTAAATCCCTTCTTAAAGAAGAATTTGTTAATCATTCATACACTTTTGCATAAACCACGTTTCACCACACTCGCATGTCCACTCCTAGGAACTTCGTATTTTTTATGCTAATACTACCATGCATGGAAGGAGTTCACTCTTGCATAAGCACTCAAAGGAAGTTCCATGAGTATTTATCTCAAGATTACAAGTTGGTGCATTCCGAAGTTTTGTGTTTACCATGCTTAGATCACAACAAAGCAAAAATCCATTGTAGAAAGCATGTGCATTGTTCATTTCAAGTTTGTCTATTTTCAAGTTTTTTTGCAAATTCAAAGGGAGGAGTAAGGGGATAGCTTCACAGATGTCATGGCCGTTTTGCTTGAACATAAAACTCCCATTGCTTCCATGGATATTCCCCATGGATGGCTAATGATGAAAAGAAACCAAAATGGGATTTGTCAAAGTCGGGGCTAACTTGAAACTTACGTCAAGACAAAACTTTAATTTCCCAAGAGACTCGTTGTATTTCTTAAGGTCTTGTTTGATTAAAGATTAAAATGAACTAGGAACCAAGAGATTATAACTCGCGGAACTTAATCTAAATTTAAACTAAAATTAAAACTTTACCGAGAAGATTTGATGTGGATAGCCCTAGCATAACATAGAAGATCTAAGTGTGAACTTTGTCCTACATGCTTGGAAAAGGCCGACGCAGGTGTTTACCTATGGGATACAATGGGGGATGGTGCTTTTGGGCTAGGTCTCATAACCATTGGTCTATGTTTTGATCTCAGGTTCATTCACTATCCTAGAAATGGGATTGAATGGGAGTGTGCCCCGGTCGGGTGATAGGGACCCACAGATGCATCTGGAAATCGGCCTAGTCCGGGTAGACCTGATGCCGATGAGAAAAGGAGTAAGGAAAATGGATCCATGAGGGGATGAGGATAAGAGAGGAGGATGTTATTTAATTAAGGAGCTCTTATAATTGTTTGGTAAAAAGGAACCTTGGAAAGGCTAGGAACCTAAGTGGACTATTCCACAATTGTCTTCGTTAGTTGGCCCTTTTCTCTGCTTCTTGGATTATTGATTTATAAAATTAAAAAAAGAATCTAGAATATAATATTTTTGTAACCCTTTCCCACACAAGATAAAGAAAAATAAGAATTCAAAATTGTGTCAAGGTACCGCCTCCACACGTGGCGGAGGAGATATGATACCCAAGTCCTGGGACGAGGATAGGGATATGCCTGGAGGAGTATATGTGATTGCTTGAAAAATAACTAGATAATTTCACTAATTCTAAAGGGAAAAGGTGGGAATGACCTGATAAATGCACACTTGCAAGGGTATGCAATAGTTTGCATGCTGCTTTCAAATGCTTGAAATGAATTCTTGGGTCAACATGATTGGAATACCGTTTTCTAGTATTATAGTACTACTTTGAAAGGGTTCATTTATCAAATGGTTCAGTGGGTGGGTGGATTTTGGAGGGTTAATTGTTGGCCGGAATGTTGAACCCAATTTTATGTTGTCCATTAAGTTAAGATCTGGGGTAAATGATCCCGATCTATGAAGTGGGGATCAAACTTGGGAACGAGGGTTTTGGATAGATATTAAATACACTCACCTTAGGGGAACGCTCTGCGGCTGTGCTCAGTCATAATCAAGAAAAAAGCGTGAGGGACATTGAACAAATGGTGAACTAGAGAACTCCTACCAGTTGACCCTGGAAGCTGGAGTTTGAATTTAGTATGATGACTTTGATTGGAAAGTTGGACCAGTAAGCAATGGTGCTTCCGGGCTAAGGGATGCATATGAGAGAAAGTGAATGTTATCACCTCCTTGAGTTTGCATCGAAGAGTAGGAGGAGGCATGTCTTGGTGTCGGTCTCAAGCGGGAGGCATGTCAAAGATCATGGTGTATCCATTTGGAGATGGTATAGTTGGTGGTCCACGGAATGGCCCTCACAATTGTGTTTTCAATGTACTTTACGTACCTAGTTTCTTTCACGTTGGTAAGCTACAATGGCTTTGAAGTGATTATACATCCAAGGCACACAAAAATATGGCTTCATGATCTGTGGGCCAATCTACTTCTAGCCTTATTGTAATTGAATGCAAACCATGCTTGCCTAAAATGTTTTGCAACTTCAAAAATAACGATGCATCTTGGCATAATTCATATGCATGTGCAATTGTAAAAATAACAATCATTTGTACACGTAAATCCATGCAGATAGATGAGAAATACTAAATCTAGTCACAACCTTGCTATAATGAAGATCAAGGAAGCTTTGTAAGCTTATGTGTATCCCTTGGATGATAATCATTGTAGCAAGAATTCTGAATTGAAATTGAAACTAAAGAAAGAGTACCTGGAATCTTGTCAGATACACCAATATGTCTCGTCATACACCAAAAAATCTTCAATAAAATACCTTGGATATCGAGAAAAGGAATCTAATCCGATTGTGTCGTACACACTCGCAAAAAATATTTGAGTCTATCCCCCAATTTCTTGCTCAATGTAAACCACAAGCATATCTCTTCGATGCGGGGAAGCTTAAATATGGTGTACTCAAAGCTGTGCTTCAAATTGAGACCATTTCGTACTGAAGCCTTCCTTGATTTTGGTCTTCACACTAAGCATTGGCCTTTGGATAGCCAAAGTTTGCTAAATAAAAACCTTGGCATGCCCAACCTTGCTAGGTTTTTATGCCTTTGACAAGCCATGCTTGTATGCAAATTTGAGAACAAGCAATACCTATCATAATTTTAAGAGTACCTATACTCATTGTCATTAAGGTCTTCATGGTTTCCTATTGTGACTTCTTTGGAATAATAGAATGCATGAACTCAAGCCTCTTCTTTATTGAACAACCCATGGAGAGATCAAGAATTAAATTCATTTTAATCAGGGTGCTCTCTTAGAAATACACATTTATTGGAGGCAGATTCAATCTCCTCCATGGTGGCTCCCACTACAGACACATTGGCTTGTCCTACCCAAAACAATAATGAATAATAAACTAAACACTCTACTAATTGAATGACCTCATATTAAGTGAATAAACATACCATTAAAAAATATTTCTTCACTTCTTGGATAAGAGCCATGTGAGTAATCAATCCACGAAGGGCAATGATCTTTCTCCCAATCATTGACTCCTCTATTGACCATCCAAGACAAAACATAGAATCAATCCATGAAGGATCTTTCCAATCCTCAATCCTCTCTGGCATAACCTCTAAAGAGTGATCATCAAAGAATTTCACCAACCATTTACTTTTAATGAATGAACACCAAACAACTTGGGTAAAAAATCTAAAGATTGTTTGAACAACACAAGACAGATACACCATCATATAATCAACATTTATCACCTACAAAGGATCCTCTTTGAGGACTCCAAGAGCTCTGGGATCTTGTCATATGCTTCTTTGGTATTCATTTTTCCCCATAGCTTAGGGAAATCAAAGTCCAAATGTTCTCTCTATTGGTGAGAGAACCAAGTCTCGAAGTCGTTAGGAATGAACTTTCCCTTCAATTTGGAGCATTGCTTTAACAAGTTTCCCCAGTACCACTCCTTTCTCAAGTACATTCTAAACTTTTGTACGCTAAGATACCTTTCGCTAACAGGATCATCTCTTTTGCACGCCAAAATAGATTGAAAAACATCTCGTTTTCTAAATTCAATATATGCAATGAAAAATAGTAAGTCTCATTTCTAAAATGTTTCCATAATCTTACAACTTCGCTTAAAACTTTTCTTACCGCTCGGGTGTAATCTTTGTTGTGGCTAATGAGTGAACTTTATCCTTGGTTAGATCAATCATATCTTTCTCTTTTACCCAACTATAGCTCAAACAAAAGAGAGAATATTCCAACCCCATTTGCTGGATTTGCAATTGATAACATCTTCAAAAGAGAAGCCAAAGTGCATGTTAGACAGAAAAACTTAGTCATTTAAAGCAATTTAGTTATCTTTAGAGTATAAATAAGTTAGTAGATAAGGAGGTTACAAAAATATGCGTACTTTGTAAGCCCTTTCGTTGAAAACATTTTTGGTTCTACTCATATCAAGGGTTCCCTTATGTTGTGCAGACAAAGAAGGATCATTTATGTCTGCAATATTTATCATTATAGTAGCATCAAACTCTTACTAATTACAAGGTAACTTAATATTAATAAGAAGAATATTAAGAATTTGAGAGTCAAGACACAACAAAGAAGAGAAAATAATGCTATCCAACACAAGAAAAGAATATACTAACGTTCCAAAAAAGCATTGCTAAAGAGAATAGTTGGTGCATTGTACCATGTACAATTATCTGCCTTTCTTTCACAAGCCAATTCTACTTCTATCAATGCAAACAGTCTCTTGGAAAATCCTTCAAACGAGACTCTTTACTAGCGGTAGCAAGCTTTTGAAATAGAAATAGTTATTGGCCAAAGTTGGTACAAATGGTTGTGCGACTAATTCTTCAAAAGCATTCAAACTCAAAGAATTAAACGCATAAGAGAAACAGATCTCTATCGTTCATAAAAAACAACTCAATACTCACTCATTTTGAGTCCTTAAAGCAAGCATGATCTCTCCCTCTGCTCCTCCATGCACGTTGACAAATCGGCACGTGAAAGAGCAATGCCTCTATTTTATCCTTGAGTACTCTAAGCATTCAAAGACTAGTGTAAGGTAAACCCACCTTTATAATAATTATGAAAGAAATATACTTTATAAAGAAAAGATTTACGTGACTTGATCATGCTCATCCAAGTCTTCAGGTGATGGTTGCCATCCCAAAAAAATAATTTTTGCCACAAAAGATCTTCCCATTCTAGAGGCAAGGCTCTCTCAATGTTGAATTTGGCCCCACTCTAATTCGTTGTTTTTTGTGACAGGTTGTTCATCATACCCAGTCCTCTTGAAGGAGACAATGAAAGGTGCTCCAAGAACACTATATCCCAAGGTCTCAAATCTTCTTACAAGGCCCTCGGTACCAAGTCTGACTACTCCTATGGCTTCATTTTCGTCCAATATACAAAGGGGTATACGTGGAGGGTCTTGAGATCTATTCACTATGAAGCCCTCAACTATCTGCTCTCTGACACACCCTTGAACATCCTTGCCAAAAGTTGTGGGATGGTCTAAGCATTTAGGTATGATTGTTGTAGCCTCAAAAGTACCTACATCATGATCAATATTTGCACTACCGATACCTAAAGGAAGGGATTGTATTGGTGCATTGATCTCATTCTACTAATAGAAAACAATGATGAAAGTAGAAGAGAATTACTAAACGACTTTTGAGAATAACATTGAAATGAAAACAATCTCTAAAAACTATACCTCTCTTGTGCTTTCCCCTCTTAAGCATCATTGATCTTGAGGAAGCCCTTTCCATTCCTTTGTAAAGAAAATAAACATCAGCAAAAAAAGAATCATTAAAATCTAACAATTGCAATCACTATTTTAAAATCACTAGTTGAAAAACAAATTTCATTTCGAAAGACATGTTTATTAATATGTTTAGCTTTGCACTCTCCTAAGTAAATGCTTGAAAAAAACATGAATTATAAAAATTATTTTCAGGAGTGTGTTTGATTTACCCCAATCACTATAGAACAAAGACTGTAAGTGTTTTTGAAGAAAAGGCCTTGTTCACTCCACTAAAGCATCAATTTAGAAAATAATTTTCACATAAAAGTAACAGTGTGTACTCTCATATATAAATGTTTCAAAAAAAGCTTAGGACATCCACTAGGAAATATGTAAGATAGCACGTGTGAACAAAATAAGGGATTTATCATTAGGTACATTTGCAAAAAAGGTACTTACAAAAAGGGTTTTTTAATTGAGAAAGTGAAAGTTTTTATACATAAGGGCTAAGTTTTTTTACAAAAATTCATACAAAAAGGATACATATAATACTTGAAAATATACATGTAAGCGATTATTTAAATACCTCTTGCTCGCATGTGCTATATGCAATATTTACATAGTGGAGTTCTCGAGAAAAAAAGTTGAATTTTGTATAATATCCAGCTCCTTTTAAAAAAACAACATGGACTTTCTTAAATAGATGTGTAAAGCATTCTGTTAAGTAAATGTTTTCAAAAAGATTGAGATTTGCATAATATTTTACTCGCTAAAAGAGCAACGTGCACACTCCTAAATAGATGTGTCAAAAATAACATCAATTTAAACAATATTTCTCATGAAAAAATAAACAACATTTTGAAAAATATTTTTCACATTGAAATAATAGTGTGCACCTTGCTACGTAAATGTGTAGTAAAAAAAGACAAATTTAGGAATAATGAAAAAAGTTCAAGTCCCATTTGTTGAAATGGTTCATCTAATTGGAGGTATTTTGGCAATATACAAGAGCCAACCATGTAATAGGATCCTCTACTTAGTGTAACTGAATTATCCTCTTGTTATACATAGAAAGAAACTTCTAGTACATTTTGGAATCGTTTTACCAATATTGTTCATTGCTACATGAAAAATAGCTTTAATTCAGTCAAAACTTGAGATGCTAAAGTTTGACTACTCACAAGTAAGGGGTCTTTTGCAAGAACAAAGGATATCATTCTCCTATTTTAGGGGTCAAAATATGGAAAATGCATGTCCTTGACTTTTAGAAGTTTACAAATGAGCTCCATTTTTCTTGCAAACTGGTATGAATTTTGAGCCTTAATAGAAAGCTATTATTTAAAGAATCATCTAAAGCCCTAAGAAAAAGCCTCCCAATCATTCAAGTATGTGATGGGCATGAGGCAAGCTCCCCCCTCATTTACATACATAATGAGCAGGAACAAGCATGGAAGCTCCATGCTTTCCCCTCATTTACATACATAATGAGCATGAACATGCATGCAGGCTCGAACTTAAGTTTGAGCCTTCATGCTTGCTAATAGGTTTAGATCCCATATTTCTCCATGCTTTTGAATAGGTTTAGATCCAATAGGCCCCCTCATTTACATACACAATGAGCATGAACAAGCATGGAGGCTCTCTCTCTCTCTCTCTCTCTCTCTCTAGAAGTTCTTTGTTTCTATAATACATTTTGTTACAAGTTTACATCATTATGATAAACTCCATCATCTTAACTTGCTAGTTAACAAGCTGTGCTACAAATCTTTCATTAGTTTGTCTCTGATCATAGACCAAGGCAAAGTGTAAAGTTGTGGAAAGTATACGAATCAAATAATTCTGAGTTTGTACTATTCCACACAAAGGATAACATCCATACTCCAAGAGAAACAGTACATAGGTCCAGACCTTCAACACCACTTTTAATGGCTCCAAAGAGTAAAGTATGTTTGGGAATTTTGACCTTCCATTGCATCATACATACATCATATAAACATAACCACTATGAATGTATAATTTGACAATTCCAAAATAAGGGCCTAATAGTTTAAAGTTGACCACATCTAGAGCATTTCCCATCAACCTTCCTTTTGCTGGCCATTAGCTCACATATGGGGAGGGCCCCTATCATGATCCTTACAAGAAAAATTTATGCTTTAATCTCACCATACATCGATAACTTTTGTAACCACCAACTTTGAGAGTAACTAAATTGCCAAATCTTTGTGCATCTCAACTATATCTAAGGGTGTGAGATCAAATGTAGATCTAGAGCCTTTTAGTCGAAGATGACCACCAATTTGTTGAAGTGTCTGACAGTGTTCAGCCCCTAAATCTTTGAGTGACATCATCATTTCATTTATCCCATACAAATATATCCCACACCCCATGAAAGTACACCACACATTTAATCATCAATTCCTACATAAATCTTTTCAAGGATGTATCAGAAACAAACACGTGCTTCATTAGATTTGCCCTCCTAGCTAGCGTATGTATTTTCAGACTAAGGATTCCCAAGTAGTATCACACCAGCCAAGCTATGGTAGATGAACCCAAAAAAGACTTTAGTAATTTAGATTTGAAATTGATTAGAGTATTTTTAGACCAGTCCAACAAGGACAAGGAGTAAATAAAATAGGGAATCAAGGCATCATGCACAATCCTTAACCTAACATGAATGGGCCATTCAATACAATGCTAGGAGGCCATTTTGATTTGAATTATTTCCTCTATCCATTGAGTGAGTTGTTTAGAAGATATATCTACTCCTAAAGGGTAACTCAGGTGCCTTAAAAAACCTCCTCTACGGATTCGTGTATTTTGCCATAACAGGTTATGAAGATGATCTGTAAATACATCAAACACCTAAGAATAACAAACATTCAAATCTAAGTGCACATTGTAGTTGTTAATCGCTACCGTTGTGCCCACCTTAACATGAGTCTGGCTAGTCAAGGTCCCACCCTACCTAGTAGCTATTCCTCTCCAGATAGTGAGCACCATGATAGATGGAGTCATGGAGCCTCTTGCTGGGATGCTATTTTTGATATTGGAGGGAGCGAGGTCATCAATTATAGAATATACCACTCCAACTACAAATGATGAGGATTGTGACACGCACTAAGGTCAAATACTGTGGTGAGCTCAACTCTAGCACTACGATGAGCAGGACACACTTTGGCGCCACTTAAAATTCCTATACACTCAACATATTGTTAATCTTGTATGTAAGGCTACTCTAAATATATCCCTAGGCCCCTCTTATATATACCATCATATGTGCATATTCTACACGGTTTCTTGTGTTGAACTCTCTAGGCATTGTTTCTCTCTCCTTCTCTCTATGTCTCATCAACATGGTATCACAGCGTGGTTGCTGCTTTTTTGGGGTTGCACTCTTTACGTAACGTCTCTCTCTCCTTCTCTTTCTTTATCTCGTCAACATGGTATCAAAGTGTGGTTGATGTTTCTTCACAAAAATAGTGTGTTTGTTGCCTCCCATGGCTATGTGCAGCATGCAATACACATCTGCAAGTCATCAAAACTTAAGATCGACATACCTTTTTGCTAGAAACTCAGGTTTTAAATTTTTAGAGATGTTACAATATTTTGGGGTGTTTTAAAGATGTTGGCCATGACAAATTTGTCAAATTTTTCACCAGAAGTGACTCACAAATAAATTGGTAACTATTTTCAATACGTTCTTAATCGAAATCATCAAAAGGTAAGATATTTTATGTTTCTGAATCCATTCACATTCATCTTGTTGTTATGAATCTTTAAACTGCTATTCATGATCAAGAGTTAGTTATATTGAAATTACATTGTATTCAATTCGATTGACATATTGATATGTATTTTCTTATTTCATTATTTTTTAATTATCTTTTCATGCATCATATGCAATTTTGTTTGAAAATAGATCAAGATTTAAGTATAGTGAATTTACATCATTTTCAATTCAGTTTAAAAACTCAAAGAAGTAAATAACTTGGTTGATTTCCATATTTGCTTTTTGTATGTATCAAAATATATGTATCAAATATATTTTGATGCATGTCCATCAAGTTAGAACAAAGTCATCTAATTTCTGTTATATTGAAATATTGATGTTGTTTGGATAATTATTTTTATTAATTCCATGTGGATATCAAAGTGTTATTTTCCAATGTTAAATACGTACAATTTTGATCATTTATTTAATAATCTTTAGTCACGACATTAAAGCTTATGCTTTGACAATTCATATAATTTCTCTTCTTTGTGAATGTCAACAATTATTTTTTTGATTATTTATCAAAGAGTTATATTTTGAAAATCTAATTTCTTTTTTTTTGTAGACATCAAATCGTTACTAATTTAAGATTATTGGTTTTTACTCATGATGAGTTCTTATGAAATGGTTTGTTATATTTGGGATTGTGATTATGAAGTTGTTTAATGTGTCATGATGTATTTTCATAATGATTACAAATTTTTTGTATTGATTGTTTATCATTGAGATGATTAATTTTTCATGGAGTTGTTCCATAATTTCATGATATGTTTCTATGATGATTATCTAGAAGTTGTTTCTACTAATCATTTCATACTGAGATTATAATTTCTTTGTGGAGTTGTTCCATGATGCCTTGATGCATTTTCATTGTCATTGAGATGATTCTTCATTCATGGCGTTGGCCAATCCAGTTTTTATCCCAACCAGCGGCCACCTAGACCATTATGCACAGTCGTGTGCTGCCTACATTTGTGAAGCCATCCTCTTTGCGCATGGGTGTTCCACTTTACCTTATACTCTCTGCCACCATGCCTCCTATGCCACGAAAATCTGTTGGCAGATGCACTTGTGACCAGCGAACATCCCCTAGACCATAATAGTTGGTGTTGTCACACACATGGTTTACACTCGGGGGGTTCACCATTAAATACCCCCCTATATAACATGCGTTTGCAAGGTATTAAAGAAACCCCTCTTCTAACATGTCTGAATGAATAAAATGACCCCTTATTTGAGAACTTTTTTGCAACATTGAATATAAAACCCTCTTATTTTAATGTATCTCTCTTAAATTGGTAAATTTTGTTGTATTTTAAAACCCGTCTTATCTAACTCACCTTATACGTTAACATGATTACGTAGTACACCCCCCCCCCCCCCAGTATAGACACCAATATATACTTTTAAGCCCCACAATTGTGCTCTAATTATTAATATTCTACTTGTATAACATTTGTTGTAGGTGAGGGTAGCTACCAATATCCCGACACCATTGACAAAGTGCAAAAACTCCTTGGGGAGAGCTAGCCCTTCCCATTGTCGCTCTTACGTGCAACTTTTGATATGTCCAGTGTGCAATCATCTTCCTGACATTGATGGCACTAGTCATTGCGTCGAGCAATGAGGATGCAATGTGTTTTGACATTGTCACTTCCATTCACCTTGTGTAATCCAATCTTCTTTGTCATAGCTTTCTATTTGCACTTAATTCATTCATAAAATTTAGTTTCTCTTTTAAGGAAGAAACTCGTCATAACTCCTCAATTTAATGTATATAATTTTTTGTCATCTGTCACTAATAATTCAGAAAAGCTTTTTTGTCATACTCTCTTTTCAAAGGATAATTTACTTAGCAAACAAGATGTATACAAGAATTGATTTGCAAAATTCTCATCCTAAGGAGTGATAACCACATTACCCATGTTTTCACTTTCAAAACTGAGGTGAAAATGTACACAAGTAATGGCACACACCAAGAAGTATACAACATAGATTCAAGCCTACACATGCTAACAATGCATAAATATTTAGATTATATCTATATAGGCCAATAAATATGCTTATGTACATATGTTTATTTGCGTGTTTGGAGAGAGAGAGAGAGAGAGAGAGAGAGAGAGAGAGAGAGAGAGGTGTGCCACTATGATGGCAAGTATGGTGGGACTTTGTAGCATGTCTTTCAGCAAGGATTTTATTATGAACCCTAGGATGGGGTTTTTTTCATGTGCTTTGGACCTGTGATGCCTCCTATGACTTGGTACGTATGGATGAAACCCTAAATGATAGTCTAGCCTTAGACCCTGAGGTCAAGGGAAGCATGCAGTGACTCTATAGTCCTCTCAAGTATGGAATCATCCAAATATTTTTCAAAACAAAGTGGTGGTGTATTACTTTAGTGGAAAATTACTAAATATAAAAGATGTAGCACACTTCATTGATGCATGCTTTTATAAACTCCCAAGCAGATTCATGTCTTGTTTCCTTGCCCATTTCAACAATTAAAATTTTTGAACAAGTTGTGCATATTCAGCCTTGGCATCCCCTGAGACGAATAGAAAAAGATCTTATCCAAATTCCCTACTCGGGTGGAAATTTTTGAAAATGCCTTCTTTCTTGTGGCCCTCAAAAACTAGATGCCTCTTTGGCTAATGTCTTGTTCTTCCCATCCATAAATTGTCCCAATAGGTAAAAAGTTTGCATAGCCTAGCAAACAAATAAGCAACTCTTTGATACCATTAAAATTGAGCTATCAAAGTCTTAATAGTATTTTCTTTAAATCTTTACCAAGGCAGTCTCACCAACTCCTACTACATTGTGGACAATAGAGCCATTTCTCTAAGAACTTCTCTATCCTGCCAACAAGGGAAATGGAACTTGATCCCTCCTATCCCACTAAAATGTTTTATGTATCCAAGTAGTAGATGTTTTAGAAACCTCTAGGCTCTCTAGATAGATAGAAAACCAACTCTCACCTACTAGGACTATCCTCACCTCCTCAAGTTTCTAGAATATCCTTTTATGCTAAGCCACATGGATTTTCAAGCAACCCACCCAAAGGTCCCTTTAGCTATACCACTTTTTTTAGAAACCCAAATCCTTTGAACAAAGAGATACTACTAGTGACTTTGGATAATGGTGGATATAAACATGCAAAAAAGCATGCATTTCCAGAATCCTAACTGCCTGCTAAAACTCCCCCAACATCTTTGATGTCCTTAGTGATATGCCTTCCCATGAGACTCTTGTTACAACCCACTAAGTAGTACAAAGCCACCATAAAAACAAGGATGAGAATCACCCAAAAGGATCCATGTTTAGATTCCTTAGATCCTACACATGTTACCCTCTATGAGAAAATTGTAAAATTTTCCTTTTATATATGCATTTTTTGTATGGCTGAAAATTACCTTCTATTGTGATGCTCAAAACAAAACTTTGAGGGCATAAAAAACTCCAAAAGGGGGTAGAACTCCGGGATACCTCCTAGAAAATTTCTCGGAATGTTGAATATCTCTATCCAAGTTCTAGACCCAAAAATTGCCTTTAAACTTTGCACGTTCGCGAAACGCAAAAACAATTTGCACACAACCATGCAAAGTACACACATGAAGTAAAGCGAACTCACACGCAGAACAAGGAGATGGAGAACATGAATACAAGAGATACAACAAAGCCTCGCATCCCAACAATCCTCGCCTGTGTGGGTTTTGGTTGCATATCGCTCACGCAAGCCTCCCCTCAAAACACACTAGGGTGAGGCACACAATTCACTAGCCTCCCCTTAAACACAAATCTTCCTCCCCTAGCACACAAAATATCACGGAATAGGCATATACAAGCCTCTTCTGGAACAAAACGAGGGTACAATACAATTGAGAGAATGCTCAAAGAACATGTCGTTTGTTGTTTGTTGGAGGATTTTCTCCCCCACATAATGCACAACTTGTTGTAATGTCGTCATTGTCCTTGCCACATTTTGATGTTGTTGTTGCTGTCGTCGATGTTTTGATCTACTTGTGCAGGTAGAAAATTTGTGGGAACAGTGCCCAATGGCTATGAAGTCCAAGCCCACAGGAATGAGAGCTTGGGGAATGGACGAGATTGGTGGTAGGTGGTGCAGACGCGCATCGACTAGTGAGCAACAGGGAGTCGATTTGTTTGGCGCCAACCATTGAATAGCTATTGCTATTGTGACTTGTGAGCACGGAGCAAGGAGGTCATCGAGCGTGCCGGGTGTAGGGGTTGGGCCAACGAGTTGCACAGCTTCACTGTAGTGATGAAGAGGCTTTAAGCAGGCTTTGACAAAGCTGACGACATGTGCAAAATCTTGCAGGTGATGACAATGCTGACGAGCGTGCAACTCGATACATAAGCAGAGAGTAATGGGGGGAGATCTGTCGAGTAGGCTCTTTGGAAAACTTCAGTTGAGCAATTGTTGACGCTGGCAGAGGATGTACAACCAAGAACGAAAGATTCATGATGCACCTGCAGTACCACCAATGGAAAGGTTGGGGCAAGGGTCTTGATGAGAGCAGAGCCGTGGTGTGAATGGGTCGATGAGGAAGCAGTGTGGCAGAGAGCACTCAATGGAAAGGACGCTTAGAGGTGCACTACGGTGGTTGTATATTTTGATGAGAATTTGGCTCTAATTGGGTGGACAAGCCAGATTCAGTATAAAGCGGGAGCAAAGCTAGCTGTGGTCCGTTGAAATCTCCTTTAAGGGGTGGATCCCACCTCTTTTGTCTCCATAGCCACACTCATTCACACAAAATTAGAGGATAGATTAATGAACTTATATTTTCCAAATGAAACACTTGAGGGTTCAAATTGAATCTAAAAGTAGAAAGTTGCACGCACACCGTCCAATGCAAGTTGATGGAGTTTTTTATTTGTGATAGAAATCAAGCCAAAAAAGAACACGAATAAATAAATAAATGAAGCCAAAATCTACTCTAATCACTCAATAATTAGTAATATTGGACTAGGAAGGGCTCAATCAAGCAATCAAAGAGTGAAATAATTTCTAATGCTATTATGCAATGCAATGGCTAAGAGAGAGAGGGCCAATGCAATCTAGTATAGTGAGAGTGCCTAAGATGTAATAGATTAGGAAATTCTAATCTAGGCCATGCTCTGATACCAATTGTAGGGTTGAGGTGGATAGGTTAGTGTGCCATTCATTTTAATGGCATGCTTGGAGAGGTTAGTGTAGAGCTTGAGAGAGAAACTATTGCACAATACAATATAGAGTATAATTGCAAAATGATAAAGCTTACATTTATTCAGTAGAATGTGCCTCTATGTAGGCTTATACAAAAGAGATAACCTTTTGACACATGAGCACAAGATGTGGCTACCTATGCACAAAAACAAGTGGCTTTTCTTTACACATAGGTGGTAAGGGGTTATTCACATCGGTTATTAACACACGACACTTTTCTAGGTGGAAGAGATAAGAGATGCAACAAAACCTCGCATCCCAACAAGAAGTACTCCATCACGATGATGGGCCTCCTTTGGCCAAAGGTGCAAATATTATGGTAGCTGCCACTCAATACTATAATGCGTTGCTCAATGTCTCTCCTGTGGATTCACCTGCAAGAAGTAATGTTTTCCACACCCTCTTGAGTGTTGTGGATCCATGCATTGAAGAGGCCACTGCAAAAAGACTTGAAGAGCCATTGGAAGAGGCAAAAATTTACTATGCTGTCATTAAAATACCAAATGATAAATTCCTAGGTATTTGTGGATTGTCCAAAGAGTTTATGCTTTTTTTTGCTAGGACTTAGGGGCATTGTATGCTCACTATTGAATGCAGTATGGATTTCTCAATGTATGGACCCAACACTCAAGCAGGGGATCATTAAGCTCATCCCAAAAAGCACATTTCCTAAAACTTTGGCAGATTGGAGGCCCATCACCATGATGGGGGTGCT
This sequence comes from Adiantum capillus-veneris, assembly GCF_014529385.1. Taxonomy (NCBI): domain Eukaryota; kingdom Viridiplantae; phylum Streptophyta; class Polypodiopsida; order Polypodiales; family Pteridaceae; genus Adiantum; species Adiantum capillus-veneris. The sequence goes on along the minus strand of NC_140959.1, from coordinate 43,203,359 downwards.
ATATAAATTGCTAGCCAAAGCTATTGCTCTTAGAATTGCACCTAAATTGAAGAATTACATTCATTCTTCACAGACAAGCTTTATTCGAGGCAGGTCCATATACAATAATATTTTAACAGCTCAGTTGGGCATTGAGCATGCACTCAACAAAAATCATGGCATTGTTATGTTTCAGATTGACTTTATCAAGGCCTTTGACATAGTGTTGTGGGACTTTGTCCAGCAAATATCGAAGGAAATGGGTTTAGGGATAAAATTATCGGATTTTTTAACTTGCTTGGCTAGCATGCTTTCTCAAGGATTGTCATCAATGACAAATTATCAGATAGGTTGCATATAACCAGGTCAGTTAGACAAGGTTGTCCCATTAGTATCTTTTTTTTCAGTGGCTACCCATCCCCTTTATTGCTATCTAGACAGAGTGGCAGCATCTTTTCATATTCAAACTCTGCATTAGGGTAGCAAACAATTACCTGGCAAAGGTTTTTCTCATATACTTTTTTTTTCTTGAAAGCTCACAATGTCAATATTTTGAGATGCACTAAGCTTCTGGATCTGTATGCATTAGTTGGGTTAACCATCAACTTGACTATTTTCTTGATTGATATCTTTGTGAGATCCTTTGATGCTCTTATTTGGGCTAGCATCTTGGATATCCCATAGGAGTTGGGGCTACTCAAGAGCAATTGCAGCAGTGGCTTATTGATAGAGTCAAGGGGAAAATTGCTTCTTGGTTTTGTGATCTATGGCCTTTGCATGCTAGATTGAGAATAGTACAAGCTGTATTTGTTCCCTATATGCTTTGTTATCATCCATTATTGGACTGGTCTGAGAAAATGCTTCAAATTTGTATTGTCTTGATGTCTAAGTCCTTGTGGAAGACTGCCTCTACCTCTGCTACTATGATTGCTCCAAATAATAATTTTTTTCCTTACTCTCTGGGGGCTCTTCATGTTTTCAACTTGACTCTGCATGCTCATGATAGAAGGGCATGTCTCATTAAGCATATGCTTGGAGCAGCCAATGATTGTCCTTATGCATGTGGAAAAACTTATAGGCTTCATGGGTCTACTTCCATGGTGTTTGGCACCTAGCTTCTTGGGATAAATTGTTTTTAGCAGATTCACTTAATATTGGCTTTGATGTTAGTACTATGCTTATTAAATCTTGGAAAAATTCATGTGCTTTCTTGTTGTGGAAAGGCAGAATCACTACAACACTAAATGAAGATATCGACGCGCCTATATCGACGGCCATGCCTTTCCACGCGTATATCGACGACATTAGCGGGCGTCGCATTACGCGTCACTATACGCGTCGCAATGTGCGTCGATATACGCGTGGAAAGGCTTTATTTGCCACGTGTATAGCGACGCGTATATCGACGCCAAAAAAATTGGGGGAAAAAAGCGAAACCTGCGCGCAGGGGCCATTTTCGCCTGCTCGGGTCTTGGCGGAAACCTGTTGCGCAGGTATTATATCCATCTCCACCCTCCCCAACCACTCTCTCTCTCTCTCTCTCTCTCTCTCTCTCTTTACATCGTTTGTGAGTGTGTAGGAAAGAGAGAGAGAGAGAGAGAGAGAGAGAGAGAGAGAGAGAGAGACCTCTACATCGTTTGTGTGTGTGTAGGAAAGAGAGAGAGAGAGAGAGAGAGAGAGAGAAATTTGTGTGTGTGTGTGTGTAGGAAAGAGAGAGAGAGAGAGAGAGAGAGAGAGAGAGAGAGAAATGTGTGTGTGTGTGTAGGTAATCAAAGAGAGAGAGAGAGAGAGAGAGAGAATTAATGTATGCTTAGGAAATTAAAACTAAAGACAAAAAATTAAAGAGAAATGAAATGAAATGTTATATTAACGTCTTTGAAAGGCCAAAGTGACCTATGAGACATGAGACAAGAAAGTTACAATGTGATGGATCTGATACAAAGTCAGAGTAAGAAGATGACAAAATAAAATATTATGGAATCCTAAACTGCTGGGTGTGGACTAAACGGCTAAACGAGCTAGTTGGGATAGGTAGATCTCCTCCATGGTTAGTCCTCTAACCGGACGTTGTGCATGTCGAGCCAAAGTGACCTAGCTAGATCCTCTGATGTAGCCTCTGTCGATGTTGTGTAGTCCTCCGCAGTCGTGGGCATCTAGATCTCCCTAGATCAGTCGCTCGTTCGATCATTAGAGAGATAGGTAAGTAGAGAGAGAGAGAGAGAGAGAGAGATAGGAAATAGAGAGATAGAGAAAGAGAGTTATATATATATATATATATATATATATATATATATATAGAGAGAGAGAGAGAGAGAGAGAGAGAGAGAGAGAGAGAGAGAGAGAGATAGGAAAGTGGAGCTCCAGGAGTTATGGCAGAGAAATAGGAAAATATAGAAATAGAGAGAGATAGGAAAATAGAGAAAGAGAGATAGCGAGAGCGAGAGCGAGAGAGAAAGAGAGATAGCGAGAGCGAGATCGAGAGATAGGGTACGTAGATAGAGAAGAAACTATGGAACTAAAAGAGGCAAAGGGGTTTTGCCTGCTACATGCATTGCCATGTACACCTGGGAGTGCACGTATGTGTCTACCTATATAGGATTTGACCAATAAAGACGAGATTTTGACCCGGTGGTCCTGATCTCCGTACACCTCTAGACCGAGGTGTACGGAGATTGGGCAAGACTAGAGAATGTGAGGTAGTTTACATTGTGAGGAGTATATATATATATATATATATTAAAACAACATTCATAATCATTGTAGATGGCAACGTCATCAACTAACATGGAGGAAAAGATTGCATGCTCGTTCACGCTCTACAAGTATCAAATCCTGCGCAAGCGTAGGATATGTAATGAGCATGTGCACAAGTACGGAGATTTTGCTAGAGAAACTGTACAAAATCTGCGATACGACTCCTACGGAACGGGCATTGATTTCTGCGACATAGCACCTACATCTGAGAGAGAGAGAGAGAGAGAGAGAGAGAGAGAGAGAGAGAGAGAGAGAGAGAGAGAGAGAGAGAGAGAGAGAGAGAGAGAGAGAGAGAGAGAGAGAAAATATTATGCGTGAAGGTCTGACCAATATAGAGCCATGGATGGAAGCAGAAAAGGGCTTACAGACAGAAGACGACAGCATGGAGGAGATGCTGGATTCCTTCTTCTAGACAAGCAAGGAGAACGCGAACGAAGCAACACAAGAAGCCGTGCGCCTATCTCTTGAAGACATTTTGAGAAATTTGACACGTCAACCAATCTATGAAGGCGCCAAAATATCTGTGCTTCGTACTTGTCTGGCATTTTTGAATCTTCAGTCAGTGTACGAGTGGTCAGATGCAAGCGTCACTGCTTTGTTTAGGTACGTAATTTACAAAAGAGATTTTTCGATTGCAACGGTGATGTGCTCAGAGAGCTTTAATTTTAATTTAACGTGGCTTAAACACGTTATTGCGGGAGCAACTTCTCCCGGCTGGCAATGAAATGCCCCCCTCTAGGCCAGACGCAAAGCAACTTCTGACCTCAGTTGGCTTGGACTACAACAAGATTCATGCATGTCCAAATGATTGCATTCTTTTTCGCAATGAATTCGCAGATTGTCTGTCGTGTCCTAAGTGTGGAGCAATGCGCTACAAACAAGATGTAGTTGGCGAGATAGTGCCAGCTAAAGTGTTGCGGCATTTCCCTATTATTCCTAGGATAAAAAGCATGTTTTGTTGTGGTTCCATTGCAAAGTTGATACGGTGGCATTCTACGAATAGATCCACTGACACAACATTTAGGGTGCCCGCTGATTCAAAGGCTTGGAGGCACATTAAAGATACCTGGACACATTTTAAGAGTGAACCACGCAATTTGCGTTTAGGCATGGCAATGGATGGAGTCAATCCATTTGGCTTGAGAAGCTCGTCATGGACACTTGGCCTGTGTGCCTTATCAATTACAACCTCCCGCCGTGGCTTTCTATCAAGAAGGGTCATTTGATTTTAAGCTTGATTGTACCTGGTATGTTCAAAGCAAAAAACATGGATGTTTATCTAGCTCCACTAGTTGACGAGCTCCAGGAGTTATGGCATGGGATCGACATAGCAGATGCGGTTGAACCAGTAGGACAACAGCATGCAAGGATCCATGGACTTCTTATGTGGACTATGCATGATTGGCCAGGATACGGAGAAGCTTCTGATAATGGTTATTGATTTACAAAATTCTCGCTATTTGCAAGACCTTTGCCTTGGCCTGATTCATGCTTTGATATATGCAGGACTAACAACTTCGGGATACAATGCATGTTCAATTTGCGGGCAGTCTTTGGATGTGCGCTATTCTACCTCTCTTTGAAAGACAAATTATCAAGGCCACCACCGTTATCTTCCAGATGGCCATCACTTGCGCGAAGGCCAGCTTGGTCACGTCGAATGTCGTCCTATGCATGTACAAGAGTGGCGTCGCCGATGGGAGCACCATGAGGAGCAACCTGTTCGAGGAATGAAACGTTTGTCCATTCTCCATACATTGCCGTACTGGGGTGATCTACTAATTAACCATTTGCTGGTGGTTAACGATCCTAGTGCCTCCAAGCTCTATACTGTACGAGGAGATGGTTTTGTTGACATGGATAGAGTTGGGACTGAGATGCGACAGTGGATTTGCCAGCTCGTGGAGCTGCAGTTTTCGACCAGCATTCTGACGTCTTGGGATCAGCAAGAAAAGGAAAAAGTCACTTACATAGTGGAGACCATCCTGAGAGAGTACCAGCCTACTCCGGGTTCTTCCGTTGTTTCAGCGCGGTGGATCAAGGGTGTTGCACGGGACACCATCAAACATCGACGAGATGCAGCTCAGAAGGCTTTCAGGATCGTCTCGCCGAAGCCTTCGGGCATCCCACACAAGATGTGGCTGCAGATCAGGGAGGATGAGCAGATAGCGGCCACGGGTTTCAGACAGCAGCGTGAGGCCACGCAGGTACGACAGATGACTAGGGGGACATCTCATCTTGGCAGCGGAGGCTTCGACACCTTTCGCTATGAGTTTGTGAGTTTCTAATCCAATCTTAACTATGGCGTTTTTTAAAACGCGATGAATCATGTATTCTTATTACTTTGATTTTTGTATAAACGTAGAATCTTGCGATGCATCGAGCTCCATCACGCGAGGAGGAGTCAGATGGATATCGCAGAGGTATCTATGAAGTATTGAATGATCTTGAAGCTTCAGGAGAGCCTGTAGACTGGGAGGCCTTACAGTCTCGCTGATCGCTTGAGGTGAGACGTTAATATGTGTGAGTTGATTTAATTAAGTCAGTATATGTGAAGTAATATCAATACTAATTTTGTGAGTTGTCCTATGTGCAGGTTGCGACGCCTAGTCATTAGTGGACCAGATTTCATCTATATGCTTTGTGAGACACAGACACGCTTCTGTGTCTCCTTTTTGTACAAACAGTTAGTGTTCAGACAGTTATTGTTTCCCTTATGGTTATGATTATTGTCATTGTCCTTGTATAGACAGTTATTGTTTCTCTTTCTGGTTATGCTTATGGTTATTGTTAACTTTGTTTATGGTTATGGTTATCTGCATTATGGTTTTGATCAAAGTGGTTATAGCCGGTTATGGTTTTAAGTTATGGTTATGCTTTTAAGTTATGGTTATGGTTATGGTTATGCTTTTAAGTTATGGTTATGGTTCGTTATGGTTATGCTTTTAAGTTATGGCTGTCTATCATTGGCCTTAAATCTCATGTGAGATCCTACATGGATAGCATGTAGGAGGTGTATACATGATATGGTTTTTTTTGAAAAGTTTATGTAAAAACAAAGGGAACTCTGGCAAAATTTCTGCGCGCGGGAGCATGGTTGATATTTTGGTGCTGCTCGCTTTCTTGGGCAGAGGGCAGGAAATCTGGCTGTGGTTGTGTCCATCTTTTAACTGGTCACAGGCAAGGCTACCTGCCCTCTGCCCAAGAAAAACTTTTTTTGCTATGGTCGTCGCTATGCGCGTCGCTCATAGTGACTGGTTTCACAGCGACGTGGATAGCGACGGGCCACGTCGATATCTGCGTCAATAACACGTTTTTTTGTTGTAGTGAATAAGATATACAAGGAATTATTTGGGGTTTGAAAGTCTGATTTGGAGTTTTGTTTTTAAGGTGCTACATGCTAATATGATTAGGAAACCTACACTGTCTTTGTTTAAAAAAGGGGTTTTCCAAACTGATCAAATGTTGGACTCTAATCTATAGTTGAAATTCCTTTTTGCAACTAGAAGGAAGTACAGATTGGGCACTAGAAGCAGGGGCTTGTGGCATCAGGTCATGACTCATGTACACAATTTATCATTCTATGTAGAGGCAAATGTAGCAAATAGACACAGGGACTTGGCCTTGCCAAGCTATGCAACCAATTGGTGGCGATCTCCATCTACTATATTTAACAAAAGTCAACGGTGTCGACACATGTATACAGGATAGATATAATAAACAATGGAATTTACACATGATTGAGAAGTGGTGGTTACATTTATTGTCTGATGTATGGTCTATACCAAATCACTTTAAGTTTGTTTTTTTTTTGTGGATAGCTTGTACTTGGGTCCTGCAAACTGCTCAAAATTTAAAGAAGAAAGGGTTCACTGATGGTAAATTCTGTGTGCTACCAGATACATGTGGTAGTGATGTGTGTGAACAGACTAGGACCGCCGGGGAATTTTTTCCCTCTTTAGGAGGTTTTTTCCCCCGTGCATTGTATATACGCCCATCACTCTAGGGCTATCTATCTTTCCATTGCACACTAAGTAACACACTCTCTATTGTGTGCCTTGAGCTTCCTTCATCTTCTCCAAGCTGTGTGCGTTTCTCTGCAACCCTAATTCCAACAGCTGCTCCAGCACACGCCTGCTCACTGTCTCCAATTTCAATGAGCTTTGGTAAGCGTTTGCAAGTCGACAAAAATTTCAGGAAAACTCATAGAGCTGAGTCTGCTCAAATTTTCGATTCGGGCTCATTTCGGCCTCCGTTTCCACTACAGACAGTACTGCACAAGCATGGTATCAACGAAAAGCATCATGATATCACCGAGAATAATCATTGTATCAACGAAACAACATCATGGCATCACCGAGAATAACCATGGTATCAATGAAACATCATCATGGCATCACCGAGAATAACCATGGTATCAACGAAACAATATCATGGTATCACCGAGAATAACCATGGTATCAACAAAACATCATCATGGTATCAACAAAAATCACCATGGAATCAACGAAATATCATCATGGAATCACCGAGAATAACCATGGTATCAACGAAATATCATCATGGCACCACCGAGAATAACCATGGTATCAATGACATATCATCATGGTATCAACGAAAATCACCATGACCAAAGTATTAACAAAACATCATCATGGTACCATCAAAATCACTATTGTATCAATGAGAAATTATCAATAAAACGACGTAAACTATATCTCTAAAAGAATAATTATACGAGAATCATGTACCAACAGTAGCTCGATAGAATTTGGACGATCATCAACGGCTCGACTGAATCGGAACGATGTGTAACTGACTTCTGCAGCAAAGTTACGTCAGTAACAAATATATGATTGATGAAGAAAAATATAATTGAGAAGTTTTCAATTATGAGAAAAATCAAAAGCAAAAAGTAAAATTTTGATTTTCAAACATATTCGCAGTCCGAGACGATAACCCAAAATCGGTGCAGAATTTAGAGAAACTTTCTTCTGCAAAGTTATAGACCACATCGATTCCAATCCCCAACGCGGGTAGTTTCTTCTACAAAGTTGTAGAACACATCGATTCCGATCTCTCACGCGGGTAGTTTCTGCAAAATCGTTTTCAATAAGCAGAAAAATAAAAAACAAAAAACGGAAATTGCTTTTTAGGTATGTACGCAGTCCGCGAATGATAACTCAAAATCGGTGCAGAATTTGAAAACACTTCCTTCTGCAAAGTTGTAGACCACATCGATTCCGGTCTTTCTCGCGGGTAGTTTCTGCAAAATTGTTTTCAATAACCAGAAAAATCAAAAACAAAAAACGAAAATTGCTTTTTAGATATGTACGCAGTCCGCGAACGATAACTCAAAATCGGTGCAGAATTTGAAAACACTTCCTTCTGCAAAGTTGTAGACCACATCGATTCCGGTCTCTCTTGCGCGTAGTTTGCAGTCCGCGAACGATAACTTAAAATCCGTGCAGAATTTGAAAACACTTTCTTCTGCAAAGTTGTAGACCACATCGATTCCAATCCCTCTAGCGGGTAGTTTCTGCAAAATCGATTTTTATCAGGAGAAAAATTGAAAACAAAAACGTACTGCTCTGATACCATGTTGAGAGAGAAGGAGAGAGCACAGAAGTAGAACCCCAAAGTGTGTAGAATACACACATGAGATGATGTATATATAGAGGGGACCTGGGTGCCATATATAGAGAAGCCATATATTGAGTAGCTTCACATATAAGCTCAACAGTATAACAAGTGTGGACAAAATTTTGCAAATGCAGTTGCAAATTCAAGGGCTATTTCAGATGCAAAACTTTGGCATGCACGTTTTGGTCACCTGAATTTTGCCAGTTTACTGCGTTTGCAGAAATCTAATATGGTTGCTTCTTTGCTGCCTCTTGAAGCACCTGTCAAACATGTTTGTGAAGGCTGTATTCTGGGTAAAATGCATCGTTCCTAAGTTTCCAAAGGATGGTTCAGTTATGGCCACATGCAGGTTGCAGCTTGTTCATAGTGATCTTTGTGGGCCCATGCAAACTCCGTCCTTGGGACATTACCTTTACTTCATGACTTTCATTGATGATTACTCCAGGCATGCATGGGTATATATCCGCTTAAAGCGAAGTCCGAAGTTTTTATGTGCTTCAAACAATTTCTGGCTATGGCTGAAAATGTCTCGAAATGTACTATGGGCACCCTCCGTTCCGATTGATGGGGGGAGTATATATCTCATGAATTTAATGCATTTCTAGCTAGTCGTGGGATAAAACACCAATGTACTGTGCCTTATACACCTCATCAAAATGGTGTTGCTGAGAGGAAAAATAAGTCACTGATGGAAATGGCACGATGTATGGTCAAAAGTTAAGCTTTGACGCATTCTTTTTGGCTTGAGGCCATCATGTGTGCCACTTATGTACTTAGCAGGTGTCCTACGGAATCTTTGCAGTCTATTACTCCATATGAAGCATGGCATGATAGAAAGCCTTCTATTGAGCACATGCGTGTTTTTTGTTGTTTGGCATATGCTTTAGTGCCACAAACACAATGCATAAAATTGGATGATAAGGCGGTCAAATGTATTTTTGTTGGTTATAGTGCTGAAAGAAAAGGTTATATAATATATCATCCGCAAACAAAGCGTATTCTGGTTTCATGGGATGTAGTGTTTGTGAAGATTCTATTCAACCCTTGGTGTCATGTACTAGAGACAGTAGTGTAAGCTCACAAGACATTTATGACACTTTGTTGCCTCTTTTCAGTGGTCAATGGAAATAAGAATGTAAGATCCAATGAGGCAAATGTACAGCCTATGGGGGTTTCTGAAAATGTTACAGATCAGCCTATAACTAATACAGATGTACATGATGTACTTGACGAGGAAAGGGCTGAAAATGATCAGGCTAGAGGTATGACTAAATGGCTGGTGCACACTTTACGTGACAGTAAATTGGATGCCCCTTTGTCTAGTCATACTCGCTAAGGCTCTCGCCATGCATCTTATGCATTAGATTGTTATGCTTTGGCTGTGTCTAGCTTACATGATGTTGAGGAGCCTCTGTCTTTTGATGAAGCACAAAATTTAGAAAATTGGATGGTTGCCATGCAATCAGAATATGATGCACTTATAGAAAATGACACATGGAATTTATGTGATTTGCCTCCTGGCAAAAAGGCCATTGGTATGAAGTGGGTGTACAACTTGAAACGCAAGCCGGATGGTGAGATCGATCGCCATAAGGCTCGACTTGTTGCAAAGGGTTATGCACAGGCATAGATTATGAAGAGACTTTTTCTCCCACTACTCGTATGACTACTGTGTGTTTTCTATGTGCATTGACAGCTCATTTTGGTTGGGATGTACATCAATCAGACATTGTTACTGCTTTCTTGAATGGTGACATATTTGAGGAAGTTTATGTAACGCAACCTCGCGGTTTTGTCATAAAAGGACCATAGGACAAAGCATGTAGATGTAAGAAGGCTTTGTGTGGGTTGAAGCAAAATCCTCGTGCTTGGTATGAGAAAGCTGACACTCGTTTGGTCAAACGAGGCTTTCGTAACAGTCCAACAGAAATCACATTGTATGTAAAGGGTGAGGGTGATGTGCTTCTCGTTGTGGTTCTTTATGTCGATGATTTTTTGATCACTGCACCAAATGATAGAGAGAGAGAGAGAGATAGAGAGAGAGAGAGAGAGAGAGAGTGGAGAAAACAAAAAGAAAGAAAGAGAGAATAAAAAACCAAAGAGAGATAGAGAGGGGGAGAAGACGAAAGAGAGAGGTAAGGGGAGAAAACAAAGAGAGAAAGAGGGGGAGAAGACGAAAGAGAGAGGTGAGGGGAGAAAACAAAGAGAGAAAGAGATTATGTTAAAATTTAAATTAGATTATGTTAGATTACATTTAGATTTATGTTTATGTTGAGTTTAAGATTAGGTTAGATTTACATTTACGTTAGATTACGATTAAGTTAGATTTAAAATTAGGAAAGTATTAAATATTAGCTAGCTATATTAGATTTAAGTTAGATTACATTTAGGTTTATGTTGAGTTTAATATTAAATTAGATTTAGATTAATATTAAGACAAGATTTAAAATTAAGTAGATTAAATTTAGATTTAAGTTATATTACATTTAGGTTTAGGTTAGATTTAAGATTAGATTAGATTTAGGTTTATTTTGAGTTTAAAATTAGATTAGATCTAAATTTATGTTTGATACACTAATTTTTTTTAGATTTAGGCTAGATTCTAGTGCATGTCAATGAAGGTGCGCTTTGCCCAAAGAGAAAACACTAGTTACACAACAATATGTATATTCCTATCAAAATTTGACACCTGTTAACTCACACACTGACCATATTCAATTAGCTGCGAATCACCACATGTTCAATTAGGTTAGATTTAAGATTAGATTTTAGATTGAGTTTTTAACTTAGAGTCTACCTTCGGGATTACGATAAAAAACTTAGAGTTAGACGAACGGTGATCCCTCTCTTCCTCTCTACGGATGCGACCTTAAGTTGGAAAGCTTTCAACGGCATTATACTCAGATTGGAGGCCAACATGTAATGTGATAAGTAATCCCTCGAACAAAGATCTACTATGAAAATATGTTAAGATGATGTGAAATGCTACAGCTAGAGAAGAGGCAAAGGGGTTTTGTCCACTACATGCACTATCATGTAGACGTGGGTGTGTAGATTTCTCGTACCCACAAATATAAGCATTGACCAATAAAGACGAGATTATAACCTAGTGGTTTTGATCTCCATGCACCTCTAGACCAAGGTGTGTGGGGATTGGACATGACTAGAGAATGTGAGGTAGTCTATAGTGTGAACAAAGAGAGAGAGAGAGAGAGAGAGAGAGAGAGAGAGAGGGAGAGAGATAAAAGATGGAGGATTCCAAAAGAAGATGAAATTTATGTTCAGGTTATAAGGCTTTACCCGCATTATGAGTAGTGATGAGGATGTGGGGCCGTCCAACCAAAACACCTATCTCTCAACGAGGATCTTATGTCCTTGTATTCAATGCAAGTATGTTGTGCGATGGACAAGACGTGTTTCTTTGCAGCATGTTCGCGAATTTGGCGAGTTCGATCCATCTATTATAGATCACGTTGTTGCCAATTATAACTCGTTGGACTCTAACACTGGCCAATAGGCGGCAATCTTGCAGCCCAATAGACGTGTTCGCAGGCGCTTTGCTCAAGCAGCATATGTGAGGTAATCGGGATGGCAGCCTCTTTGTAATGGCATCCTCAAAAGGCCTCCTTATGATGATGCCTTAGATGATGGCCATGGTAGTGTCGATGATGTTGGTCTCAAGTTCTGAGATGTACCATGGGGAACATTTTAAGTGTCCCTTTCGCATACACAACTTGATGAGGTAATCGGGAAGAGTTTGCAAGCCCTATCAGTCTACCATTGAGGTTCAATGTAAGACCAGCTGCAAGAGCATACATATCTAGAGTTTTCATACATCTGTGAATATTGATGTTGTGGGCCTTCAAAAATAGAAAGGTGTCATCCCCAAACTCTTTGCCCGGGATATCCTTACCTCCTAATTTGAGGGTTTGCAAATAGCCCTGTTATGCTAGTTGATTCAGGTATGCGTGTAAAGAGTGGGAGGCCACAACAAAAAAAAGAGGGCTAAGAGGACATCCTTGTCTTACCAATCTGGAAAAATATATTTTGTCAGAGAGTTTACCATTAATGATCAATCTCTAGTAAGCATGTTCACCAAGCAGAGAGATACAGCTGATGATGCGAGGGAAAAACCCCATACCTTGCATGATTTGTTCCACAAAGTCCCACTGCACCCTCTCTCTCTCTCTCTCTCTCTCTCTCTCTCTCTCTCTCTCTACCCTGATGCGGCCAACCTTGCCGACCTCTCCTAGTGCTGCATGGCAAGGCTCTTCTACAACATCCCCGTGGTCCAAGTAGGAGCCATACCACACAATTTGAGAGAGAGGAGGCTCACTGACCCCGACCAATTCTGAGAGACCTTGGGCGGAGAGGCCATGTGCAACGTTTTCAGTTTTTGCATGGGCTACGACCTTTACTCGCTCCAATGATTGTGTCATTGCAGGTTGTCATGGGTTCATGTTTTTGTGTGTGTGTGTGTGTGTGTGTGTGAGAGAGAGAGAGAGAGAGAAAGAGAGAGAGAGAGCGAGTCAGAGAGAGAGAGGGGGGGGGGGGGGGGGGGGGGGGGGGCTATAACCACACCCTGGGGTTTGACCTTGCGACTACCTACAAAACAATAACCTCTCCACACCCCTCCACCCACCTATGAGGTTATGCCCACACCTTGCGGCGAGGGTAGCAAAACAATAGGCTACTCAAGTGATAAGAGGGTGTCCGCCAATTGTGCATCAGAATCATCTCTCTCTCTCTCTCTCTCTCTCTCTCTCTCTCTCTCTCTCTCTCTCTCTCTCTCTCTCTCTCTCTCTCTCTCTCTCTCTCTAGCTATCTTTCTCGCTCTCTGCCATTCGCTCCCCTGATTGACAAATTAGTAAGTTTAGTCACACCCTCCATTGAAGAAACGGCTTCACGACTGCGAAGGGAATGAGCTTCCTCAAATTTTGACATGAAAAGTAGGGGAAATTTAAGTTGCCTTAGAAAATGGATTTGTCTAGCCTTGTGTGTGATCTGCATGGATCCACCGTTCAAAATAGGGTCACCATTAATCGGGCCATTAACCTAACCATAATTTAATTCCTTCTAGGATTTTAATTCAAAGTGAATAATTTTAAAACTTGACCCTTTTTCACACGTGAAAGTCCACGAGGGAGGCCAATGCTAATAGAGATGTCCCTTCTTGGAGACTTCTCTGCTACCCCTCTTCCTCTCCTTCTCCCTCAAATTAAAAATTTGCTAGGTTTGAGCCTCCGTAAATTCAATATACACATCAAATCCCCACCTCCAAAAGAGTGTGGATCACCACATGAGAGCCTTCTTTTTCTACTACCTACATGCAAAGGCACTGCCCTTTTTGAGGCTCTTTCTTTCATACCTCTTTGTAATGGCAGCCTCAAAATTCCTGCTTACGGTGATGCCTTAGATGATGGCCATGGTAGTGTCGATGATGTTGGTCTCAAGTTCTGAGATGTACCGTGGGGAACATTTTTAGTGTCCCTTTGGCATACACAACTTGATGAGGTAATCGGGAAGAGTTTGCAAGCCCTATCACTCTACCATTGAGGTTGAGTATGAAGCCTAGCATAACAAAGATTAGGCTTTTTACTTTATATGTGTGGTGGCTACGCTGCTAAATGCATACCATATCACACATTATTATGCGTCTATAATTGCTTTAGGAATTTGGTTTTTTATTTTGCCAAGCTTTCTTCTTCCCAATTTAGTGTGTCATCGCCTCATATCTCATGGCTATTGGAATGCAATTATCCTATCTATAAAATGAAATGAGTGGCCACTATGTGGCTGCAAATCTATGACGTTATTTGTAGATCTATATCTATATTAAAATGATAGAGGCGAGGCACTTGGCACCATTTTCTTGCAGCTATGCTTTTGAACTCCTAGCCTTAGCATCTATCGCGCTACCACCTTGGCATATCCTTGCATTGGCATGTCACTTAGTGCCACATTGTGGCCTTTCCTTGTTTGCGGGTTGTTGCACTAGGCTGTAATCCTCGAAGCTTTGCCCTGACATTGATATGAGGGCCGCACCCACCCTTGGCATTGAGATGTGGGGGCAGTTGCACACTCACCATCCATGACCGTGCCGGGCCTAGCTCTCAATGCATTCGTTGAGCTACGGACTATTCCCACTCCCGATAGGCTAGATGAAATGTGCTACTTAATTGCCACTGCCCTTCGCTCTGCAATATCCCTATTCCAAGTTTCAACCCAACTCTGTGTGGCCTTTTTGAGTTCACTCAGAGGTTCCATATGCACCTTTGGGCTACTTGGAATCACTATTGGGGGCTTCGTTTCGACACCCTTTAATTTTTTGTCAATGGAGGTGATCATGATGTTCACCCTCGATACTCTCTCTTTCAATCTATGTAAGTACAAATGTGTGGCTAGGGCCAATTGTACTATTAATTATCTCTCTCTCTCTCTCTCTCTCTCTCTCTCTCTATATATATATATATATATATATATATATATATATATATATATATATATCGTCTCTATCATATAATATCATTCAAATTTAATCTACAAATATAGAGTATTACTAATGGCTTCAAAAAATTAAAAGGCCAAAACCTCTCAGATTAACTTTGAACTCCCGCTACACTAGCCTAGTCTAAGGTTGTTTTTACTATTGGCGCAAGAAGAAAGAGGTTGCAGTAACGTAGAGAGAGAGAGAGAGAGAGAGAGAGAGAGACATCAAGGTCGAGGGCGGCTATACAATTGGTGCAAGAAGCAGGAAGCCACTGAAGTTGAAGCAATGCACAGAGAGAGAGAGAGAGAGAGAGAGAGAGAGAGAGAGAGAGAGAGAGAGAGCGATCAAGGTCGAGGGCAACAAATCAATCAATACAATGCTACGACAATAAATTGCTATTAGACTTTCAACGCAAAACGATACCTGACCGACGCAAATGGTGTGTGTTTTGGGAAGATGACCGTCTGAGCAAGGGACAATGCCAAACTAAGAAAGAGGCTACTGTAGTGGTGCGTGGAAAGCTATGAAAGAGAACCGTCTGCAAAAGTAGTAGAAGAGGGCGGTAGAGAAGAGGGAGCGACCCTTGACGTAGTGAAATGGAAGGTGAGTCTTGAATGAAGGGAGCGACCCTTGACGTAGTGAAATGGAAGGTGAGTCCTGAATGAAACTATACTCTGAAAGGCTACATTTATAAAAAGAACCCCCCTCCCCCAAAACCCAGAAAACAAGAAAACCCTGTCAACGCATCTTGAGCCCTTTTTGCAACAAATTTTTTTTTCTGAGACTGGGGAGACCTACTAGTATAATCTAAATATAACATATGAAAAACATAAATATGATGTAAATGTAAACTTAGAATATATAGACAATTTTGATGTAAGTAATACATAAATAGAAAAAAACTCTAGATTTAGAAATGTAATTTAAAAATGGATGTATATTTTGCATGCGTTGTTGAAAAACGAGTAATGTATTTAATAAATAGATATAGAAAAAACATTGACAGAGTATTTCAGGTTTATGTGCAAAGATCTAGATAAGTTATATAGAGTTACGACGAGTTTCTTCCTTGAAAGAAGAACCAAATTCCATGAATGAATTAAGTGCAAATAGAAAGATATGACAAAGGAGATTGGATTACACAACATGAATGGAAGTGACAATGTCAAAAGAGACTCCATCCTCATTCCTCGAGGCAATGACAGCTAGTGCCATCAATATCAAGAAGATGACTGCACACGTAGCACGTAGCGGCGACAATGGGAAGGGCTAGCTCTCCCTAAGGAGTTTTTGTGCTTCGTCATTGGTCCCTGGATATTGGCAGCTACCCTCACCTGCAAAAAATGTTATACTAGAGGAATATTAATAATTAGAATCTAGAGCAAAAGCGTGGGGCTTAAAAGTATATATTGCACAGAGTTAGTGGCATTGGAAGGTGAGAGAAAGGCAACCACTCCCCAGAGAGAGAGAGAGAGAGAGAGAGAGAGAGAGAAAGGTTGACACAAAGACAAACACGCCCCCGAGAGAGAGAGAGAGAGAGAGATTACTCGGATGCTTTGTATTTTATTTTCCATTCAGTCTCGCGGCTAGGGAGAATTGTACCACCCATTCTCTCTCTCTCTCTCTCTCTCTCTCTCTTTTATGTAATAAAAGAAATGAACCTACGACAATAATGAAACGACCGTTGCAATCGACCCTTTCAATTCAAAATCATCTGTCCCTTCTTGCTTGCCCTAAGAAAATGACTTATAGAGCCTTAGAAAGAGGATTCTCCACCAAGCTCCAAGGCTAACATGGAGACTCATTGACTTTATTGATTATTAATTGTAAATAACAGCAAATCATATGTAAGGTAAAGGTATTTAAACTCGTGTTAAATCGCTGTCTTAATTGTCTTTGTTTACAATTATAAGTAAAATCGTACTATAGTTTAAAACGCCCGCCTTTTGCCATAGCTTAAAGAGAAGACGCTAACATGACGGGAAGAGCCGTATGAGATCATCAGTCTCATGTACGGTTCAGGAGCCAAGCTTATGCAGCAATGTCAGAGCTTAGGTTAACTACATAATTCTAGTTCCACTTTACTACGTGAAGGCGCTCTATAATATTTATTAAAGCTATTGCGATATGGAAATAAAAGGCATGATAGGGACAAGGGTTTAATCAAACTGTTACGCTCATCAAATATGATCTTGGTGAATACAGGACTGAAAACTCCTGTAATCCTTTTAAAACATGAAGTGACAGTAGAGGTGTCAATTACTTGATAAGCAAGGTCTAATTTTGTTGGAATCGAAGATTCGAATCTAGAAAAAGTAGAAGTAAAGGAGCTTCATTTTTATGAACCAAGACTTCTTTTGCCAAAGCTGCGTAAACCGGGAATTATTTTTTCAAAACCATTGAACAAGAAAATAGTTTGGATTGAACCAACTAAGATTTGGCGTGACTGTAACAAGGTCAAAGGGTTGATTTTCAATTTAATTAAGGGTGGGTATGCTTAAGTTATCGCAGGGCTCGTAGCTTTCCTTTTCAGAAGTCCCTCTTACAAACGCAACCGCAAGAAGAATAAAAAAAAGTTTCACCTCTCAAAAAAAAATCAATTTTCTAGAGGTAGATTCCATGAAAACAAAAGCAAAAGCATAAAATCCAGGAACAAGGATCTAAAGTTTCGCAAAAACATAAATAAGACATCTCGCAGGAGTAGGACATCCAAAATTCCAAACACGAATATAATAAGACTTAATACTGTGGTAAAAAATATTCGTGCTACGCTAGTTTTAAAAGGGAAAAAGCACCAAAAAAGCCGCCAGCAGGCATTTAGGTGCCGTCGCGTTTATTTACATAAGTATGTATGGAGCTTTTATGGAGTGGCTTCAAAAAAGATGCATGCATAGTAAAATAGAATGACTAGGGCTATATTGGATAACACAGCACATATTACTTCGTAAATTGCACGTAACATCTTCAAAGAACAAATAACAGGGATGGGGGCTTAATGAATCCTCCACCTCCGGCCGGGGCAGGGGAAATAGCTTAGTCGGTTAGAGTGCTGGTCTGTCACGCCAGAAGCCGCGGGTTCGAATCCCGTTTTCCCCGTTAGCATTATGCTTGTTAGGTTTGTTTTAAAAGTCAGAGTTGATGATATCGATGGAAAGGAAGCCTGACTACCTTTGCCCTTCGAGTAGAGCATGTAGCGAAAAAACAAACCTTGTCAGTCTCTACCTGTTTCGTTTGACCAGGCAAAGCAGTCAAGTGCTGCACCCGGCAATGATGATAGTCTAGTAGCCGGAAATACAGCTAGCCCACGTTTTAACTCAAGCAGCATAGGACACGTAAACTCCCATGCGTGTAAATCAGCGAGGACCACTAAATGTTCCTACAAGTTGTAGTCAATACCTAGTATGTAAGCCGTTACCTCAAACTTGGAGGTTAATTAAATAAAGGCAAAGTTGGGTTTTTTCGGTGTAGTTGTGAAATAGTCGACAGCTATAACGTTGCTATACAAAACTGTATGTAAGATTCCCACTTCATACAAGTGAACTCTTCGTCATTTAATTATTGTTGAGAAGATAACTATTCTCAGTCATAACATAGAGTACAAAAAAATATAGAGAGTTGTTTCATTGCTCGGACGAGGAAATTAAGCAAACGACACCCTATTTGATCAAGGTATTTTGAAATCCCCATGTCTGCGTGCTCGTTTGGGCACGAAGTTCACTCTAACGCCGTAGACACCGAGAGTTTAGTTGGTTGAGTTTCGAAGGGTAGAGCGGTAGCCTACGTTATAGTTCGTACAGTTCTTCGCTTCGAGGAGCCATAGTCGCCTACAAATAAGAATCAATCTGCCCACATTCTATTTCAAAAGAGCTTTGCTTTCCTCGCTTGGCAGTAGTTTAGTTTTTCGCAGCTCATGTAACTTAAAGGAGAGAGTCTCTGAAACGGCACCGGTTCAAGCCCGATCATGAGCCAAACTGGATCGGAAGGATCATCTACTACTTTGTCATTAAGTTGAGCACTGGTATGGTGACTGGAGATTATTGGGGCAACCCTTTTCTGGAATGTAAGATGATCCGCCTTGCCGTGGCCATTCCGCTTACGGTTATTGGCTTTGCCAGTAACTAACTAAGAGATCATCAACAAAAAATGATGCCATGAAAAATAACCTATTCGAAACTTCAAAAAGTCTAACTCTTTCGATGATTAGCCGTCGGGGGGTTTCCAGTGAACTTGGCTACCAAAAAGAAAAATGGGCACCCTTTTCGTTTGTTCGTTAAGAGTTACCCGTACGGTGTCACTCTAGAGTGACTCGGGAGTTCATATCGAATGTGTTTTCTTAGTGGTCGCCATTTCAATGTACGAATTTCGAAGGAATAAGCAGGGGCAATTTTTTAACTTGTTACTTCTATTCTTCCAATTCCGACAGTTGAGAAGACAGGCCGGAAGCGGAAACAAGCCAGCAGCCCTCCGAACAAGGCTCGACGCTGACAGAGAATTTATCGTTTCCTCCTCCTCCATCATCTTCGGGGGCGCCGTTATGGGAAGAGGAGTTTGGAGGGGATACTCGTGAAATCAAGGATGGCAACTCCACTCCAGAAGGAGACAAGGCTGGACACGAATTGAGCTCAGGGCCGTCAAGCGAAGTTCAGGGAAGCCCTTCATCATCGAAGAACAGGAAGGACGAGGGTACTAGCGAGGCTCCCGAGACTAGCGAGGCAAAGAGCCAGAGCCCCTTTTCTTGACAACAAGAAGAGGAGCTTCTTTCCAAGCTGGATCACCTTGCACAATCACAAGTGCCTAAACGTTCTTGGTGGAACCGGGTTTTGTGTTTCTGTAGGGGACCAAAACCGGAGGAAGACACTCCTTCCGGAAATGAAGGGAACGGTCAGGATACTGGGTCGGGCGATAATGACCCCGGAGAATAGGAAGCACTGGGGGGAATTTCCTGGCTTTGCCCCTTCCTGCTTCCCGAAAAAGAGAATGGCAAGGATGAACCCGAGAATGAGAAAAGGAGCAGTAGTAGGTATTGGAAATCTATTTAGTCCTTTGACAAGCCCTGTGGCGTGAAATCTATCATTAGCCAAACAATTATTCGGTTATGTTACTCCAGGCTTTGCCTTAACAAAAGCTATTGCCCTCTTTGCTTTGATGATGGCCTTTTCGATATTCTTCGTATTTTAAGGAAATCAATAAACAACCCTAAAGATAAGTCTAGATAAATAACGGTTACTTCGGGGTGGCCTTTTCTTTGGTCACCCCCCAACTAGGTAACATAATGGTAATGCGTTGGACTTACCGTCCTAGAATGATGGTTCGACTCCATCCCCAGTTTTTTTAAAGTAAACCCATTGTGGCATGACGGTACATGACAAGGGACCCTAGCTTAGAATGCGACGGATGTATGTGGGTTCCCCCCAGCTACCTACTCCTTTTGCTAGGGATTTGGACACGCGAGGAGGAGGCTCTGTTGCTAGCCCTTATTGACATAGAGCTACTGCCTTGGCAAGAGCTGTTGTCTTCGCTATGTCAATCGTGCATAAAGAAATGCCATAAACGCCGCTGTTTCCGTTGAAAACAAAGAAATTGCTAGAAGAATGTCGATTGATTCTACGACGTAAACGAATCATGATAATTCGTTGCAACTTGAAGTCCCGCCTTGGCAACCGCTACGTAGCATCCCAGGTTCAGTAAGCACATAGACTCTTAACAAGCTATGGGGCGGGATCATGTTAAGATGAAATGCCATTTGACCTCAGGTGCTGGCAAGGGCATCTATCCAATGCCTTCCTGGCATGCTAGAATGCTGGGTTGTGAAATTAATCGTTTAAATGCAGAAGCCAACGATAGCACTATGACTACGAGATTAGGTCAGGCCCAAGGATTCCTCCCTTTACCGCGTCCTTTTCTATCTATCTATCACGGATTACCCTTTTAGCATTTGACCATGCCTATCTATTCGTAGCGTCTTAAAAGAGATTTTGAAAGAATAGTCGTTTAATTTGTTTTTTTGGATTCGTCCGGAGAGAAGAAGTTAGTCGATTTACGCGTGCCGACCTTTTTTTAGAGCTTCGGTTCTTCCGCCTGAGCATCAGTGGAATAAGGACTACATGGCGCTAGCCACACAAATTCTTTGCTTTAAAAGAAAAGTTTTGTTTGCCTATATGATACGTGTTGCACATGAAACGAGGGTGGGGGCGTAGTTTAATCGGTAGAACGCATGTTTTGCAAGCATGAAGTTATTGGTTCAAGTCCGATCGTCTCCATTCGTATACAGATTAGCACATTAAATTTATAACTAGGCTAGGAAATTCAAATTGTAATGAAAACTTCCCTGTTGCCTGGAGCCCAGCACTACATTGGCCGGGACGCCTTACCCCTTGGCACGGCACCTTAAGCTAGGGAAAACCCGGCTAACGGCCACCCCGAGTCGCTGCCGGGGCCTGGTCAAGCGACTCAACGACGAGTGCACAGCGGCAGTTAATGCATGCTACATGCTCTATAGGCTCTTCTGGCCAAGGGAAAGCACCTACTTTAACCAAAAGAGCTCAGTACGACACCTATTCGCTACCACCTATACAGAATCGGTGGGTTACCCGCTTTAGGTTGTAGCCGAAGAACAGGCGGGGGGGCTGCTACCATAGCCAATCTAAGGCGCGACCTTGAGGGGGTTCTAAGGGCGGCAATTGACCCTTTAATCCTCTTAGAGGAACTCTCCCTGAGCAAGGTAGACATGGTGGCTTGCCACACTGGCATATACGTCGGGTCCTCTAAAGCACCCGAGACATAGGAAGCCTACATATCAGGGTCCCTTCCCTATGTGAGTACATGTTCCTTTGATGGGCTAGACATTTCGACTGCCCAAACCCTTTGCTCAAGCGCTGGCATTCATAAGGGTCAGTTTGCTTGTTGTTTTAGAAACGATAATCCTTTGTGTATCATGCTCCCAAGTTTCAACAAGAAGTACAACATCGGCTTTGCTTGTTAGTTCATCAATGCCAACCCCCGCATTCCATGGGTATCCATTACAATTCCAAAAGCATATTTTCAATTGTAACTCGGTCTCATAGGTCACGCATCCCTATTTGCTTGAGAGACTTGCCTCCTCCTTGGGCACATTTTCTTCATGAGAGATCTCCTTGTTTTTATTATTCTTTTCCTTATATGCCTTGCGACACATATTTTGTTGCTTAATAGTGCGGTCTTCACATACAAAACATTTTGTATCCCTCAAATAGATCCAACTATTATCAAGGATAATCTTTCGCTTGGTCTCATCCGGCATGGTGCATACAATTGGCCGTTCTCCCGAGCGAGGAGCTCCTTGCTTCCCCACTCTATGTGCTCCATAGACCATAACTCCGGACATGCCAAAGTGGGTTTTGAAGAAATCTTCAATAACAATGGCAAGAGAAGGAGGTGTCTCTAACTTCTCTTCGGGAATTCCACGAATAACAATGTTCTTGGAACGTCGCTCCCGTTCCTTCAACTCCTCCACATCCACATTCTCAACATTCTTTGTTTGAACCATAGCTTGCATGAGTGAGGAATTAGAAACCACATTGCTACTACATACATCAGCCCAAGACTTGTTTGTGCATACATTTTTCATGTCGCATACATCCCGGCTCATAGTGTCAAATTTCTCCTCTTTCAATACATTGTCATGCTCTACTTTGCTCATCCGCTCCTTCAAAGCATTCAAGTCCACAAGAGAGCGTTTACATTCCTTGACTTCCTCTTCAAGTTGCATCAAACGTGTTGTTTGCATCTCAAGTGTCCTCTTGAGATTCTCATTCTCAACCACAAGTACCCTTAGTGTGCCACTCTCCATTGCAAGTGCTCGTAAGTCTTCGCCTTGTTTGTTTACGGTCTCTTGCAATGATACCAAGTACGCCATGATCATGGTTTCCAATGTCGTTGGTTGGGTGGTTGTGTTGCTATCTCCACACTTAGGAGATTTTGGATCATTTTCCACAATGGTTGTGGACCTTGTTGAAGAAGAAGAACCCTTGCGAGTGCCGGAAGACATTGTATGTAAAATAGAAGATGAGAATCAATTTTGTTGAACCTGTTCACTTCGGAAATGCTGCTACATAAATTCCTTCCATAACTCTGAAAATTTATGTCTTTACATCAATGCGTAGAGGACTTCGTGCTCTTCGATTGAGGCTATAGATCACCCAAATCGGAGTTCGGATGAAGAAGTTATGATCAAAAGAGTGGACTGCTGTCTACTAGGTCAAAAAACGGCTACGTTTTTAGAGAGAGAGAGAGAGAGAGAGAGAGAGAGAGAGAGAGAGCACCCATTTTTGTAGCCAGTTGCTACATTCCTCATCATGATTCTCCCTTTTATGCTTGCATGGATAGAGATCAACCATTTTCTGATTTGAAAGAGGACATTGCTTATTTCAAAGGTGAAGGTGATGTTATTGTATTTGGGGATATGAATGCTCGCACAAAAACATTGCAACATGATACTCAACAATTTGATATGCCATACATTTCAAGGGAGTTGGAGGAAGTTCACTTGTATGATCGTACTTCAATGGATGAGAAAGAACCGGATCACTATGGAAAGTTACTTTTACACATGTGTAATAGCACGGGTATGCTCATTGCCAATGGTGTATCTTTGTGGAGTGGAACCAATGGATTTACATGTAGGAGACATAATGGGGATAGTGTGATTGACTATATGCTACTCTCTGAAGCCATCATGTATCGCATAAAGAGCTTTATGTTTGGTCAATGGACCCCGGAATCCGACCATCGCACCTTATGTATTGACCTTTCATGTGGAAAAGCAACTAAGCATGATAATCTCAGCCAACGGAAAGAGAAGTTATCACTTTGTATGGATTTCAAACGGGCACCAATGTACATTGAAATGGTTGAGAACAAATTATGGATCACAAAGCTTCAATGTGATGCACCGTTGGAAACTAAATGGGAAGCTTTCAAGAAAGCTATTTGTTCTTGTGCGGAAGAATGCTTTGCCATAAAGCATCTCCATGATATCAACAAAGATAGATCACACAAAAGGTGGTTTGATAAAGAATGTCAAGATGCTCGAAAGTCCTTGATAAAGCTTGATGCAACTATGGACAAAGACAACTATCAAAGTCATTTGCATACATACAAGGCATTGATTCAAAAGAAGAGAAGAAGATGGAAAGTAAAGAAACAAGAATTTCAAGTCCAAGAAAAGGCACATGCATGTGGAAGATTTTGGAGAAACTTGAGAGGCAAGCGGGTTGAGAATTTTGGTAACTTGAGTCTAGTGGATATGTACACACATTGTAGGCAATTATATGAACAAGCAAATACTGAAAAAATGCCATTTTATGGTTCACTCCCATGTATGCCGTCTTTTTTTACTATTGAGGATGTATGCGGTGGGCTTGAAAAGTTGGCCACTCGCAAAGCGGGAGATCTTCAAGGTATCAAGCCGGAGATGATCAAATGGACAGGAGATTTTATCCATGAGTGGATGTGTGATATGTTCAACCTTGCACTTCAACATGGTATGCCTTATGATTGGAGTACTAATTGGGTTAAGCCTTTGCATAAAGGAGGGGATGTAAAGAATGTAAGCAACTACCGGACTATAATGATTGGGTCTCTTATGGCAAAGTTGTTTGGGTGCATAATGGAGATGAAATTGAGTGATTGGGCTGAAGAGAATGACAAGCGTGCAAAGGGACAAGCGGGTTTTCGTCGATGCCATAGAACCATTGATCATCTTGTCACTCTTCGTGTTCTCATGGAGGAAAGTCGGTTGAAAGGCAAGCGATTGTATTGTTGTTTTGTGGAGTTTAAGAAAGCCTTTGATATGATTCCACGTAACAATTTGTGGAGAAGGATGGAAGAACTCCAAGTGCCAAGTGAGTTTATGCTTGCGGTTTCTCGAATCTATGAGAAGGTGATTTGTCAATTGCGCATGGGAAGAGAAATTTCAGAAATTTTTGTAAGCACTATTGGGGTTAAACAAGGATGTCCATTGTCACCAACTCTCTTTGGTCTATGCATCGATCAATTGGAACAAATGGTACTTGACTTTATACAAGAAGAAGGCATTGAAGAGGTCACTATTTGCAATGCGGTAATCATGCTTTTGTTGTATGCGGATGATGTAGTGCTTCTAGCACACACTTTAGAAGATGCACAAAAGCTTATGGTTGTCCTTGAGAACTTTTGCTTGCATAGTGGGCTGATTGTAAATGAATCCAAAACAAAGGTTATGCTTGTGAAAACCAACCATAAGGAGAAGCCATGCATTGTGTACAACAACGAGACACTTGAAGTTGTTGAGAGCTTTAAGTACCTTGGCCTTGAGGTTCCATCCAATCACAAGTGGCATGAATGTGCTATTCGTCGTTTGGAAGCGGGAAAGAGAGCATATTATGCATTTGAGAACATGTGTAATGCGGGAAACATCAAGTGTTGGGTTCTCAAGAAGTATCTTTTTGATGCATTGGTGACACCGGTTCTTCTTTATGGAGTTGAAGTGTGGGGCGGGAGCATCTCAAAGTCTACTTGGAAAGAGTTTGAGAATATCCAAAAGCGTTTTCTTACAAACTTTCTCCAAGTTAAGACACAAACACCATATATGCTCCTACTTCTTGAGTCCGGATCTCTTCCAATTGAGGTTATGGGCATGGAAAGGGTTGTGGAGTACATGATAAAGATGCGTCAAAACCCCTCACATCGACTTCCTACAATTGCATGGGAAGCAAGCAAAAAAGTTCAAAAGACGCATAAAAGCAAGATCTTGAGCACGGGATGGATGTAAGACATAAAGAAGTGGTTTGGGAGATGGGATGCATTACACTTGCTACATGATGCTTCAATTGACTCTCAAGTGAATGAAGCTTTTCTACAACGCCAATGTATTACGGCTTGGGAGAAATCCGGTGGGTCACGTTTCATACATTACACCACCTATATTGCCCCCAACTACAAAACCATGTTTTTCGCTGAGAGAGGAAACCGTACTCACACTTACATGCTTGAGCCTATTCCCTTGTCCGCGCTACGCACTATCGCAGCAATTCGGCTTAGCTCCCATTTCATTCGATGCGAGATAGGGCACTGGGGCAATGGAGAGGAGTCAAATCGATTGTGCACATTATGCTCACTGCAAGTTCGAGAGCCTGAGTACCACACACTACTAGAGTGCTCAGCTTTTTATCACATCCGAACTTGCTTCTCTCACATTTTCAGCCATAACTTAGACCTACACACTTTCCTCTCCCAACCAAAGTGTGGGCTCTCCATTGCGACTCTCATCACTACAATTTTGGAGCATCCAGAGTCACTCATCAGCCATACACATACGACATCACATGTAACTTTGGTCCCATAGGTCATATTTGACCTCCGAGGACGATAATAAAATCTATCTATCTCTCTCTCTCTCGTCTCTATGATATAATATCATTCAAACTTAATCTACAAATATAGAGTATTACTAATGGCTTCAAAAAATTAAAAGGCCAAAACCTCTAAGATTAACTTT
This sequence comes from Adiantum capillus-veneris, assembly GCF_014529385.1. Taxonomy (NCBI): domain Eukaryota; kingdom Viridiplantae; phylum Streptophyta; class Polypodiopsida; order Polypodiales; family Pteridaceae; genus Adiantum; species Adiantum capillus-veneris. The sequence continues at coordinate 43,176,978 of NC_140959.1, read as the reverse complement.
GAACTCGCGCTACACTTAGCCTAATCTAAGGTTGTTTTTACTATTGGCGCAAGAAGTAGGAAGGTGAAGCAACGTAGAGAGAGAGAGAGAGAGAGAGAGAGAGAGAGAGAGAGAGAGAGAGAGAGAGAGAGACATCAAGGTCAAGGGCGGCTATACAATTGGTGCAAGAAGCAGGAAGCCACTGAAGTTGAAGCAATCAATAGAGAGAGAGAGAGTGAGAGAGAGAGAGAGAGAGCCATCAAGGTCGAAGGTAGCAAATCAATCAATACAATGCTACGACAATAAATTGCTATTAGACTTTCAACGCAAAACAATAACTGACCGACGCAAATGATGTGTGGTTTGGGAAGATGACCGTCTGAGCAATGTATATTTTTAGAACTGCTACACACACATCTCTCCAATAGAAGTCATGGCCAAAACCCTAATCAAGTTTGTCAAAACTTGATCTTCTTCTTCACACTACACTCTCCCTCTCTCTCTCCTAATTCTCAAGCTTTCCATAGCTTGAATTCCTTTTGCCTCTTATCATTATCTCATTCCAGGTAGCCAAATTAGTGGTCTTCAAGCAAACCGACTAAAAAGCCGACTACATCCAAACCAAGGAGAAGACTAGACCATACACACACTAAGGCAACGTTTTCTTATTCTTTTATGCTCTTGCACTTGCTTGAAAGTGATTTACTTTCATGCTTACATAAATTTATGCTTAAGCTCTCATTTTTCCTTTAAGCAAGCCTTTTGCTTGGGAAGAGGAAATAACTACTTAATTCTTTTGTTTCCCTCTAATTATGGTTCATTACTAATAACCATGTTTCTAACAGCTAACCCTAATGTTATTTCAAGTTCCATTGTTTCAAGTTCTCTAGATTACTAGACTGATATGGCATAGAGAGAGTAGAAAGAACTCTCTTTAACCATAGGTGACTGGAGATCGTACGTATATTTCAAGTTCCGTTCTCTAGATTACCAGACTCATATAGCATATAGAGAGTAGAAAGAACTCTCTTTAACCATAAGTGACTGGGGATCATACTTATATTTCAAGTTTCGTTCTCTAGATTACCAAACTAATATGGCATAAAGAGAGTAGAAATATATTTTCCTATTTTAAAGATTCACAAGATAATTGCCACATAATCATGAGCAATTAAGTAGTGAATTTTTTTGGAATTAAACATTCTATTCAAAGTAGCATTACAATTTACTCTAAAAAGAATGCTCTTATGAAAGGTCCACAAGTTTTTCTTTAAATTCAAGAAATATGATTTTTCTTCTTTCAAAGAGAAAAAGAGCATGTGTAGTGATACAAATAAGTTAATACTAACTCCCTCAAGGAGAGTTAAGTTTTGAAGGGTAGCCCTATCTTAATCAAATAAGTTTCTCCTTGGAAGTGGGAATTTTCTTCCAATTAAGGTATCCCCCCCTCTTATCAATGGGAAAGTCCTAAACCATAAGCCTCCTCTAGCTACATAATTAATCCTCTCCAGGGTAGCAAAGGTATTCTTAAATCCCTTCTTGAAGAAGAATTTGTTAATCATTCATACACTATTGCATGAACCACGTTCACCACACTCGCATGTCCACTCTTAGGAACTTCGTATTTTTTATGCTAATACTACCATGCATGGAAGGAGTTCACTCTTGCATAAGCACTCAAAGGAAGTTCCATGATTATTTATCTCAAGATTGCAAGTTGGTGCATTCCGAAGTTTTGTGTTTACCATGCTTAGATCACACCAAAGCAAAAATCCATTAAAGAAAGCATATGCATTGTTCATTTCAAGTTTGTCTACTTTCAAGTTTTTTTGCAAATTCAAAGGGAGGGGTAAGGGGATAGCTTCACAGATGTCATGACCGTTTTGCTTGAACATAAAACTCCCATTGCTTCCATGGAGATTCCCCAAGGAAGGCTAATGATGCAAAGGGACCAAAATGGGATTCGTCAAAGTCGGGGCTAACTTGAAACTTATGTCAAGACAAAACTTTAATTTCCCAAGAGACTCGTTGTATTTCTTAAGGTCTTGTTTGATTAAAGATTAAAATGAACTAGGAATATTCAAGAGATTATAACTCGAGGAACTTAATCTAAATTTGAACTAAAATTAAAACTTTACCGAGAAGATTTGATGTGGATAGCCCTAGCATAACATAGAAGATCTAAGTGTGAACTTTGTCCTACATGCTTGGAAAAGGCGTACGTAGGTGTTTACTTCTCGGATACAATGGGGGATGGTCCTTTTGGGCTAGGTCTCATAACCATTGGTCTATGTTTTGAGCTCAGGTTCATTCACTGCCCTAGAAATGGGATTGAATGGGAGTGTGCCTCGATCGGGTGATAGGGACCCACAGATGCATCTGGAAATCGGCCTAGTCTGGGTAGACCTGATGCCGACTGGAAAAGGAGTAAGGAAAATGGATCCATGAGGGGATGAGGATAAGAGAGGAGGATGTGATTTAATTAAGGAACTCTTATAATTGTTTGGTAAAAAGGAACCTTGGAAAGGCTAGGAACTTAAGTGGACTATTCCACAATTGTCTTCATTAGTTGGACCTTTTCTCTACTTCTTGGATTATTGATTTAAAAAATAAAAAAAACAATCTAGAATATAATATTTTTGTTACCCTTCCCCACACAAGATAAAGAAAAATAAGAATTCAAAATTGTGTCAAGGTGCCGCCTCCACACGTGGCGGAGGAGATATGATACCCAAGTCCTGGGACGAGCATAGGGATATGCCTGGAGGAGTATATGTGATTGCTTGAAAAATGACTAAATAATTTCACTAATTCTAAAGGGAAAAGGAAGTAAAATATTCTATAAAGGAAAAGGTGGGAACGACCTCATAAATGCACACTTGCAAGGGTATGCAATAGTTTGCATGCTGCTTTCAAATGCTTGAAATGTATTCTTGGGTCAACATGATTGGAATACCGTTTTCTAGTATCATAGTACTACTTTAACACTAGAATGGTAACAGGACACTTTTATGTCCTTGGACACTTTTGTGTCCTGTTAAGTGACCATTTTGCTTGAATTATTTAAAGAGTATTAAAATGAATTTCTAGGTGCTATATATCCACAAAGTTGCCTTATGAGCTGAAAAAAACTTAGCTTTTTTTTTTTAGTATCGATCTCACCATTAACCTTACTCTTGCACAACATTTTTGAACCTAAACTGTGTGAAAAAACGGGTCCTGTTTTTGGCTTTTTTTCAATTTTTGGCAACTATACCACTCTAAACTTCATGTTTGTGAGGTTTAGATGGCTAGAGGTTAGGCCTTCATAGTTCTCAACATGTTTTGATGCTTATAGGGAGAGCTAAGTGTTAAAATTGAAAGTTATGACCAATTTACAAGAATTACATAATCCTGTTTTTTGGCCAAAATTAGCACTTTTATGATTTTTTTGGTGGCTTTCTTGATATCCAAATTCAATTTTGATTGTGTAACTGTAATGTATAACATAAATCTAATCTTCCTTGATTTTTGGGGGACCTAATATGCTATATAGCATAGTATATGATGATGGTTGAGTTTTTTGATTGCTGAAGAATACGATACATTTTAGAGTAGCAAGTATAACTTTCTCAATATTGCTAGTTTATTAGGCCAATTGTGTGTATTTTGTAGGTAGTAACCATATCTAATCATAGACTACAAACTTGGCTAGATATTCAGTAGTTTCTATGGGTTTCTAGAGGTCATAATGCTAAACCCAATTTTTTCATGTTTGCTGTATTTAGCACTTTATCATTTCCTCCAAGGTTCCAATTGTAAGAGATCCATTATCCTTTTGACATGCTCCATGGCTCCTTTTCAATCCAGAGGCCCAAAGGGAACTAAGAAAACATGTATATAGTATCTGTATTGAGCGTGACTATAGAAACTTTGATTATAGGTCCTCAGAATGGCAAAAATGCAACTTTTTGTACCTTTGCCCAAAAAAAAAAATAGTGAGGTAAAAGCAACCATATGTTTTGGTCACCAACCCATTGAAGTTAACGGGGCATTTTATCTCATGTCCTACAAAAATCTCCACTCTTATTTATATACAATCAACCGTAAGAAATTGTTGTTTTGGGCAAAATGCACTGGTCCATCAACTTTGGAGGCTTGTAGTGACCAAGGGATGAGAAAAATTACAAGTTTCTCATTTTTTCCATATCTAGTAGTTATTGAACTATAAGCTCGTGAAAGGATTTTTCAAAATGAGTGGATCTACTATGGTTTTGGAATTTTTTCCCAAAACCTTGAAAGGACACTTTTATGTCCTGTTGGGTTACCATTCACTTCTTGGATAAGAGCCATGTGAGTAATCAAGCCACGAAAGGCAATGATTTTTCTCCCGATCATTGACTCCTCTATTGACCATCCAAGACAATCTTGGCGGTTGTTCTTTTGGGGACGAGCACGGTACGCATGCCCTTGTTCGCCGCACTTGAAACACCGGTTATCCTTGTGATAACACTCAAGCTCTTCAGGAGAGAGTTTGTTCTTACCTTTGTAAACTCCCTTCTCTTTAGCTTTGTTGGAGTGGCCCTTAGGAGACTTTTGGACATTGTCCTTCCCCTTAGGCTCAATGGAACCCTTGTTTTCCGGGGGCTTATTAATTTTTTTAGCCCCCGTTTGGAAATTGATTCGTGAGGCCACCATAGTATGGTGTATTACCGCCGATATGGTACATGGCCTTTGGGAGTTGACATACTCCACCATTTCTTTGGTTAAGCCCGCACAAAATTGTTGATTTTGCTCTCCAAAATCCAACTTTTTGAAGACAGTGGCTTTGAGTTGTAGGTCCCAAAACTTGTCTACATATTTGTGGATGGATTCATAGGGAGAGAGCTTTAAGCTTCTCCATTCGGTGAGTACTTTGTCTTTGGCATCGGTGGCCAAAAAATGCTTCATAATGGAAGCTCTTAAATCTTTCCATGTTCGTGGAGCTTCACCGTTGGCTCGTAGGCTAGACCACCATTGCCTGGCGGACTTTTGAAATTGCATAGCTACATGGCGTAGATTAGAGGACTCCATGAAGCCCTCATCTCCAAACGCCATATCGAATTGCTGGATAAAGGCCAAGACTTTGTCCGTAGCACCAAAGGTACCATCCTAGGTAAGGAAAGAGATGCTCTTCCCTCCCTCTTTGAATTTCTTCAACTTGGACGACCTCTTCCATGCGGCATAGGATTTCCTATGGCCTCTTCTTTTTGATGGTTCAAAGGTTGCACCATCACTTTCTTCAGAAGGTGAAGAATCTGAAGAATGTGGAGAAGAGGGTGACCTCTTTCTCGCCTTTTTCTTGTCTTGATCTTTGTCGTCTTTACCATCACTTTCATAAGAGGAAGAGGATGAAGAAGATGGAGAAGAGGGTGTCCTCTTTCTCGCCTTTTTCTTCTCTTTCTTTTTATCATCCCTCTTTGAATTATGGCATGGAGGAGAGTGTGATGGTCTTCTCCGCTTTGGTGGTGATGGAGATCGTTTAGCCCGCCGTCTTTGTGGAGCCATCTCCGCCGAGGTGGCGGGAGACTCACTTCTTTCTTGTTCCTTTGGAGGAGGCTCTTGAGTTCTCCTTTGGGAAGGAGATGCATCATCAAGAAGTAAATTCTTGAGCCCTTCATATGGATTCTCTTATTCTTCCCGAATCGGAGAGAGACCTCTTTTGGTAGTCTCACAAGGAGGCTTCCTAGGTGTTCTCTCGTCATGGTGATGAGCTTGGAGAATCCCATGAGCACGGAACTGCCATTGCACTTCGCTTTGAAGAGATGGATTGCCCATGGCTTGTTGAATCCTAGAAACAAGATAGTTAACAAGCATCGGAGCATCATTAGTAGCTTGCTCATTAGCAAAATCAAAGTTATCAACATTAATTTCACTCTCTTTACTATTGTCAACCATTCTAACAACTTTTAGGTGTAAACTTTTTAGGTGCACTTTGGCACTTCAAGCCCTAGTTGCTACTCCTCTTTACCCCTTTAGAAAAAGCACTCAAGCTACTGTACCCACGGCTCGAATACCATTAATTGCAAGGAATAGAAGAGAGGGTCTTTCGACACCAAAACAGGATCAGCTCCTGTCAAGCTTCTAATAGCTCAATAGTGGTTAAGCCGTAGGCAAGCCCCGTAGGACTCCACTATTAAGACCATATCTCTCGACGGTGATGCCCCGTTAACTGCACGAAGTTAGGCGCACTGCAAGGCTGAAAAATACCTATTCTACTTACTCATAGGCAATTAGTAATACCAACCATTTATAGCTAGCTTGAGGACCTCCCTTCTTGAGCAGGAAAAGAGAAACCTTGTGCTCTGATAACAATGTAACATTTAATGGTCTAAAAACTTATGTGTAGCGGAAATTAGCATGAACATAGTGGGCATTTCATTAGAATAGATTCCTAATGAGAATTACAAGAGTGCTTGGGTGGAGAGAGCAACAAAAAGCATAACACCTAGTTAGATATCATCAACAATACTTTCAAAAGAGAGAGAAAATAAGCTATTGACAACAGTTGAGGACCGGATTTGCATGGAGCCGGTCCCCCCTCCAAAAGGCTTTGTATTATGGTTTCTCCCATCAAGAGAGACATTGTACAATACAATTCTTTATGTTCCTTCAAGACTAGCTAGGGCAATGAAGATGAAAGCTTCATACACTAAGCAAAACACTTAGCAAACACCACTTTAATTATCCCTGTTCTCAGACCCAAGACATCACACACCTTCGAAGATGGTGAGAGCTAGCAGGGTATGAGAGTAGATTGAGAGGAAGAAGGAATATCTTACGAGAAAGATGTACATCTCCTCACATAATCACTCATATTATCATAGCTTAGCTTGTTAATTATCTTGGTAGAGGAGATGAGCATGCATTGAAGCTTGGCTCTTGGTTGGATTTGCATCCACATGCCAAGAGTGTGTTGATGTAGGCTTCTATCTCACAAGCTTGGAGTAGGTGATGAGCTCTCCATTAAAGCTTGGGAAGAGATAGTCTTCTCTTTCTTCACACATGAGATTGTGTGAGTGTTTGTGTGATAATGCCTTGCAAAAATCAGCCCCCTCTCTCTCTTGGGCGAGCCCTCTTGATATTTGCTCTTGCTATCTCCCCATTGGCCCTCCCCAAGTCAAGCCAATGATTATTAAGCAGCATAAGTGATAGCCTATTGACATGTGTACCCCTTTACCCTTTTGTGAGAGCTTTAGGTAATTTAATAATTAAACTAAACTCTCATTGGACCCCTTTGCCTCCTGGCCAATAGGAATCAGGCAAGCCATTGGGCTGCTGAATGCTCATTGGACCCCTTGGGAGACTGTCCAATAGTCTTCTAGAGAACTTAATTCTCATTCGTTCTTTTATTAAGTGTTTTTAAATTAATTAAACTAGATTTACTCTAGCCTAAATCTCATTGGTCCACCTCCAAGGCCATCCAATAGGAATTGGGCACACCTTGTGGGCATCTGGGCTAGGGAGCTGACATGTGTCCGCAATTCCCTTTGTGTAAAGGGAGCCTATGTGTGTGTGTTTGTGTGTGTGACTTTCTCTCTCATCCCCTACTCCCAAGGCTCGTCCCCTCCTATGTAGGGATTTGAAAAGACTTTTTGGTCACACACAAAGCATCCAATTTCCCTAGGGTTGACCTTTGGACAAAACCTTTGCATTTTGGAAGTCTTAATGGGCTGAAAATTAGCGTCTTTTTAGCCCATTGTTGCACATGGCTCTTTTGCAGATGGCCCCCCCTTTGGATCCCTATTTTTCCTCCTTTGGATCCCTACTGTGGCCAGTCTGCTAGCTTAACCAATATTCTAGCTTTTTCTCCCTTGGCACTTCCCCACATTAAATGATCAGTTTAATATGAGAAAATCATTTAGGAGAATTAGATATTGATTATTATGACAATCAATCCTTGAAGGATCTTTCCAATCCTCAATCCTCTCTGGCATAACCTCTAAAGAGTGATCATCAAAGAATTTCACCAACCATTTACTTTTAATGACTGAACACCAAACAACTTGGGTAAAAAATCTAAAGATTCTTTTGACAACACAAGACAGATACACCATCATATAATCAACATTTATCACCTACAAAGGAGCCTCTTTAAGGACTCCAAGAGCTCTGGGATCTTGTCATATGCTTCTTTGGTATTCATTTTTCCCCATAGCTCAGGGAAATCGAAGTCCAAATGTTCTCTCTATTGATGAGAGAACCAAGTCTCGAAGTCGTTAGGAATGAACTTTCCCTTCAACTTGAAGCATTGCTTTAACAAATTTCCCCAGTAACACTCCTTTCTCAAGTACATTCTAAACTTTTGTGCACTAAGATACCTTTCGCTAACAGGATCATCTCTTTTGCATGTCAAAATAGATTGAAAAACATCTCGTTTTCTAAATTCAATATATGCAATGAAAAATAGTAAGTCTCATTTCTAAAATGTTTCCATAATCTTACAACTTCGCTTAAAACTTTTCTTACCACTCTGGTGTAATCTTTGTTGTGGCTAATGAGTGCACTTTATCCTTGGTTAGAGCAATCATATCTTTCTCTTTTACCCAACTATAGCTAAAACAAAAGAGAGAAGATTCCAACCCCATTTGTTGGATTTTCAATTGATAACATCTTCAAAAGAGAAGCCAAAGTGCATGTTTGAAAGAAAAACTTAGTCATTTAAAGCAATTTAGTTATCTTTAGAGTATAAATAAGGCAGTAGATAAGGAGGTTACAAAAATATACGTACTTTGTAAGCCCTTTCGTTGAAAACATTTTTGGTTCTACTCATATCAAGGGTTCCCTTATGTTGTGCAGACAAAGAAGGATCATTTATGTCTGCAATATTTATCATTATACTAGCATCAAACTCTTACTAATTACAAGGTAACTTAATATTAATAAGAAGAATATTAAGAATTTGAGAGTCAAGACACAACAAAGAAGAGAAAACAATGCTATCCAACACAAGAAAAGAATATACTAACCTTCCAAAAAAGCATTGCTAAAAGAATAGTTGGTGCATTGTACCATGTACCCTTATCTGCCTTTCTTTCACAAGCCAATTCTACTTCTATCCAATGCAACCGGTCGCTTGGAAAATCCTTCAAAAGAGACTCTTTACTAGCGGTAGCAAGCTTTTGAAATAGAAATAGTTATTGGCCAAAGTTGGTACAAATGGTTGTGCGACCAATTCTTCAAAAGAATTCAAACTCAAAGAATTAACTGCATAAGAGAAACAGATCTCTATCGTTCATAAAAAACAACTCAATACTCACTCATTTTGAGTCCTTAAAGCAAGCATGAGCTCTCCCTCTGCTCCTCCATGCACGTTGACAAATCGGCACGTGAAAGAGCAATGCCTCTATTTTATCATTGAGTACTCTAAGCATTCAAAGACTACTGTAAGGTAAACCCACCTATATAATAATTATGAACGAAATATACTTTATAAAGAAAAGATTTACGTGACTTGATCATGCTCATCCAAGTCTTCAGGCGATGGTTGCCATCCAAACAAATAATTTTTGCCACAAAGATCTTCCCATTCTAGAGGTAAGGCTCTCAATGTCAAATTTGGCCCCACTCTAATTTGCTATTTTTTGTGACAGGTTGTTCATCATACCCAGCCCTCTTGAAGGAGACAATGAAAGGTGCTCCAAGAACACTATATCCTAAGGTCTCAAATCTTCTTACAAGGCCCTCGGTACCAAGTCTGACTACTCCTATGGCTTCATTCTCATCCAATATACAAAGGGGTATACGTGGAGGGTCTTGAGATCTAATCACTATGAAGCCCTCAACTATCTTCTCTCTCATACACCCTTGAACATCCTTGCCAAAAGTTGTGGGATGGTCTAAGCGTTTAGGTATGATTGTTGTAGCCTCAAAAGTACCTACATGATGATCAATATTTGGACTAACGATACCTAAATGAAGGGATTGTATTGGTGCATTGATCTCATTCTACTGATAGAAAACAATGATGAAAATAGAAGAGAATTACTAAACGACTTTTGAGAATAACATTGAAATGAAAAAAAACTCTAAAATCTATACCTCTCTTGTGCTTGCCCCGCTTAAGCATCCTTGATCTTGCGGAAGCCCTTTCCATTTCTTTGTAAAGAAAATAAACATCAGCAAAAAAAGAATCATTAAAATCTCACAGTTGCAAATCACTATTTTAAAATCACTAGTTGAAAAACAAATTTCATTTCAAAAGACATGTTTATTAATATGTTTAGCTTTGCACTTTCCTAAGTAAATGCTTGAAAAAAAGATAAATTACAAAAATTATTTTCACGAGTGTGTTCGATTTACCCCAATTACTATAGAACAAAGAGTGTCAGTGTTTTTGAAGAAAAGGCCTTGTTCACTCCACTAAAGCATCAATTTAGAAAATAATTTTCACATAAAAGTAACAGTGTGTACTCTCATATATAAATGTTTCAAAACAATCTCAAGACATCCACTAGGAAATATGTAAGATAGCACGTGTGAACAAAATAAGGCAATTATCATTAGGTACATTTACAAAAAATGTACTTACAAAAAGGGTTTTTTAATTGAGAAAGTGAAAGTTTTTATACATAAGGGCTAAGTTTTTTTACAATATTTACATAGTGGAGTTCTCGAAAAAAAAAGTTTAATTTTGTATAATATCCAACTCCTTTTAAAAAAACAACATGGACTCTCTTAAATAGATGTGTAAAGCATTCTGTTACGTAAATGTTTTCAAAAAGATTGAAATTTGCATAATATTTTACTCGCTAAAAGAGCAACGTGCACACTCCTAAATAGATGTGTCAAAAATAATATCAATTTAAACAATATTTCTCATGAAAAAATAAACAACATTTTGAAAAATATTTTTCACATTGAAATAATAGTGTGCACTTTGCTACATAAATGTTTAGTAAAAAAAGACAAATTTAGGAATAATGGAAAAAATTCAAGTCCCATTTTTTGAAATGGTTCATCTAATTGGAGGTATTTTGGCAATATACAAGAGCCAACCATGTAATAGGATCCTCTACTTAGTGTAATTGAATTATCCTCTTGCTATGCATAGAAAGAAACTTCTAGTACATTTTGGAATCATTTTACCAATATTGTTCATTGCTACATGAAAAATAGCTTTGATTCAGTCAAAACTTGACATGCTAAAGTTTGACTACTCACAAGTAAGGGGTCTTTTGGAAGAACAAAGGATATCATTCTCCTATTTTAGGGGTCACAATATGAAAAATTCAATTCCTTGACTTTTAGACGTTTGCAAATGAGCTCCATTTTTCTTGCAAACTGGTATGAATTTTGAGCCTTAATAGAAAGCTATTATTTAAAGAATCATCTAAAGCCCTAAGAAAAAGCCTCCCAATCATTCAAGTATGTGATGGGCATGAGGCTAGCTCCCCCCTCATTTACATACATAATGAGCAGGAAATCAAACAAGCACCTCTAAGCATCCAAAGCGGGAGCACTACGGTGGTTGTAGATTTTGATGAGAATTTGGCTCTAATTGGGTGGACAAGCCAGATTCAGTATAAAGCGGGAGCAAAGCTATGGTCCATTGAACTCTCTTTTAAGAGGTGGATCCCACCTCTTTTGTCTCCATAGCCACACTCATTCACACAAAATTAGAGGATAGATTAATGAACTTATTTTTTCCAAATGAAACACTTGAGGGTTCAAATTGAATCTAAAAGTATAAAGCTGCACGCACACCGTCCAATGCAAGTTGATGGAGTTTTTTATTTGTGATAGAAATCAAGCCAAAAAAGAACACGAATAAATAAATAAATGAAGCCGAAATCTACTCTAATCACTCAATAATTAGTAATATTGGACCAAGAAGGGCTCAATCAAGCAATCAAAGAGTGAAATAATTTCTAATGCTATTATGCAATGCATGGGAAATTATGATTAGTAATTGCAATGGATAAGAGAGAGAGAGAGGGCCAATGCAATCTAGTATAGTGAGAGTGCCTAAGATGTAATAGATTAGGAAATTCTAATCTAGGCCATGCTCTGATACCAATTGTAGGGTTGAGGTGGATAGGTTAGTGTGCCATTCATTTTAATGGCATGCTTGGAGAGGTTAGTGTAGATCTTGAGAGACAAACTATTGCACAATACAATATAGAGTATAATTGCAAAATGATAAAGCTTACATTTATTCAGCAGAATGTGCCTCTATGTAGGCTTATACAAAAGAGACAACCTTTTGACACATGAGCACGAGATGTGGCTACCTATGCACAAAAACAAGTGGCTTTTCTTTACACATGGGTGGTAAGGGGTTATTCATACGGTTATTAACACATGACACTTTTCTAGGTGGAAGAGATAAGATATGCAACAAAACCTCGCATCCCAACAAGCACTACTCCATCACGATGATGGCCCTCCTTTGGCCAAAGGTGTAGATATTATGGCAGCTGCCACTCAATACTATAATTCTTTGCTCAATGTCTCTCCTGTGGATTCACCTACAAGAAGTAATGTTGTCCAAACCCTCTTCAGTGTTGTGGATCCATGCATTGAAGAGGCCACTACAAACAGACTTGAAGAGCCATTGGAAGAGGCAAAAATTTACTATGCTGTCATTAAACTACCAATGATAAATGCCCAAGTATTTGTGGATTGTCCAAAGAGTTCATGCTTTGTTTTGCTAGGACTTAGGGGCATTGTATGCCAGCTATTGAATGCAGTATGGATTTTGTTGAGAGAGAAGGAGAGAGCACAGAAATAGAACCCCAAAGTGTGTAGAATACACACATGAGATGATGTATATATAGAGGGGACCTGGGTGCCATATATAGAGAAGCCATATATTGAGTAGCTTCACATATAATCTCAACACCCCCGCTAAAATAAGGGTCCCTAACTGTGGATGAAAAAACCCTTGGGGGATCAAGGGAAAAACCCACAGCTCTATATACACCCACCGTTATATTATAAAAATCATTGAATATACAAATGTTCACGAGGAGCTACATCACTCCTTTTACAATGAATATTTTATGAGGAGCTACATCACTCCTTTTACAATGAATGTTTTATGAGGAGTACATTACTCCTATCCTATCAAATACAATTATGAATACAAAGGTTCAATAAAGAGGTGTAAAGGCTATCGATTAGCTTGTAATCAAAAGTGTCTCCGTGAATCTGTTGTGTAGTATGTCATCAATATCGCATCACCAAACATGTCTTCATGTTGTCATCAATATGGCATCACCAAGCATATCTTCATAAATCTTTTATTGTCACCATGTTTGTCTTCATAAAATCAATTCTTTGATCAATCCTACATAGATCATAGACTCAAAAAAAAACATAGTCATGAAAATTATTAGCATCGTTAATGAAATAATTACGTTCACAATGCCATAAGAGATGGTTCGCGACGCCACTCTTTTGACGACATATATACGCACGACAACATATAGTGCATAAAGTATGAACGTAAAAGTACAAAATGTGTGATTACGTGATGCAAATGATATTCTACATAAAACAATATTTATCAACGTAGCGATCAATGAATACCATCAAAGTATTAACAAAATATCATAATTGTATCAATAAAAATAAATAAATCCTCATGGTATCAACGAAAAGCATCATGATATCACCGAGAATAATCATTGTATCAACAAAACAACATCATGGCATCACCGAGAATAACCATGGTATCAACGAAACAACATCATGGTATCACCGAGAATAACCATGGTATCAACAAAACATCATCATGGTATCAACAAAAATCACCATGGAATCAACGAAATATCATCATGGAATCACCGAGAATAACCATGGTATTAACGAAATATCATCATGGCATCACCGAGAATAACCTCAATGAGAAATTATCAATAAAGCGACGTATTTGGAATCAATGAACTAGTATATCATATAACAAAAGATCATGTACCAACAGTAGCTCGATAGAATTTGGACGATCATCAACAGCTCGACTGAATCGGAACGATGTGTAACTGGCTTCTACAGCAAAGTTACGTCAGTAACAAATATATGATTGATGAAGAAAAAATATAATTGAGAAGTTTTCAATTATGAGAAAAATCAAAAGCAAAAAAAATAAGATTTTGATTTTCAAACATATTCGCAGTCCGAGACGATAACCCAAAAACGGTGCAGACTTTAGAGAAACTTTCTTCTGCAAGGTTATAGACCACATCGATTCCGATGGCTCAAGCGATAGTTTCTCATCGATTCCGATGCGTGCAGTGGCTAGTTTATCTGCAAAGTTGTAGACCACATCGATTTCGATCCCTTATGCGGGTAGTTTCTACAAAATCGTTTTCAATTAGCAAAAAAATCAAAAACATAAAACGAAACTTGCTTTTCGGGTATGTATGCAGTCCGTGAACGATAACTCAAAATCGGTGCAGAATTTGAAAAAACTTCCTTCCGCAAAGTTGTAGACCACATCGATTCCGGTCCCCATGACGGGTAGTTTCTACAAAAACGTTTTTAATTAGCAAAAAAATCAAAAACAAAAAGCGGAAGTTGTTTTTCAGGTATATACGCAGTCCGTGAACGATAACTCAAAATCGGTGTAGAATTTGAAAAAACTTCCTTCTGCAAAGTTGTAGACCACATCGATTCCAGTCTTGTGAGCGGGTACTTTCTGCAAAATCTTTTTTAATTAGCAGAAAAATCAAAAACAAAAAGCGAAAGTTGCTTTTCAGGTATATACGCAGTCCGTGAACGATAACTCAAAATCGGTGCAGAATTTGAAAAAACTTCCTTCCGCAAAGTTGTAGACCACATCCATTCCGGCCCTTTGTGAAAGTAATTTCTGCAAAATCGTTTTCAATTAGCAAAAAAATCAAAAACAAAAAGCGGAAGTTGCTTTTCAGGTATATACGCAGTCCGTGAACGATAACTCAAAATCAGTGCGGAATTTGAAAAAACTTCCTTCTGCAAAGTTGTAGACCACATCGATTCCAGTCTTCCATATGAGTAGTTTCTGCAAAATCATTTTCAATTAGCAGAAAAATCAAAAAAAAAAACGGAAACTGTTTTTCAGGTATGTACGCAGTCCGCGAACGATAACTCAAAATCGGTGCAGAATTTGAAAAAACTTCCTTCTACAAAGTTTTAGACCACATCGATTCCGATCCCTTTGGCGAGTAGTTTTTGCAGAATCGTCTTAGATAAGGAGAAAAATCGAAAACAAAAACGTACTGATGTGATACCATGTTGAGAGAGAAGGAGAGAGCACAGAAATAGAACACCAAAGTGTGTAGAATACACACATGAGATGATGTATATATAGAGGGGATATGGGTGCCACATATAGAGAAGCCATATATTGAGTAGCTTCACATATAAGCTCAACAGATTTCTCAATGTATGGACCCAACACTCAAGCAGGGGATCATTAAGCTCATCCCAAAAAGCACATTTCCTAAAACTTTGGCAGATTGGAGGCCCATCACCACGATGGGGGTGCTGTATAAATTGCTATCCAAAGCTATTGCTCTTAGAATTGCACCTAAATTGAAGAATTACATTCATTCTTCACAGACAAGCTTTATTTGAGGCAGGTCCATATACATTAATATTTTAACAGCTCAGTTGGGCATTGAGCATGCACTCAACAAAAATCATGGTATTGTCATGTTTCAGATTGACTTTATCAAGGCCTTTGACATAGTGTTGTGGGACTTTGTCCAACAATTATCGAAGAAAATGGGTTTAGGGATAAAATTATCGGATTGTTTAACTTGCTTGGCTAGCATGCTTACTCAAGGATTGTCATCAATGGAAAATTATCAGATAAGATGCATATAACTAGGTCAGTTAGACAAGGTTGTCCCATTAGTCTCTTTTTTTAAAGTCAACGGTGTCACACACATGTATTTCAATGAGCTTTGGTAAGCGTTTGCAAGTCCACAAAAATTTCAAGAAAACTCAGAGAGCTTAGTCTGCTCAGATTTTCGATTCGGGCTCATTTCGGCCTCCATTTCCACTATAGACAGTGCTGCACAAGCTATTTTGTCATTTTGTGCATAATTTCTGTCAATGCCGTTTTTTGCATAACAGGTGCCTCATAGTCTTCTACGGTTTGTGCTATATAGCATGTGTTGTTCCAAATCTATTTCTCCTATTTTCGAGCAGTTTTCACATCAGGTGCAGCATTTACCATGGCTGACAACAACACAGATGTGTTCAAGATGTTTGTTGTTGAGGACAGGTTGGATGGGGACAACTACCCTATGTGGGCTTATATGATGCAACATGTTCTTGTGTCAAAGGGTGCTAGAACATTGTGCAGGGCATTGATGTACGTCTTGGTTCTGAGGATGTAGGCGATGTTGAGGATGTTGCAGGTCTTGCTGCAAGGATTGCTGCTGTTAGCGTTGTTTTGCCTACGACAGAACAAGATCATTGGGATGTAAAGGATGCGCAAGATCATGCAATCCTTAGTCTGAAAATACATACGCTAGCTAGGAGGGAAAATCTACTGAAGCACGTGTTTGTTTCTGATACATCCTTGAAAAGATTTATGTAGGAATTGATGATTAAATGTGTGGTGTACTTTCATGGGGTGTGGGATATATTTGTATGGGATAAATGAAATCATGATGTCACTCAAAGATTTAGGGACTGAACACTGTTAGACACTGCAACAAATTGGTGGTCATATTCAACTAAAAGGCTCTAGATCTACATTTGATCTCACAGCCTCAGATATAGTTGAGATGCACAAAGATCTGGCAATTTAGTTACTCTCAAAGTTGGTGGCTAAAAAAGTTATTCGATGTATGGTGAGATTAAAGCATAAAATTTTCTTATTAAGGATCATGATAGGGGCCCTCCCCATATGTGAGCTAATGACCAGCAAAAGGAAGGTTGATGGGAAATGCCCCAGATGTGGTCAACTTTAAACTATTAGGCCCTTATTCTGGAATTGTCAAATTATACATTCATAGTGGTTATGTTTATATGATGTATGTATGATGCAATGGAAGGTTACATTTCCCAAACATACTTTGCTCTTTGGAGCCATTAAAAGTGATGTTGAAGGTCTGGACCTATGTACTGCTTCTCTTGGAGTATGGATGTTATCCTTTGTGTGGAATAGTACAAACTCAGAATTATTTGATTCGTATACTTTCCACAACTTTACACTTTGCCTTGGTCTATGATTAGAGACAAACTAATGGAAGATTTGTAGCACAGCTTGTTCACTAGATAGCAAGTTAAGATGATGGAGTTTATCATAATGATGTAAACTTGTAACAAAATGTAATATAGAAAGAGAGAGAGAGAGAGAGAGAGAGAGAGAGAGAGAGAGAGAGAGAGAGCCTCCATGCTTGTTCATGCTCATTGTGTATGTAAATGAGGGGGCCTATTAGATCTAAACCTATTCGAAAGCATGGAGAAATATGGGATCTAAACCTATTAGCAAGCATGAAGGCTCGAACTTAAGTTCGAGCCTGCATGCGGGTTCATGCTCATTATGTATGTAAATGAGGGGAAAGCATGGAGCTTCCATGCTTGTTCCTGCTCGTTATATATGTAAATGAGAGGGAACCATGGAGGCTTGCGGGATATGTGCCTATCAAAAAACATGGAGGCTCGAACTTAAGTTCAGACCTCATGCTCATTATGTTTGTAAATGAGGGGGGAGCTTGCCTCATGCCCATCACATACTTGAATGATTGGGAGGCTTTTTCTTAGGGCTTTAGATGATTCTTTAAATAATAGCTTTCTATTAAGGCTCAAAATTCATACCAGTTTGCAAGAAAAATGGAGCTCATTTGCAAACTTCTAAAAGTCAAGGAATTGCATTTTCCATATTTTGACCCCTAAAATAGGAGAATGATATCCTTTGTTCTTCCAACAGACCCCTTACTTGTGAGTAGTCAAAATTTAGCATGTCAAGTTTTGACTGAATCAAAGCTATTTTTCATGTAGCAATGAACAATATTGGTAAAATGATTCCAAAATGTACTAGAAGTTTCTTTCTATGCATAACAAGAGGATAATTCAGTTACACTAAGTGGAGGATCCTATTACATGGTTGGCTCTTGTATATTGCCAAAATACCTCCAATTAGATGAACCATCTCAAAATATGGGACTTGAATTTTTTCCATTATTCCTAAATTTGTCTTTTTTTACTAAACATTTACGTAGCAAAGTGCACACTATTATTTCAATGTGAAAATTATTTTTCAAAATGTTGTTTATTTTCTCATGAGAAATATTGTTTAAATTGATATTATTTTTGACACATCTATTTAGGAGTGTGCACGTTGCTCTTTTAGCAAGTAAAATATTATCCAAATTTCAATCTTTTTGAAAACATTTACTTAACAGAATGCTTTACACATCTATTTAAGAGATTCCATGTTGTTTTTTTTAAAGGAGTTGGATATTATACAACATTCAACTTTTTTTCTCGAGAACTCCACTATGTAAATATTGCATATAGCACATGCGAGCAAGAGGTATTTAAATAATCGCTTACATGTATACTTTCAAGTATTATATGTATCCTTTTTGTATGCATTTTTGTAAAAAAACTTAGCCCTTATGTATAAAAACTTTCACTTTCTCAATTAAAAAACCCTTTTTGTAAGTACATTTTTTGTAAATGTACCTAATGATAAATCCCTTATTTTGTTCACACGTGCTATCTTACATATTTCCTAGTGGATGTCCTGAGCTTTTTTTGAAACATTTATATATGAGAGTACACACTGTTACTTTTATGTGAAAATTATTTTCTAAATTGATGCTTTGGTGGAGTGAACAAGGCCTTTTCTTCAAAAACACTTACACTCTTTGGTCTATAGTGATTGGGCTAAATCCAACACACTCCAGAAAATAATTTTTATAATTCATCTTTTTTTCAAGCATTTACTTAGGAGAGTGCAAAGCTAAACATATTAATAAACATGTCTTTCGAAATGAAATTTGTTTTTCAACTAGTGATTTTAAAATAGTGATTTGCAACTGTGAGATTTTAATGATTCTTTTTTTGCTGATGTTTATTTTCTTTACAAAGAAATGGAAAGGGCTTCCTCAAGATCAAGGATGCTTAAGAGGGGCAAGCACAAGAGAGGTATAGTTTTTAGAGATTTTTTTCATTTCAATGTTATTCTCAAAAGTTGTTTAGTAATTCTCTTCTACTTTCATCATTGTTTTCTATCAGTAGAATGAGATCAATGCACCAATACAATCCCTTCCTTTAGGTATCGTTAGTCCAAATATTGATCATCATGTAGGTACTTTTGAGGCTACAACAATCATACCTAAATGCTTAGACCATCCCACAACTTTTGGCAAGGATGTTGAAGGGTGTATCAGAGAGTAGATAGTTGAGGGCTTCATAGTGAATAGATCTCAAGACCCTCCACGTATACCCCTTTGTATATTGGACGAAAATGAAGCCATAGGAGTAGTCAGACTTGGTACTGAGGGCCTTGTCAGAAGATTTGAGACCTTAGGATATAGTGTTCTTGGAGCACCTTTCATTGTCTCCTTCAAGAGGGCTGGGTATGATGAACAACCTGTCACAAAAAATACCAAATTAGAGTGTGGCCAAATTCGACATTGAGAGAGCCTTGCCTCTAGAATGGGAAGATATTTGTGGCAAAAACTATTTGTTTGGATGGCAACCATCGCTTGAAGACTTGGATGAGCATGATCAAGTCACGTAAATCTTTTCTTTATAAAGTATATTTCTTTCAAAATTATTATATAGGTGGGTTTACCTTACACTAGTCTTTGAATGCTTAGAGTACTCAATGATAAAATAGAGGCATTGCTCTTTCACGTGCCGATTTGTCAACGTGCATGGAGGAGTAGAGGGAGAGCTCATGCTTGCTTTAAGGACTCAAAATGAGTGAGTATTGAGTTGTTTTTTATGAACGATAGAGATCTGTTTCTCTTATGCGGTTAATTCTTTGAGTTTGAATGCTTTTAAAGAATTGGTCGCACAACCATTTATACCAACTTTGGCCAATAACTATTTCTATTTCAAAAGCTAGCTACCGCTAGTAAAGAGTCTCTTTTGAAGGATTTTCCAAGAGACCGGTTGCATTGGATAGAAGTAGAATTGGCTTGTGAAAGAAAGGCAGATAAGGGTACATGGTACAATGCACCAAATATTCTTTTAGCAATGCTTTTTTGTGAGGTTAGTATATTCTTTTCTTGTGTTGGATAGCATTGTTTTCTCTTCTTTGTTGTGTCTTGACTCTCAAATTCTTAATATTCTTCTTATTAATATTCAGTTACCTTGTAATTAGTAAGAGTTTGATGCTACTATCATGATAACTATTGCAGACATAAATGATCCTTCTTTGTCTGCACAACATAAGGGAACCCTTGATATGAGTAGAACCAAAAATGTTTTCAATGAAAGGGCTTACAAAGTACGTATATTTTTGTAACCTCCTTATCTACTAACTTATTTATACTCTAAAGATAACTAAATTTCTTTAAATGACTAAGTTTTTCTTTCTAACATGCACTTTGGCTTCTCTTTTGAAGATGTTATCAATTGCAAATCCAACAAATGGGGTTGGAATCTTCTCTCTTTTGTTTTAGCTATAGTTGGGTAAAAGAGAAAGATATGATTGCTCTAACCAAGGATAAAGTTCACTCATTAGACACAACAAAGATTACACCCAAGCGGTAAGAAAAGTTTTAAGCGAAGTTGTAAGATTATGGAAACATTTTAGAAATGAGACTTACTATTTTTCATTGCATATATTGAATTTAGAAAATGAGATGTTTTTCAATCTATTTTGACATGCAAAAGAGATGATCCTGTAGCGAAAGGTATCTTAGCGCACAAAAGTTTAGAATGTACTTGAGAAAGGAGTGGTACTGGGGAAATTTGTTAAACCAATGCTTCAAGTTGAAGGGAAAGTTCATTTCTAACGACTTCGAGACTTGATTCTCTCATCAATAGAGAGAACATTTGGACTTCGATTTCCCTAAGGTATGGGGAAAAATGAATACCAAAGAAGCATATGACAAGATCCCAGAGCTCTTGGAGTCCTTAAAGAGACTCCTTTGTAGGTGATAAATGTTGATTATATGATGGTGTATCTGTCTTGTGTTGTCAAAACAATCTGTAGATTTTTTACCCAAGTTGTTTGGTGTTCAGTCATTAAAAGTAAATGGTTGGTGAAATTCTTTGATGATCACTCTTTAGAGGTTATGCCAGAGAGGATTGAGGATTGGAAAGATCCTTTAGGGATTGATTCTATGTTTTTGTCTTGGATGGTCAATAGAGGAGTCAATGATTGGGAGAAAGATCATTGCCCTTCGTGGCTTGATTACTCACATGGCTCTTATCCAAGAAGTGAAGAAATATTTTTTAATGATATGTTTATTCACTTAATATGAGTTCATTCAATTAGTAGAGTGTTTAGTTTATTATTCATTATTGTTTTTTGTAGGACAAGCCAATGTGTCTGTAGTGGGAGCCACCATGGAGGAGATTGAATCTACCTCCAATAAATGTGTATTTCTAAGAGAGCACACTGATTAAAATGAATCTACTTCTTGTTCCCTCAATGGGTTGTTCAATAAAGAAGAGGCTTGAGTTCATGCATTCCATTATTCCAAAGAAGTCACAACAGGAAACCATGAAGACCTCAATGACAATGAGTATAGGTACTCTTAAAATTATGATAGGTATTGCTTGTTCTCAAATTTGCATACAAGCATGGCTTGTCAAAGGCATAAAAACCTAGAAAGTTTGGGCATGCCAAGGTTTTTCTTTAGCAAAATTTGGCTATCCAAAGGCCAATGCTTAGTGTGAAGACCAAAATCAAGGAAGGCTTCAGTACGAAATGATCTCAATTTGAAGCACAGCTTTCGGTACACCATATTTAAGCTGCCCCCCATCAAAGAGATATGCTTGTGGTTTTCATTGAGCAAGAAATTGGGGGATAGACTCAAATCTTTTTTGCAACAATCGGATTAGATTCCTTTTGTCGATATCCAATTTATTGAATATTTTTTGGTGTATGACGAGACATATTGGTGTATCCGACAAGATTCCAGGTACTCTTTGTTTAGTTTCAATTTCAATTCGGAATTCTTGCTACAATGATTATCATCCAAGGGATACACATAAGCTTACAAAGCTTCCTTGATCCTCATTATAGCAAGGTTGTGACTAGATTTAGTATTTCTCATCAATCTGCATGGATTTACGTGTACAAATGATTGTTATTTTTACAATTGCACATGCATATGAATTATGCCAAGATGCATCGTTATTTTTGAAGTTGCAAAACATTTTAGGCAAGCATGGTTTTCATTCACAATAAGGCTAGAAGTAGATTGGGCCACAGAGCATGAATCCATATTTTTGTGTGCATTAGCTGTATAATCACTTCAAAGCCATTGTATCTTACCAACGTGCAAGCAACTAGGTACGTAAAGTACATTGAAAACACAATTGTGAGGGCCATTCCATGGACCACCAACTATACCATCTCCAAATGGATACACCATGATCTTCGACATCCCTCCCGCTTGATACCGACACCAAGACAGGCCTCCTCCTACTCTTCGATGCCAACTCAAGGGGGTGATATCAATAACATTCACTTTCTCTCATATGCATCCCTTAGCCCCGAAGCACCATTGCTTACCGGTCCAAATTTCCAATCAAAGTCATCAAATTAAATTCAAACTCCACCGTCAAGGGTCAACTGGTGGGAGTTCTCTAGTTCACCATTTGTTCAAGGTCCCTCACGCTTTTTTCTTGATTATGACCGAGCACAGTCGAAGAGCGTTCCCCTAAGGTGAGTGTATTTAATAGCTATCCAAAACCCTCGTTCCCAAGTTTGATCCCCACTTCCTAGATCGGGATCATTTACCCCAGATCTTAACTTAATGCACAACATAAAATTGGGACAACATTCCGACCAACAAATTAACCCTCCAAAATCCACCCACCCACTGAACTATTTGATAAATGCACCCTTTAAAAGTAGTACTATGATACTAGAAAATGGTATTCCAATCATGTTGACCCAAGAATACATTTCAAGCATTTGAAAGCAGCATGCAAACTATTGCATACCCTTGCAAGTGTGCATTTATTAGGTCGTTCCCACCTTTTCCTTTATAGAATATTTTACTTCCTTTTCCCTTTAGAATTAGTGAAATTATCTAGTTATTTTTCAAGCAATCACATATACTCCTCCAGGAATATCCCTATGCTCGTCCCAGGACTTGGGTATCATATCTCCTCCGCCACGTGTGGAGGCGGCACCTTGACACAATTTTGAATTCTTTTTTTTCTTGATCTTGTGTGGGAAAGGTTTACAAAAATATTATATTCTAGATTCTTTTTTTTATTTTTTAAATCAATAATCCAAGAAGTAGAGAAAAGGTCCAACTAATGAAGACAATTGTGGAATAGTCCACGTAGGTTCCTAGCCTTTCCAAGGTTCCTTTTAACCAAACAATTATAAGAGTTCCTTAATTAAATCACATCCTCCTCTCTTATCCTCATCCCCTCATGGATCCATTTTCCTTACTCCTTTTCCCGTCGGCATAAGGTCTACCCAGACTAGGCCGATTTCCAGATGCATATGTGGGTCCCCATCACCCGACCGGGGCACACTCCCATTCAATCCCATTTCTAGGACAGTGAATGAACCTGAGCTCAAAACATAGACCAATGGTTATGAGACCTAGCCCAAAAGGACCATCCCACGTTGTATCCCACAGGTAAACACCTGCCTCGGCCTTTTCCAAGCATGTAGGACAAAGTTCACACTTAGATCTTTTATGTTATGCTAGGGCTATCCACATCAAATCTTCTCGGTAAAATTTTAATTTTAGTTCAAATTTAGATTAAGTTCCTCCAGTTATAATCTCTTGGTTCCTAGTTCATTTTAATCTTTAATCAAACAAGACCTTAAGAAATACAACGAGTCTCTTGGGAAATTAAAGTTTTGTCTTGACGTAAGTTTCAAGTTAGCCCCGACTTTGACGAATCCCATTTTGGTCCCTTTGCATCATTAGACATCCTTGGGGCATCTCCATGGAAGCAATGGGAGTTTTATGTTCAAGCAAAACGGTCATGACATCTGTGAATATATCCCCTTACTCCTCCCTTTGAATTTGCAAAAAAACTTGAAAGTAGACAAACTTGAAATGAACAATGCATATGCTTTCTAGAATGGATTTTTGCTTTGGTGTGATCTAAGCATGGTAGACACAAAACTTCGGAATGCACCAACTTGCAATCTTGAGATAAATAATCATGGTACTTCCTTTGAGTGCTTATGCAAGAGTGAACTCCTTCCATGCATGGTAGTATTAGCATAAAAAATACGAAGTTCCTAAGAGTGGACATGCGAGTGTGGTGAAACGTGGTTCATGCAATAGTGTATGAATGATCAACAAATTCTTCTTTAAGAAGGGATTTAAGCATACCTTTGCTACCCTGGAGACAGTTAATTATGTAGCTAGAAGAGGCTTATGGTTTAGGACTTTCCAATTGATAAGAGGGGGGGATACCTTAATTGGAAGAAAATTCCCACTTCCAAGGAAAAACTTCTTTGATTAAGATAGGGCTACCCTTCAAAACTTAACTCTCCTTGAGGGAGTTAGTATTAACTTATTTGTATCACTACACATGCTCTTTTTCTCTTTGAAAGAAGAAAAATCATATTTCTTGAATTTAAAGAAAAATTTGTGGACCTTTCATAAGAGCATTCTTTTTAGAGTAAATTGTAATGCTACTTTGAATAGAATGTTTAATTCCAAAAAAATTCACTACTTAATTGCTCATGATTATGTGGAAATTATCTGATGAATCTTTAAAATAGGAAAATATATTTCTACTCTCTTTATGCCATATTAGTTTGGTAATCTAGAGAACGGAACTTGAAATATAAGTATGATCCCCAGTCACCTATGGTTGAAGAGAGTGCTTTCTACTCTCTATATGCCATATGAGTCTAGTAATCTAGAGAACGGAACTTGAAATATACATACGATCTCCAGTCACCTATGGTTAAAGAGACTGCTTTCTACTCTCTCTATGCCATATCAGTCTAGTAATCTAGAGAACTTGAAACAATGGAACTTGAAATAACATTAGGGTTAGCTACTAGCAACATGGTTAGTAGTAATGAACCATAATTAGAGGGAAACATAAAAATTAAGTAGTTATTTCTTCTTCCCAAGCAAAAGGCTTGCTTAAAGAAAAAATGAGAGCTTAAGCATAAATTTATGTAAGCATGAAAGTAAATCACTTTCAAGCAAGTGCAAGAGCATAAAAGAATAAGAAAACGTTACTTTAGTGTGTGTATGGTCTAGTCTTCTCCTTGCTTGAATGTAGTCGGCTTTTCACTTTGCTTGAAGAACACTAATTTGGCTACTTGGAATGAGATAATGTTAAGAGGCAAAAGGAATTCAAGCTATGGAAAGCTTGAGAATTAGGAGAGAGAGAGGGAGAGTGTAGTGTGAAGAAGAAGATCAAGTCTTGACAAACTTGATTAGGGTTTTGGCCATGACTTCTATTGGAGAGATGTGTGTGTATGTGTGTAGAAGTTCTAAAAATATACATATACGCAAAAGAACAAAACTTGTTCACAGACAAGAAATTCTAGGTAAATACAATGGAATTGTACAATAATTCATTTGCTGATGAAAATAAATTTTGTACAAGGTAGTGAAGAGAACAAAGTAAAACAAGGGAAAAATTAATCCCCAATTTAGAAGTGATGTTGCTTTAAGGTAAAAGAAAACCCCCATGTCATCAACCACGTCGAACAGTATGTTTTAATCAAAGAAGGTAGCCCGCACCTGCACCCATAGTAAACAAGAAAATGCTCGGTTAGCAATTGTTAGTATGCACATGTGATGCATGGGCATCCCAGTTGTTATCCATGTCCCAATGAAAAAAACAAATGTTGTAATTCGATATATAGAAAAAGAAATTCTTTTGTAAAGTTCTTACTGTATGAAAGTTTTAGGTATTTAAAAGCTGAGATTTCCCATAGAAAAAGCTCCCATCATTAAAAAAATACCTCTATCTCTTAGTTTTTGTCATGTCCGATATACTTTTATCAAAGCCTATTATAAACTACATTTCATTCCATGTTACCATATACTACTCAATCCTTCCCTCTCTTTTTATTTAGAAAAAGCGACAGTTTAAGTCTTTTTTGTAAGGAAAAAGAATATATATATGTATTGATAGTGTATACCGTCATGCTACTATTTTGAAAAACAACAGCCAGGCAAGTCTATGCAATTAAGAAAAAGCATTACCCAGAACCAACACAGAAGCAGACAGAGAAAAGTTGAAGTAAGGCTAAAAAGTCGGGACTAACTAAAGCAAAGTCGACGAAATCTCTTACACTAGAGAGAACCTATTAAACCATCAACCCTTAAAAATTTTCCTTGTAGCCGCATCAAGCGGGTGGGCGAACATCTTCCTACATACTAAAATAAGATAAAGAAAGAGAAAATACTGGTAAGCTTAGTTTATTGTATAGCTGAGGGTCCAAACTAAAACCAGGCAAGCAGTAACCAGTCAACAAACCGAGCAGGTGGCAAGCCACAAAAAACTGTCAACAATCTTACAGGTAGGTGATGTAAGAAGGTAAAAGAGATCAAGTAAAAATGTAAAAAATAATACATCAATAGGGTAAGTGATGCTATTCAACATTTACAAATATTTTCAAGATAGGGCAGCTCCTCGGAAACTAGTACTCAATATGACAGTGAGCTTACACTTATCAAAAAATTTAGTGAAACAGACATCGAAACTGAGCCACATTCGATCTAAAGTCTGTCCAATTAGCGACAGTAACTCAAACCAGGAATTTTACTAATTACCCAATCATTTTTACAGTCATATAAAACCAGCCCGGCACAATCAAGAAGGTCTTGAAGATTTTTTTATCCTCCGAAACTTTTCAAAAACTTGCAGTACCTCACTTTCCAGCACATAATCAATATTGAGCAATTATTTTACGGAAATCCGCAACAGCAACCCACATAGAATCACAACCTCCAATCCATCATAAATCCATCCAATGAGCAGTAGTTAAAACCATAAAGCATGCTATCTAACTTAAGTTTATCCCATTACTCATAAACTTAACTAAATCCGCTCAACCCCATTTTAAAAGCAAGCTGAGTGACAACAATTTAAAAAAATAAAGCACCTCTAAACTCGGAGGAGAATACAACTCCACAACCGCATTCTCTTTAATTTTAGGCATGTTGCAGTCCCCACAATTAACAGTCACATAACAATTGCTAAGTGAGTTTAGCACTCACCTGATCACATTCTGTGTGGAATTTATAGACGACACAGTCCAGTTGTAGGTGATAAGACCAGACAGTAGCCAACTATCACTGCACTCCTGTTTATCACTTACAGCCTGGGTCATCAGGGATTGTAATAGTGCAAGATCCATGATTCGTAAGCGCAGAAGCCTCTAGTTAGTGTAAACACCTTTCTTAAACAGAAGGTAGCATGCGATAGAGTATCCAAAAGGACAAGGTCACAATATGCAGGCGGTAGCAAGAACACGCCATACCGGTGATACAAAAGGTTAGGGTTAATAGGCAGCATGGACTCACTATTATAATAATTACAAAAATGAGGCTAAAAATGAATCCCATTACCATTTACTGCTAGTGAAGAAAATAAGAAAAATAGTAAGTGGCAGTAGCTAGTTAAGACTTTTTTAAACTAAAGCCGAAGCCCGCCTCAAAAGATTTTTTATGCGGTAAGGACTCCGACATTAGAAGGATTCTGACGAATAATTACCAATAATATCAACATATTATAAGAGACTAATATCAATCGGATTGCCAAATAGGTATGTTCCAAGGGGAATATATGGCATGAAAAAAAGTTACAGTGTTACAGTATTCAAGAAGTGAGGGCACATAAGGAGGGTATTTAGTACGGATAACATCCAAAAAGAGGTTGCAATGAGGGTCTATATAAGACAGGCATATTCTATCACAGAATGCACTGTGACCAACTTGGGCACTTCTTATCTTACAACAGCTTACAAGTTTCTTCCATAGCTTGTCTTTAGTTGTGTCTTTATACTTTATCAGCTATGGCTTATATTCAAGAACAAGCATTAGCGATATCTCTTGCTCATTTGCAGCAGTCAACAGAGTCAATCTGGGAGACCACCATGCTCCATTATGAGCGTCTTCTATTCCCTCAATTAGGAACATTTGTACGAAATGGTGGACATATCAAAATAGAATAACACGGGTGACCCTTTGGGGTCGAGAACACTTCAAGAATAACATGCATCTGGCGATGGTCAGGGAAGCCCTAGGTATAGGGCCACAGTATTATAATGTGGGACACTTAATAAAGCGTGGATTTACTGATCGGTTATATTTGCTAGCACAGTTTCTACCACATCATAAAATATATTTGTATCCTCATTTGGCATACCCTTACGAGGATACTTTAACCAGAAACCCTATACCAAAGAGTTAGGAGTGATTTTAGTTAACCATATCTTACCTTTGGCTGAGCGCCCAAACATTTGTTACTATTGTCACAACTGCCTGTGTGATCATGTAATGGATGGGTTAAATGAGATGTAACGGTGACAAAAATAAAAAAAGTTTTATAGACTCAACGCCATGCTTTTTCATTATAATTGTTTGTAGTGAAACATGAGTAAGGATCAATGCAATTGTGTGTTTGTGTGTGTGTGTGTGTGTGTGTGTGTGTGTGTGTGTGTGTGTGTGTGTGTGTGTGTGTGTGTGTATGCCCACTCATTCCCAGGCACCATATTCTACGAGGTAGTAGACCCCAAGAAAATGGACCTACTACCTTGACAAGAGAAAAAAAGCTTTAGAAAAGAAAGGGTTTTCTTTACAAAAATATTTACTGAAGAGTATTTTATTTTGTTTTAACGAGACTAATCAAGTTTTGTAGGTCATACTTAAGGCTGGACCATTTATACATTTTTAAGGAATTGTAGATACATGCAACAAGGTCCTTTTTAGGAAACCCATTATTGATAAACTTGGTAATCAGAGTGTTGATTTCTTCATATGCTGAAAAGCTGTCTGACGAGGCATAAACTATAAGGGTCTATTGCTTTTCCTTTTGGTAAATACAGAGGATTTGATCTTCAGATTTTCTCTTTTCCAAAAGAAACGAGTATAAAAGTTACCCAAGAATGGGGGAGTTAAAGTAATCTCGATATTCAAGAAGTGACTCCTAGAGACAAACCATTTATCGAGCCTCATTATTCTATCTAGGAAGGTAGGTTCAATATTAAGACATGTCGGATAAATCTGTCTAAGCGTTTCTTCAAACATGGGATTGTTCAGGCTACATAGGTCATCCATAAACCTAAACATATGAATAAAGTGTGAAAGTAACGAAGCCTTGGTTGGGTCACTCATCATTTTTATGAGCCATTGAAATTCGAAGTGACAAAGATAAAGATTACAGATAACAGGAGAACAAGAAAATCCCATTGGGATCCCTAAAATCTGTTATCATGTCCAGGCATGTGCATGTGCCTGACCGTCGACACACAACGACTATTTGACATCTATACATCGTTCGCCATACTTGAAAACAAATATCACATTAGAAAATCTTCCAAATTCATGTAAACACCTCGTTATATACACATTGCCATGCATATAGCTCCTACTATGTACAAACAAAAAGTGGTTTATCAACGTTGAACTCGTAGATGATTTGAAGGTGGAAAATCCTTCGAATATAATCACTATACCTCTAAAAGGTTTGCCCTTGAGATCTAGTCGTCTATGAAGATCTCTTGATATGTGCCCTCTGTGTCCATGTCTTTCAGCCTAAGTAGTGCTAGAAAGGAACATATACTTAATGTAATCAAACCTACAAAGTTTGAAACATATATTTAATTATTTTTTTGTTAAATTCCTGCAAATATAGTCACTTAAGTCCCCCTTGAGACTTCATTGTCTATCAAGATGTGCCCTTTCTGTCCATGTCTAATTTCACTCTTGGGCATGCCTGAGAAGTGCTCGAAAGAAACATGGATTTATTGTAATCACACCTACCAACTTTGGAATTTACCTCAACTTCACCTTTGAAGGTGAAAAGGCGTACAAAATAAAGAGAGACTTAATGTAAAAGCATCCGAATATAACCGCTTTACCACTAGAAGGATCCCTGTTAAGATTGCACTGTTTATCAAGGTCTCCCGATATGTGTCTTCACTCTTGGATATGCTTGAGAAGTGCTCTAAAGAAACATAGATTCAATGTAGCTACCCCTACGACCTACAAAACTTTATTGTGAGAAGCTCCAAATATAGTGACTATTTTACTTGTCTATTTTTTCACATGTGAGTTTTTAACTGAGTGTATTTCGGTCACCTACAAAATCAAGGGGAATTCAAACCTTCTAATAATCTAATATATTAGAATCTAATATATTCCCATGGAAATAGGACCATGGAGTGTAATCTCTATATAAAGGGCCACAAGGCGCTTCATTTTTTCAATCATTAGTAATTACTGTAACAGGAGAAGGAGAGAAGCAAGATGGAAGGCAGGAGGAATAGTTCGACGTTGGCGCTTCATGTATGCATCTGTGTGGCGACGTTGCTAGCAGGCAGCGCCTTGGCCCAAGAGCAGCAGCGCGCAGGCATGCAGCAATTAACGATGATCTTGTTATGGCATGCAGCAATTAACGCTGATAATGTTGTTATGGCATGCAGCAATCAACGATGATGTTGTTGACATGGCACAACCTATATTATGCATAAATTAACGCTCTTGTTTTGTGATCAGGCGTGCCAGCTGATGATAATCTCATCTGCATTGCTATTATAGGCCATTGTATCCTGATGTTCATCCCGCCACCCTCAAGACATGGTGCGTCCCTGATAAAAACACATCAGAGCGGGAGCTGCACGTCCGGCTGTGGTGCCCGTCGTACACGCCGGTGGCTGCCACCGTCCCCACCGACACATGATAGGTCCGGCAGCCAGTCCAGTTCCTACCCCAATTACCAGTGGCCACCTAGACCATTACGCACGGCCGTGCGCTGCCCACCAAATTTGTGATGCCATCCTCTCACCGCATGGGCGCTGCATTCTTCCTTATACTCTCTACGACCATGCCTCCTATGCCACGAACATCTATTGGCAGACGCACTTGCGACCAACGGGCATCCCTTGCACCACGATAGTTGGCGTTGCCACCCACGTGGTGTACACTGATCCAAGTAATCTCTCTCTCTCTCTCTCTCTCTCTCTCTCTCTCTCTCTCTCTCTCTCTCTCTCTCTCTCTCTCTCTCTCTCTCTCTCTCTCTCTCTCTCTCTCTCTCCTCTCTCTCTCTCTCTCTCTCTCTCTCTCTCTCTCTCTCTCTCTCTCTCTCTCTCTCTCTCTCGGGGGCGCGGTTGTCTTTGTCTCACCTTCCAATGCCACTAACTTTGTGCAATATATACTTTTAAGCCCCACGCTTGTGCTCTAGATTCTAATTATTAATATTCCGCTTGTATAACATTTGTTGCAGGTGAGGGTAGCTGCCAATATCCAGGGACCACTGACGAAGCACAAAAACTCCTTAGGGAGAGCTAATCGTTCCCATTGTTGCTACTACGTGCTACGTGTGCAGTCATCTTCTTGATATTGATGGCACTAGCTGTCATTGCCTCGAGCAATAAGGATGCAATCTCTTTTGACATTGTCACTTCCATTCATGTTGTGTAATCCAATCTCCTTTGTCATATCTTTCTATTTGCACTTAATTCATTCATGGAATTTGGTTTTTCTTTCAAGGAAGAAACTCGTCGTAACTGTATATAACTTCTCTAGATCTTTGCACATAAACCTGAAATACTCTGTCAATGTTTTTTCTATATCTATTTATTAAATACATTACTCATTTTTCAACGACGCATGCAAAATATACATCCATTTTTAAATTACATTTCTAAATCTAGAGTTTTTTTTCTATTTATGTATTACTTACATCAAAATTATCTATATATTCTAAGTTTACATTTACATCATATTTATGTTTTTCATATGTTATATTTAGATTCTACTAGTAGGTCTCCCCAGTCTCAGAAGAAAAAAATTGTTGCAAAAAGGGATCAAGATGCGTTGACGGAGTTTTCTTGTTTTTTGGGTTTGGGGGGAGGGGGGTTCTTTTTATAAAAGTAGCCTTTCAGAGTATAGTTTTGATTTTTTATTTCATTCAAGACTCACCTTCCATTTCACTACGTCAAGGGTCGCTCCCTCTTCTCTACCGCCCTCTTCTACTACTTTGGCAGACGGTTCTCTTTCATAGCTTTCCACACACCACTACAGTAGCCTCTTTCTTAGTTTGGCATTGTCCCTTGCTCAGACGGTCATCTTCCCAAACCACACACCATTTGCGTCGGTCAGTTATCATTTTGCGTTGAAAGTCTAATAGCAATTTATTGTCGTAGCATTGTATTGATTGATTTGCTGCCCTCAACCTTGATGGCTCTCTCTCTCTCTCTCTCTCTCTCTCTCTCTCTCTCTCTCTCTCTCTCTCTCTCTCTCTCTCTCTCTCTCTCTCTCTCTCTCTCTCTCTCTCTCTCTCTCTCTCTCTCTCTATGCATTGCTTCAACTTCAGTGGCTTCCTGCTTCTTGCACCAATTGTATAGCCGCCCTCCACCTTGACGTCTCTCTCTCTCTCTCTCTCTCTCTCTCTCTCTCTCTCTCTCTCTCTCTCTCTCTCTCTCTCTCTCTCTCTCTCTCTCTCTCTCTCTCTCTCTCTCTCTCTCTCTCTCTCTCTCTCTCTCTCTCTCTCTCTCTCTCTCTCTCTCTCTCTCTCTCTCTCTCTCTACGTTGCTTCAGTTTCCTGCTTCTTGCGCCAATAGTAAAACCAACCTTAGACTAGGCTAGTGTAGCGCGAGTTCAAAGTTAATCTTAGAGGTTTTGGCCTTTTAATTTTTTGAAGCCATTAGTAATACTCTATATTTGTAGATTAAGTTTGAATGATATTATATCATAGAGAGAGAGAGAGAGAGAGAGAGAGAGAGAGAGAGAGAGAGAGAGAATGGGTGGTACAATTCTCCCTAGCTGCGAGTCTACATGGAAAATAAAATACAAAGCATCGAGATTGAATGTCCCAATCACCTCCTACGACTTGCTAAGAGGCTAGAGGAGACATTGTCACTTTGAACCATAGTAGAGAGAGAGAGAGAGAGAGAGAGAGAGAATTAATGGTACAATTGGCCCTAGCTACACATTTGTACTTACATAGATTGATAGAGACAGTATCGAGGGTGAACATCATGATCACCACCATTGACCAATAATTAAAGGGTGTCGAAACGAAGCCCCCTATAGTGATTCCAAGCAGCCCAAAGGTGCATATGGAACCTCTGAGTGAACTCAAAATGACGAAATAGCTTGTGCAGTACTGCCTATAGTGGAAACGGAGGCCGAAATGAGCCCAAATAAAAAATGTGAGCGAACGCTTGTCAAACCTCACTGTAATCGAAGAAAGTGAGGAGGCGTGTGCTGGAGCAAGTGGCGACTAAGCTCGGGAGGACGTAACCTGCTCTGATACCAATTGTTGGAATTAGGGTTGCAGAGAAACACACACAGCTTGGAGAAGATGAAGGAAGCTCAAGGCACACAATAGACAGTATGTTTCTTAGTGTGCAATGGAAAGATAGATAGCCCTAGAGTTATGGACGTATATACAATGCTCGGGGGGGAAAACCTCCTAAAGAGGGAAAAAATGCCCCGACGGTCCTAGTGTGTTCATACACATCACTACTATTGAGATGTAGAGAGATCTCTTGACATCTCAACATTCTATTGAGATGTAGAGAGAAAGAGAGAGAGACGAGACAAGAGACACACCATATACGCTCCCAAAGACTGATTCATATTGAGGACAAGATACAAATATATAGGTGAGACCAAGTTCAGTAGAGTGAGCCATATATAGCTCCAACACCCCCACCCAAACAAAGGTCTCTAGCTAGCTTTGGATGAAAAAAACCCTTGGGGAGTTCAAGGGAAAACCCAAGCCCCTATACAATGTGAAATATGAACCAGCGGTGATGATGTGAAAGTGAATTGTGCATCTATGTACAAATATTCAAGTGACTTAGATATCACAAGGTGCAAATGTGGAGTGTGCATAGTGCATGGTACCTAAAAGATTACAATGTCATATGTACAAAGCTATTACAATAGCAAAGAAGCTAATCTAGAAAGAGTGAGGCCGAAGCAACTCCAAGCTCCGAGCGCAAGAGGATGAAACGTGACTCATTGAGGCCTTTGGTCAAAATGTCTGCAATCATCTGGTCACTTGGAAAGTGTTCAAACATAATGGTTCCTTTTGCGTACTTCATACCTGACATAATGATAATGGACAGCAATGTGCTTTGACTTATTATGTTGAACATAGTCTTTTGCAAGACTAATAGCACTTTGGTTGTCACACCGCAAGGGTGTGCTAGAAAGAGGAGAGTGACCAATATCGACCAGCATTTGTCGAAGCCAAATCAACTCACGAGCTGCAAGTGATGCCGCAACATATTCTGACTCAGTCGTAGAAACTGCAACACAACATTGTTTCTTGTTGGTCCAAGAAACAAGACAACCATTTATAAAGAAGCAATTTTCACTAGTAGATCGCATAGATAAATGTGAGCTTGCCCAGTCTGCATCTGTGTAACCCAAAAGAGAAAGAGATTTCATAGAATCCGATGTGAGTTGTCGTCGATAGACTAAACCAAAATCTGTAGTGCCTTTCAATTACTTCAATACACGCTTTGCAGTAGACCAATGCTTAAGAGAAGGACATGCAAGATGTTGTCCAAGATAATTAGCAGCAAACAGAATATCAGGACAAGTGTTCATGCCAACAAACTGAAGACATCCAATCAAGTTAGCATAAGGTTGATTTGTGAGAAATTGACCGCCATTGTCAGAAGTATTCTTCGTAGAGCTCGCAAGACAAGGTGTGTTGGCTGAATGTGCAGATTCCATACCAAATTTTTGAATAGTATCTGCAATAAACTTTGACTGTCGAAGGAATAAAATACCTTTTGTACGGTTCCGTTGGATTTGAATACCAAGACAAGAGTGAATCTCTCCAAGATCCACCATATCGAAATCAAAAGACAATAACTTTTTCACTTGCTGAAGAAATCCCAAATCATTGGAAACAAGGATGGTATCATCCACATAAAGAGCAAGAATCACAAAACTGCTACCTTGGCGTTTTATGTATAAGTTGGGGTCTGACGAGCAAGAGATGAATCCTTTAGAGGTGAGAAAAAGATCAAATTTTGTATACCAGGCTCGCGAAGCTTGTTTGAGACCATATAGTGCCTTATGGAGTTGAGCAACAAGGTCTTCTTTACCTGGAATAACAAACCCTTCTGGTTGTTCCATATAAATTTCCTCTTCCAAGTCACCATTGAGAAAAGCAGTTCGCACATCCATTTGATAATCTTCTAAATCAAATTGAACAGCAAATGCCAATAAAACTTGAACACTTGCAATGCGAACAACTGGTGAAAAAGTCTCTTGATAATCAACACCAGCTACTTGGGAGTAACCTTTTGCAACTAAACGCGCCTTGAACTTGTCAAAAGATCCATCTTCTTTTACTTTTGTCTTATACACCCACTTACATTTAATAGTTGTACGACCAGGAGGTAATTCAGTTAGTATCCATGTACCTTTAGAGATAAGAGAATCGTACTCTGCTTCCATAGCCTCTTGCCATTGATCCTTTTGTGGTGAAGAGATAGCTTCATCATAAGTAACGGGATCTTCAGAAGTAGAAAAAGCATTATCAGCAATATCGTCATCATAAACATGACATGAGCCATGTTCAAAATCAATAGGTAGATCAACCAAAATATCAATATCATCATTCGCAACATTTGGAATGGATGGTTGTGAAGAGGAAAGTTGCTCTATAGGAAGAGTTTCATCTTCTGAAAGAAATGGAAAAGCCTGAAGCAATGATTTAGTATCATCAGAATCATCCATGGACCATAAGCCTCCCATAAGCTGTTCGTTAAAAGTAGCGTCACGATTCACAATTACTTTCTTGGAGGAAGGGTCATAGAATTTGTAGCCTTTGGAAGTGTCAGAATATCCAATAAAAATAACTTTAAGACCAGGAGCATCAAGCTTTGTTCGTGTTTCTTTGGGAACATGAATATAAGCAATACATCCAAAGGTTCGAAAATGAGATACAGAAGGAATGTCACCTGTCCATGCTGTGATGGGTATCTTACCAGAGGGTGCAGTAGTAGGAAGATGATTCTGAATAAATGCTGCTGTCAAAGTAGCTTCAGCCCAGAAAACACGAGATAAGCCAGAATGAATCAACATACATCTTACAGCATTGACAATAGTGCGATTCTTTCGTTCAGCAACACCGTTCTGTTGAGGCGAATATGGAATAGTGTGTTCATGATGAATTCCACTGTCAGCACAGTAACTCACAAACTCTCGAGAAACATATTCGCCTCCATTGTCACTACGAAGCTTCTTAAGGCGACGACCAGTTTGAAGTTCCGCAGCCTTGTCGAATTGTTTGAAAACAGATAAGGCTTCATATTTTTGTCTAAGTAGAAATACAGTCATATACCTTGAGAAATCATCAATGAAAGTAATGAAGTAGCGATATAGTGATCTCAAAAAAGGTAGAGGTCCACATATATCAGTATGAACAAGATCCAATATGTCATGAGAATGAGTTGTATTTGAAAGCGGAAAGGGTTTACGATTGTGTTTCCCAAGAGCACAAAATTCACAATTTCCCATATGGGGATGGGCTTTAAGATCCATGCCATGAACAAGATCACGACGTTGAAGATCAAGGAGTTTTGAGAAATCAGCATGAACAAAACGGTGATGCCATACTTTGCAATCATGATCACCTGGAGCAGTGACAATATTTGCTACAGCATCATTGAGAGAGAGTTCAAACAAATTACCGTTTCGAGGAGCAGTGGCTATAGTCTGTCCATATTTCTCAATTCGGCATTTGGTATGATAAAATCCAACAAACAGACCAAGATCAACGAGTCTAGCAACTGAAAGAAGATTACGTTGAAGATCTGGTACATGTAATACTCCTCACAAAATTCGAGTGGAAGAAGATAAGGTACCAAGATATAAGTCTCCAATACCCTTTACTTGACAAGTAGTATCATCAGCAAGATAAACAACACGTTGAACTGGCAGTGGATGATAGTTATGGAGCCACTTAGACTGATATGTCATATTTCCTGTAGCACCAGAATCGACAATAAAAAGTGATCCATCACGTACATGAAGTATTCTGTCTGGAGCAACTGAACATAGGATGCAGCTTGTTTTTGGTACAATGTTGTTTCGATGTTCAGTAGCATATGCTCTTTTCTTATCTGTGTCGAATCGACGCTTATAGCACATATGAGTGGGATGATCAGATCGTCCACAATATTCACAAGAGGAAGAAGAAGAGTCTCTAGATAAACGTGGATGTTTTGTGCTAATATTGTGTTCTTCATCATATTGACGTGCCCAACAATCATCTTCAATATGGCCATTTCTGTTGCAGTAAGAACATTGCTTATTAGGAAATTTGAGACGAGAGAAAATATTACCGCGACGGCCACCTCTGCGGTTTCCTCGTTGAAATGGACGCCTTCGAGCATAAAAATCACGTTCCATCTGTTGTGACTCAGTCTCCTCTTGTGAAATCATAGTTGTATCGTGACCAGCATTCCGACGTTCTTGACGTTGAGAGTATTCAATTAAAGACATGCAAGCTTGGTGGAAATCAAGACCATCTTTATTAGAGAGAATAGTAACAATGTTATCATAACAAGAGTCCTTCACCGTATCAAGGAGAAGTGTAATCAATTGCTTTTGTGGAACAGGATCACCGGCAGTAGCAAGTTGATTAATAATAGATTTGAAAGATTCAATATGTCCCGTCATGGCAGTACCAACTTCATATTGTAACTTGTTAAGCAACCCTCTCAAATAAAGTATTTCTGTAACAGATTTCTTCTGGAAGTTTGCAATAAGGTACTTCCATACGTCGTGGAAAGTAGGCAGTTCATACATATCAAGCAAAAGGGAATCAGTAAGAGCAGAAAGAATATACCGACGAGCTGCTTTATCACGTCGTTGCCAATCCGTATAGGCAACATTCCAATCTTCAAATATAGGTCCTTCAGTGATAAGCACGTTATCATTATCCGTATCAACAGGCTGAGGCGGACAAACACAATTTCCAAGAACATCGGAGAGTTCATCGCCTTCAAGAATAAACAACATCTTTGCTTTCCAGCCTGGAAATCCTTGACCTTGGAAAGGAGGAACAGAACGCTGGCCAGAAGGAAAGCCGTTGACGAGAATATTCATAGCCATATCTTGTTGCGAGAAGACGTATAAGATAAGATCGCAGAATCTGCACACCATATATGGTGAAGGCCTCAATTGAGAATGAGAGAGATATGAGTACTGCGTTCTGTCAACAATAAACGTAAGAAGGATGCTCAAGGAACGTCCAAAGATGTGAGAGACGTCACCCAAAAAAGGCAGGGTAAAGGAGACGTTAATAATAAACGAGTCCTCAAAATAGAGTGGCGTGAGACGCAAGATTGACGGCCCCAATACGAATAGCAAAAAGCTAACTCTTCTCGAAAAAGTTAACGCCAAAATAAGAAAAACGATCGCGGACGCTTCACGAAGAAGTAGGACGAAGAAAGCTCCGTCAAGCTCAATTGCAGTAAAAACAGCATAACTTTCTGTTGCGAACTCCGATTGACGCAAACCTAGAACTCAAATCGAAGAGCTCGAGGAGACGAACAAGTTTTGGATGAAAAGTGTAATTGCGCTTTTCTCGTTTCTCCAAATTTTGAGCAGAACAACAAGAAAAATTGAGATGAAGTTCAGGGCGTCATCAACAGGAAAACGTAATCAACGATTAGATTGATTAGAAATAAACGCCACATAAAAGACTAATCATATTCTTCTTAACACAAAAAAACCACAGTTAACAAGAATCAACACTCAAAAATAAAATTTGTAGCAATTTTGAATCTTACATGCGAATCGCATACACATACTGTTGTGTCACCATGAATTGAATCGATGCGTGATCGTTAACGCTCTGATACCATGTTGAGATGTAGAGAGAAAGAGAGAGAGACGAGACAAGAGACACACCATATACGCTCCCAAAGACTGATTCATATTGAGGACAAGATACAAATATATAGGTGAGACCAATTTCAGTAGAGTGAGCCATATATAGCTCCAACAACTACCACATGTATATGGTAACATTTTCAGCCCAAAGAGTAACACAATTCCATGTTGGAAGTGGATTTTATGGCTAATATAAATGTTAATCCTAATATTTTGCACAAAGTGAAAGGGTTGAAAGGTTACACCATTGGGATTATTCATCTAAGAAAGTTTAGAAAGCAGTCAAATAATGGAGGAAAGAGATAAGAGAGACAACCAACACACAAAGACCCACACAAGCTCAAGCCAAAGAAGTGAAGCACGCCTCAAGACTTTGTGGTCTTGTAGCCAACTTGATGAAGTAGAAGATGAGTAGTAGTACCCAACACCATTTGCGAGCCACCAACAATGCGTCTTTATTGATAAAAGAAGTTTCCATAGAGTGTATGAGTATTACAAGTGAGGAGATAGAAGG
Organism: Adiantum capillus-veneris; assembly: GCF_014529385.1. Taxonomy (NCBI): domain Eukaryota; kingdom Viridiplantae; phylum Streptophyta; class Polypodiopsida; order Polypodiales; family Pteridaceae; genus Adiantum; species Adiantum capillus-veneris. The sequence goes on along the minus strand of NC_140959.1, from coordinate 43,137,285 downwards.
CTTGAGGCATGAAGTAGCAAGCTCAAGATGTGCTAGGCAGAAATTGAGAGAAAGTTTCACTCAAGGAGATGGCTAGGAGGTTGGATGACGGCTTGTTAGAGTGGATTGATTATGGGGATTTCTTGAGCACTTGATTGCTTGATGGTTTGCTTCATGCCCAAGTGAGGGGCAAGAGGCTCTATTTATAGGTGAAGTTTCCCCTTGAAGAAGATATTTGCTTGGAAATATCCAAGGGATTTGTGTGACAAGTGTCTATCTTTTCAAAATATCTCGAAATTATCTTCAAAGTTTCTAGATCTTTCTCTTTAAGAAATATCTAGAGGTTCTTCTAGATCTTTCTCCAAATATCTTCTTCTTGCCGCCACATGTCAAGGGTTAAGCCTCCAAGAGTTGTTGAGCTATGGTGGGAACATGTGCATAAAGTATCTTCATGAAAATTTGAGAGAGAGTTTGGCATACATAATGGATGACATCAAGAAAACTCGTAACCACTTTTCTAAGGGATTTTTCTAGGTCCATAATCACTCCAAAGTGCACCTACTATGTGTAGAATGACACCTCATGGGGTATACTATGATGTGAGGCCACTTTTGGCCATGCATGCTACACATGTCATATGCCACCTAGGATGCCTAGTAGATAGGAGGTATGTTTTATAGGCTCATTTCATCATGGTTCCAAGAAGAGGTTCACAAAGAAGCCCGGGATCATAGGACGAAGCCCATTCCCAACAAGAGTGACACATCAGACTTTGACTAGCTTTTTGCATGCTAAATAGAAAATGCATATACTTATTCACACTTAAGGCATACACATAAAATCCATGATATTGTAGGGCTGAGATTTCGTTCCCACTATGCACGTGCCACGGCACGAAAATGCTCCAGGTACCACTGCCTTTGCTGGGGTGATAGAGAAGAAAGAAACTCGTCATGATCCAAACTTGCATTAAGCACACGAACATTTAATCTTACTATTGAATGAATGGAGAAGAAAACAAGGACAAGTAGAGAGAGAGAGAGAGAGAGGACTCATAAAGGGGGAGGGATTCCTGTGTAGAGATATTTTTTTGAATTTCTGTGAATTTGTAAAAGCACTGCACTCCAGGTGCGATGGAGATTGAAGCTGCATCGCGAAGGTTTGCTCATAGATGTTTCTTGTCCCACCACTAAATCTAATTGATTGGGTGAAAGAGACGCTATATTATGGCTGTAAGAGGTCTCTCTCTCATCCTTGCAAAGCTCAACATAACTTCCTATATCTATGTAGAGCTCTCCGTTTAGACAGATGTCCTCCATTTCATTTTGTAGATCCTCTGCATGCACCCCATAGAGAGTAGCAACTTGATGCTCATCTGGAACCACCTCAACGGCTTCTGACTAAGAATCTTCTCCAATCTCCTCCATTGATGCCGTTGTGATTGGCACATGGTAGCCTTCATACGGCCGTGCACTAGGGACTCTGATACCAGCCAACCTTCTGCCATGCTACCCTCCGGACGTGACTTCTGACCCACATATCCCTTGAGCACTTTCATGAAACGTTCTAAAAAGAACATCCATATGGAATGTACTATGCCAGCTATTTCCACCTCATCAACTATCTGAACAAGAAGATGCACCTGAATGGTTAGCATGGTAGTAGGAAATTGTTTCTCAAACATGCACACAACCTCTGCATCATTTAGTTTGGCGAATGGTATGGAGTCTACATTGATCTCTTTTTGTGAGATCCATTGCACTAACTTCACAAGTTTGTAGATTGTGTTACGGACGTCAAGAGACAAACATCCCTCAATGGACACTGGTAAGATAAATTGCAAAACACTTGCACCAATGATATTAAATTCCATACACAAATTTGTTACACAATTCCCACTATGATATATTCCACTATGAACATACCTGACAGATTTTATGCCAGTCGTGTGACTTCAAACCGGTAAGCTTTCCTTCTTTAGTAAAACACTTTGGGAGCGAGTGCATTATGCCAGTGGGGGTCCGCACAAATCGCATGGTCTCTTTTACTTTGCATTCTTGGGCTCTTGTGAAAATCCATGGCGCTTTAGGGAGTATTAACGATCCATCGGATGCTATCTGCGTCCAATATTGCTCCATACGATCCACATTTCTAAGGTCAACCCTGGCTTCCAAAGTATCTTTCTTGCCGGTCATATGGTCCCATAGCAGATTAAGATGTTGATCTTTGACCAAATGGATTTACGCCATCCATAGCCAAGACTAGGTGTAAATTTTGAGCTTCCTTGACAAAATCCGACCATGTTTCATCTATATGTTTCCAGGCTGCACAATCTGCAGGAATCCGTAGCACACCAGCCGAAGATTTATTCTCCTCATGCCATGATGCTAGGGCGGCCATGGACTTACATTCAAAGAAACGCTTGATGCGAGGAAGTAGAGGAAAATGTCGCAAAACCTTTTGTGGAATTTTTGTTCCGTGGAGATCTACTCAATATCTCTCGGAATCACATTTCGGACACTTCTCCATGTCTATGTATTCCCCTCTGAAAACAATGCAGTCGTTAGGACAAGCGTGGATCGAATTGTAATCCATCCCCAAGTTTCGCAAGATCTTTCTTGCTTCCTCTCTAGAATCTGGCATCACATTATCAGCTGGCAGTATGTGATCTTTGAGCAATCTACACAACGAAAAAATGCGATACAATTGTGTAAAAATCTATCAGATCATTATACATCTAGATTTTTTTATTAAATTAAACACATTGTAATAGATCACCTGAAAAGCGTTGTGACGCTAGTGTCACTCCATCCAAACTTTGTCTGCATGTTGAGAAGAACCAAGAGCGCCTTCAATCTAGACACACGTGCTCCATCATACAATGGCGTATCGACTTCACTTTTCATATCATCATAGATAAGCCTTTCTGAATCCATGATCATCTGGATCATTTTATCGATCTTGAGCTCAAACATTGCCTCATTGGGAATGTGGTCTGCATGATCATCCCCCGAGCTGTCAGAGGCTACATCTTGTGGCCTCACATATGCTGCTTGACCAAAGCGCTTGCGAACACGTCTATTGGGTTGCAAGATTGCTGCCTATTGGCCAGTGTTAGAGTCCAACGATTTATAATTGGCAACAACTCGATTTATAATAGATGGATCAAACTCGCCAAATTCACAAACATGCTGCAAAGAAACGTGTCTTGTCCATCGCACAACATACTTGCATTGATTACAAGGACATAAGATCCTCGTTGAGAGATAGGTGTTTCGGTTGGACGGCCCCACATCCTCGTCACTACTCATATTGAGGGTAAAGCCTTATAACCTGAACATAAATTTAATCTTCTATTGGCATCCTCCATCTTTTATCTCTCTCTCTCTCTCTCTCTCTCTCTCTGTTCACAGTGCAGACTACCTCACATTCTCTAGTCATGTCCAATCCCCACACACCTTGGTCTAGAGGTGCACGAAGATTAGAACCACTGGGTTATAATCTCGCCTTTATTGGTCAATGCTTATGTTTGTGGGTACGAGAAATCTACACACCCACATCTACATGATAGTGCATGTAGTGGACAAAACCCCTTTGCCTCTTCTCTAGCTGTAGCATTTCACATCATCTTAACATCTTTTCATAGTAGATTTTACATTCGTATTTCGACCACTGAAAAGAGGCAACAAAGTGTCATAATATCCTGTGAGCTTACACTATTGTCTCTAGTACATGACAGCAAGGGTTGAATAGAATCTTCCACAAACACTACATCCCATGAAACCAGAATACGCTTTTTTTGCGGATGATATAACATGTAAACTTTTCTTTCAGCACTATAACCAACAAAAATACATTTGACATCCTTATCATCCAATTTTTTGCATTGTGTTTGTGGCACCAAAGCATATGCCAAACAACAAAAAACACGCATGTGCTCAATAGAAGGCTTTCTATCATGCCATGCTTCATACGGAGTAATAGACTGCAAAGCTTCCGTAGGACACCTCTTAAGTACATAAGTGGCACACATGATGGCCTCAAGCCAAAAAGAATGCGGCAAAGATTAACTTTTGACCATACATCGTGCCATTTCAGCCAGTGGCCTATTTTTCCTCTCAGCAACACCATTTTGCTGAGGTTTATAAGGCACAATACATTGGTGTTTTATCCCACGACTAGCTACAAATGCATTAAATTCATGAGACATATACTCCCCCCTCGATCGGAACGGAGGGTGCCCATAGTACATTTCGAGACATTTTCAACCATAGCGAGAAATTTTTTGAAGCACATAAAAACTTCGGACTTCGCTTTAAGTGGAAATACCCATGCATGCCTGGAGTAATCATCAATGAAAGTCACGAAGTAAAGGTAATTTCCCAAGGACGGAGTTTGCATGGGCCCAGAAAGATCACTATGAACAAGCTGCAACCTGCATGTGTCCCTAACTGAACCATCCTTTGGAAACTTAGAACGCTGTATCTTACCCAAAATACAGCCTTCACAAACATGTTTGACAGGTGCTTCAAGAGGCGGCAAAGAAGCAACCATATCAGATTTCTACAAACGCAGCAAACTTGCAAAATTCAGATGACCAAAACGTGCATGCCAAAGTTTTGCATCTGAAATAGCCCTTGAATTTGCAACTGCATTTGCAAAATGTTGTCCACACTTGTCATACAAAGTGAGTTTATATAGCCCACAACACAAAAGGCCAGATGCAACAATTTCATCACCAAAACTGAGATCATGAAGTGTATATCTGTCATCCACAAATTTGTCTACAAGTCCAAGTCTAGCAAGTGCGGATATAGACAAGAGATTCTTCTTGATCGCAAGTACATAAAGTGCATCAACAAGTGTGAAGGAGCTGCCATTTGCAGCAGTAGGCACAATCTTTCCAACTCCCTGAACCGGATAAGAGGCATTGTTGGAACAAGTGACTAAATTCCCATTAGGGACAGACTCGAGAGAGGTGAACAATTCACGATGAGAGGTATTGTGCTTTGTAGCACCACTGTCCAAATACCACACATGTGAATCTGCAGCAACTGACAAGCATGCATCATGGACAGCAAGATTGTAAGTGCACTCTGCACTAAAAGCCCATTCTACATCAACATCAGCAGTACAGTCTCCTTTTAGAGAAGACTCAACAATCGGTGCATTTGCAGTGGAACCAGCATTTGCAGTGGAACCAACCTCTTTCTTCTTAGCCTCTTTGGCCTTCAACTTAGGACACGACTTGATCAAGTGATCATTAGCTTTACAACAATGGCAACGCATTTTCTTTTTGCCCTTATCACCAAAATAGCCAGACGAAGTGTTGCTAGCAGAAGCATTGGGAACATAAGTTTTGCCACCCGCAACAGAACCATAAGAAGTGGGTGCATTGCTGTTACCACCCTTTCTTTGAGAAGCAATAAAAGCCTGTTCAATTGCACGCTGTCTAGTCCTGTTTTTTTTGGAAAGTGACTCTTGCAATAGCAATGTGCATAATGCATTAAACTTGACAACTTTTGGATTTCCTTGGGTCATAAGTCTCCAAGTACTAGCAAAAGTCTGGTAAGAATTTGGTAAGGCATCAAGAACAGTTTGTACAGGGAACTGTCTGAAATGACTTCACCTGCAAAAATAAGTTACTCCTTGATATCCTTGACACCAGCAAGAAAAGTGTCCATATCATCTTCCTCATGCATAATCTTCAACTTCAGCTCTTTATGCAGCAAATAAATTTTAGCCTCATTGCGGCTTGCATAAAGACCTGCCAGAATATCCCAAGCCTGTTTTGCTGAACGAATGTGAGGAACAATGGTGCACTTTACAGACAACGCAATCAATGCATGATCTTGCGCATCCTTTACATCCCAATGAGCTTGTTCTGTTGTAGGCAAAACAACTCTAACAGCAGCAATCCTTGCACCAAGACCTGCAACATCCTCAACATCGCCTACATCCTCAGAACCAAGACGTACATCAATGCCCTACACAATGTTCTAGACACCCTTTGACACAAGAACGTGTTGCATCATATAAGCCCACATAGGGTAGTTTTCCTCATCCAACCTGTCCTCAGCAGCAAACATCTTGAACACATTTGTGTTGTTGTCAGCCATGGTAAATGTTGCACCTGATGTGAAAACTGCTCGAAAATAGGAGAAACGGACTGGGAACAACACATGCTATATAGCACAAACCGTAGAAGACTATGAGGCACCTGTTATGCAGAAAATGGCATTGACAAAAATTCTGCACAAAATGACAAAATAGCCTGTGTAGTACTGCCTATAGTGGAAACGGAGGCTGAAATGAGCCCGAATCGAAAATCCGAGCAGACTAAGCTCTATGAGTTTTCCTGAAATTTTTGTCGACTTGCAAACGCTTACCAAAGCTCATTGAAATCGTAGAAAGTGAGCAGGCGTGTGCTGGAGCAGCTGGCGACTAAGCCCGGGAGGATGCAACCTGCTCTGATACCAATTGTTGGAATTAGGGTTGCAGAGAAACACACACAGCTTGGAGATGATGAAGGAAGCTCAAGGCACACAATAGAGAGTGTGTTACATAGTGTGCAATGGAAAGATAGATAGCCCTAGAGTGATGGGCGTATATACAATGCACGGGGGAAAAAACCTCCTAAAGAGGGAAAAAATGCCTCCAGAGTCAAGTTGAAAACATAAAGAGCCCCCAGAGAGTAAGGAAAAAAAATATTATTTTGAGCAATCGTAGAGGTCCACATATATCAGTATGAACAAGATCCAATATGTCATGAGAATGAGTTGTATTTGAAAGCGGAAAGGGTTTACGATTGTGTTTCCCAAGAGCACAAAATTCACAATTTCCCATATGGGGATGGGCTTTAAGATCCATGCCATCAACAAGATCATGACGTTGAAGATCAAGGAGTTTTGAGAAATCAGCATGAACAAAACGGTGATGCCATACTTTGCAATCATGATCACCTGGAGCAGTGACAATATTTGCTACAGCATCGTTGAGAGAGAGTTCAAACAAATTACCGTTTCGAGGAGCAGTGGCTATAGTCTGTCCATCTTTCTCAATTCGGCATTTGGTATGATCAAATCCAACAAACAGACCAGGATCAACAAGTCTAGCAACTGAAAGAAGATTACGTTGAAGATCTGGTACATGTAATACTTCTCACAAAATTCGAGTGGAAGAAGATAAGGTACCAAGATATAAGTCTCCAATACCCTTTACTTGACAAGTAGTATCATCAGCAAGATAAACAACACGTTGAACTGGCAGTGGATGATAGTTATGGAGCCACTTAGACTGATATGTCATATTTCTTGTAGCACCAGAATCGACAATAAAAAGTGATCCATCACGTACATGAAGTATTCTGTCTGGAGCAACTGAACATAGGACGCAGCTTGTTTCTGGTACAATGTTGTTTCGATGTTCAGTAGCATATGCTCTTTTCTTATCTGTGTCGAATCGACGCTTATAGCACATATGAGTGGGATGATCAGATCGTCCACAATATTCACAAGAGGAAGAAGAAGAGTCTCTAGATAAACGTGGATGTTTTGTGCTAATATTGTGTTCTTCATCATATTGACGTGCCCAACAATCATCTTCAATATGGCCATTTCTGTTGCAGTAAGAACATTGCTTATTAGGAAATTTGAGACGAGAGAAAATATTACCGCGACGGCCACCTCTGCGGTTTCCTCGTTGAAATGGACGCCTTCGAGCATAAAAATCATGTTCCATCTGTTGTGACTCAGTCTCCTCTTGTGAAATCATAGTTGTATCGTGACCAGCATTCCGACGTTCTTGACGTTGAGAGTATTCAATTAAAGACATGCAAGCTTGGTGGAAATCAAGACCATCTTTATTAGAGAGAATAGTAACAATGTTATCATAATAAGAGTCCTTCACCGTATCAAGGAGAAGTGTAATCAATTGCTTTTGTGGAACAGGATCACCGGCAGCAGCAAGTTGATTAATAATAGATTTGAAAGATTCAATATGTCCCGTCATGGCAGTACCAACTTCATATTGTAACTTGTTAAGCAACCCTCTCAAATAAAGTATTTCTGTAACAGATTTCTTCTGAAAGTTTGCAATAAGGTACTTCCATACGTCGTGGGAAGTAGGCAGTTCATACATATCAAGCAAAAGGGAATCAGTAAGAGCAGAAAGAATATACCGACGAGCTGCTTTATCACGTCGTTGCCAATCCGTATAGGCAACATTCCAATCTTCAAATATAGGTCCTTCAGTGATAAGCACGTTATCATTATCCGTATCAACAGGCTGAGGCGGACAAACACGATCTCCAAGAACAACATCGGAGAGTTCATCGCCTTCAAGAATTAACAACATCTTTGCTTTCCAGCCTGGAAATCCTTGACCTTGGAAAGGAGGAACAGAACGCTGGCCATAAGGAAAGCCGTTGACGAGAATATTCATAGCCATATCTTGTTGCGAGAAGACGTATAAGAAAAGATCGCAGAATCTGCACACCATATATGGTGAAGGCCGCAATTGAGAATGAGGGAGATATGAGTACTGTGTTCTGTCAACAATAAACGTAAGAAGGATGCTCAAGGAACGTCCAAAGATGTGAGAGACGTCACCCAAAAAAGGCAGGGTAAAGGAGACGTTAATAATAAACGAGTCCTCAAAATAGAGTGGCGTGAGACGCAAGATTGACGGCCACAATACGAATAGCAAAAAGATAAATCTCTCGAAAAAGTTAACGCCAAAATAAGAAAAACGATCGCGGACGCTTCACGAAGAAGTAGGACGAAGAAAGCTGCGTCAAGCTCAATTGCAGTAAAAACAGCATGACTTTTTGCTGCGAACTCCGATTGACGCAAACCTAGAACTCAAATCGAAGAGCTCGAGGAGACGAACAAGTTTTGGATGAAAAGTGTAATTGCGCTTTTCTCGTTTCTCCAAATTTTGAGCAGAACAACAAGAAAAATTGAGATGAAGTTCAGGGCGTCATCAACAGGAAAACGTAATCAACGATTAGATTGATTAGAAATAAACGCCACATAAAAGACTAATCATATTCTTCTTAACACAAAAAAACCACAGTTAACAAGAATCAACGCTCAAAAATAAAATTTGTAGCAATTTTGAATCTTACATGCGAATCGCATACACATACTGTTGTGTCACCATGAATTGAATCGACGCGTGATCGTTACCACTCTGATACCATGTTGAGATGTAGAGAGAAAGAGAGAGAGACGAGACAAGAGACACACCATATACGCTCCCAAAGACTGATTCATATTGAGGACAAGATACAAATATATAGGTGAGACCAAGTTCAGTAGAGTGAGCCATATATAGCTCCAACACTTAGTGGGTTGTAACAAGAGTCTCATGGGAAGGCATATCACTAAAGACATCAAAGATGATGGGAGAGTTTTAGTAGGAAGCTAGGATTCTGGAAATGCACTCTTTTTTGCATGTTTATATCCATCATTATCCAAAGTCACTAGTAATATCTCTTTGTTCAAAGGATTTGGGTTTCTAAAAAAAGTGGTATAGCTAAAGGGACCTTTAGGTGGGTTGCTTGAAAACCCATGTGGCTTAGCATAAAAGGATATTCTAGAAACTTGAGGAGCTGAGGATAGTCCTAGTAGGTGAGAGTTGGTTTTCTATCTATCTAGAGAGCCTAGAGGTTTTTAAAAACGTCTACTACTTGGATACATAAAACATTTTAGTGGGATAGGAGGGATCAAGTTCCATTTCCCTTGCTGGCAGGATAGAGAAGTTCTTAGAGAAATGGCTCAATTGTCAACAATGTAGTAGGAGTTGGTGAGATTGCCTTGGTAAATATTTAAAGAAAATACTATTAACACTTTGATAGCTCAATTTTAATGGTATCAAAGAGTTTCTTATTTGTTTGCTAGGCTATGCAAACTTTTTACCTATTGGGACAATTTATGGATGGGAAGAACAAGACCTTAGCCAAAGAGGCATCTAGTTTTTGAGGTCCACAAGAAAGAAGGCATTTTCAAAAATTTCCACCCGAGTAGGGAATTTGGATAAGATCTTTTTCTATTCGTCTCAGGGGATGCCAAGGTTGAACATGCACAACTTGTTCAAAAATTATAATTGTTGAAATGGGCAAGGAAAACAACACATGAATCTACCCAGCAGTTTATGAAAGCATCCATCAATGAAGTGTGCTACATCTTTTATATTTAGTAATTTTCCACTAAAGTAATACACCACCACTTTGTTTTGAAAAACATTTGGATGATTCCATACTTGAGAGGACTATAGAGTCACTGCATGCTTCCCTTGACCTCAGGGTCTAAGGCTAGCTAGACTATCATTTAGGGTTTCATCCATACGTACCAAGTCATAGGAGGCATCACAGGTCCAAAGCACATTAAAAAAACCCCATCCTAGGGTTCATAATAAAATCCTTGCTGAAAGACATGCTACAAAGTCCCACCATACTCGCCATCATAGTGACACACCTCTCTCTCTCTCTCTCTCTCTCTCTCTCTCTCTCTCTCTCTCTCTCTCTCTCTCTCTCTCTCTCTCTCTCTCTCTCTCTCTCTCTCTCCAAACACGCAAATAAACATATTTACATAAGCATATTTATTGGCCTATATAGATATAATCTAAATATTTATGCATTGTTAGCATGTGTAGGCTTGAATCTATGTTGTATAATTCTTGGTGTGTGCCATTACTTGTGTACATTTTCACCTCAGTTTTGAAAGTGAAAACATGGGTAATGTGGTTATCACTCCTTAGGATGAGAATTTTTCAAATCAATTCTTGTATACATCTTGTTTGCTAAGTAAATTATCCTTTGAAAAGAGAGTATGACAAAAAAGCTTTTCAGAATTGTTAGTGACAGATGACAAAAAATTATATACACTGAACTGAGGAGTTATGACGAGTTTCTTCCTTAAAAGAGAAACTAAATTTTATGAATGAATTAAGTGCAAATAGAAAGCTATGACAAAGAAGATTGGATTACACAAGGTGAATGGAAGTGACAATGTCAAAACACATTGCATCCTCATTGCTCGACGCAATGACTAGTGCCATCAATGTCAGGAAGATGATTGCACACTGGACAGATCAAAAGTTGCACGTAACAGCGACAATGGGAAGGGCTAGCTCTCCCCAAGGAGTTTTTGCACCTTGTCAGTGGTGTCGGGATATTGGTAGCTACCCTCACCTACAACAAATGTTATACAAGTAGAATATTAATAATTAGAGCAGAAGTGTGGGGCTTAAAAGTATATATTGGTGTATATATTGGGGGGGGGGGGGGGGGGGGTACTACGTAATCATGTTAGCGTATAAGGTGAGTTAGATAAGAGGGGTTTTAAAATACAAAAAAATTTACCAATTTAAGAGAGATACATTAAATAAGGGGGTTTTATATTCAATGTTGCAAAAAAGTTCTCAAATAAGGGGTCATTTTATTCATTCAGACATGTTAGAAGAGGGGTTTCTTTAATACCTTGCAAACGCATGTTATATAGGGGGGTATTTAATGGTGAACCCCCCGATCGTAAACCATGTGTGTGGCAACACCAACTATCATGGTCCAGGGGATGTTCGTTGGTCACAAGTGCATTTGCCAACAGATTTTCGTGGCATAGGAGGCATGGTGGCAGAGAGTATAAGGTAAAGTGGAACACCCATGAGCAGAGAGGATGGCTTCACAAATGTGGGCAGCACACGGCCGTGCGTAATGGTCTCGGTGGCTGTTGGTTGGGATGAAAACTGGATTGGCCAACGCCATGAATGAAGAATCATCTCAATGACAATGAAAATGCATCAAGGCATCATGGAACAACTCCACAAAGAAATTATAATCTCAGTATGAAATGATTAGTAGAAACAACTTCTAGATAATCATCATAGAAACATATCATGACATTATGGAACAACTCCATGAAAAATTAATCATCTCAATGATAAACAATCAATACAAAAAATTTGTAATCATTATGAAAATACATCATGACACACTAAACAACTTCATAATCAAAATCCCAAATATAACAAACCATTTCATAAGAACTCATCATGAGTAAAAACCATAAATCTTAAATTTGTAATGATTTGATGTCTACAATAAAAAAAGAAATTAGATTTTCAAAATATAACTCTTTGATAAATAATCAAAAGAATAATTGTTGACATTCACAAAGAAGAGAAATTATATGAATTGTCAAAGCATAAGCTTTAATGTCGTGACTAAAGATTATCAAATAAATGATCAAAATTGTACGTATTTAACATTGGAAAATAACACTTTGATATCCACATGGAATTAATAAAAAGAATTATCCAAACAACATCAATATTTCAATATAACAGAAATTATATGACTTTGTTCTAACTCGATGCACATGCATCAAAATATATTTGATACATACAAAAAGCAAATATGGAAATCAATCAAGTTATTTACTTCTTTGAGTTTTTAAACTGAATTGAAAATGATGTAAATTCACTATACTTAAATCTTGATCTATTTTGAAACAAAATTGCATATGATGCATGAAAAGATAATTAAAAAATCATGAAATAAGAAAATACATATCAATATGTCAATCGAATTGAATACAATGTAATTTCAATATAACTAACTCTTAATCATGAATAGCAGTTAAAGATTCATAACAAGAAGATGAACGTGAATGGATTCAGAAACATAAAATATCTTACCTTTTGATGATTTCCATTAAGAACGTATTGAAAATAGTTACGAATTTATTTGTGAGTCACTTCTGGTGCAAAATTTGACAAATTTGTCATGGCCAACATCTTCAAAACACCCCAAAATATTGTAACATCTCTAAAAATTCTAAAATCTGAGTTTCTAGCAAAAAGGTATGTTGATCTTAAGTTTTGATGACTTGCAGATGTGTATTGCATGTTGCACACAGCCATGGGAGGAAACAAACACACTATTTTTGTGAAGAAACATCAACCACACTCTGATCCCATGTTGATGAGATAAAGAAAGAGAAGGAGAGAGAGATGATACGTAGAGAGTGCAACCCCAAAAAAGCAGCAACCACGCTCTGATACCATGTTGATGAGACATAGAAAGAGAAGGAGAGAGAGATGATGTGTAGAATATGCACATATGATGGTATATATAAGAGGGGCCTAGGGCTATATTTAGAGTAGCCTTACATACAAGCTTAACAATATGTTGAGTGTATAGGAATTTTAAGTGGCGCCAAAGTGTGTCCTACTCATCGCAGTGATAGAGTTGACCTCACCACAATATTTGACCTTAGTGCATGTCACAATCCTCATCATCTGTAGTTGGAGTGGTATATTCTATAACTGATGACCTCGCCCCCCCCCCCAATATCAAAAATAGCATCCCAAAAAGAGCCTCCATGACTCCATCTATCATGGTGCTCACTATGTGGAGAGGAATAGCTACTAGGTAGGGTGGGACCTTGACTAGCCAGACTCATGTTAAGGTGGGCACAATGGTAGCCATTAACAGCTACAATGTGCACTTAGATTTGAATTTTTGTTATTCTTAGGTGTTTGATGTATTTACAGATCATCTGCATAACCTGTTATTGCAAAATACATGAATCCCTAGAGGCACTTTTATAAGGCACCTCAGTTACCCTTTAGGAGTAGATATATCTACTAAACAACTCACTCAATGGGTAGAGGAAAGAATTCAAAGAAAAATTGCCTCCTAGCATTGTATTGAATGGCCCATTCATGTTAGGTTAAGCATTGTGCATGATGCCTTGATTCCCTATTTTCTTTACTTCTTGTCCTTGTTGGACTGGTCTAAAAATACTCTAATCAGTTTCAAATCTAAATTACTAATGTCTTTTTTGGGTTCATCTACTATAGCCTGGCTAGCGTGATACTACTTGGGAAGCAGTTGAACAGGCTTTTATTGCTTCTCAAAGAAAGGGTGGTAACAGCAATGCACCCACTTCTTATGGTTCTGTTGCGAGTGGAAAAACTTCTGTTCCCAATGCTTCTGCTAGCAACACTTCGTCTGGCTATTCTGGTGATAAGGGAAAAAAGAAGATGCGTTGCCATTATTGTAAAGCTAATGATCACTTGATCAAGTCGTGTCCTAAGTTGAAGGCCAAAGAGTCTAAGAAGAAAGAGGGTGGTTCAACTGCAAATGCTGGTTCCACTCCAAATGCACCGATTGTTGAGTCTTCTCTAAAAGGAGATTGTACTGCTGATGTTGATGCAGAATGGGCTTTTAGGGCAAAGTGCACTTACAATCCTGTTGTCCATGATGCATGCTTGTCAATTGCTGCAGATTCACATGTGTGGTATTTCGACAGTGGTGCTACAAAGCACATTACCTCTCATCATGAATTGTTCACCTCTCTCGAGTCTGTCCCTCATGGGAATTCAGTCACTTGTGCCAACAATGTCTCTTATCCGGTTCAGGGGGTTGGAAAGATTGTGCTTGCTGCTGCAAATGGCAGTTCCTTCACACTTGGTAATGCACTTTATGTACTTGCGATCAAGAAGAATCTCTTGTCTATATCCGCACTTGCTAGACTTGGACTTGTAGACAAATTTGTGGATGACAGATATACACTTCATGAACTCAGTTTTGGTGATGAAATTGTTGCATCTGGCCTTTTGTGTTGTGGGCTATATAAACTCACTTTGTATGACAAGTGTGGAAAACATTTTGCAAATGCACTTGCAAATTCAAGGGCCATTTCAGATGCAAAACTTTGGCATGCACGTTTTGGTCATCTGAATTTTGCCAGTTTGCCACGTTTGCAAAAATCTGATATGGTTGCTTCTTTGCCGCCTCTTGAAGCACCTGTCAAACATGTTTGTGGAGGCTGTATTTTGGGTAAGCTGCAGAGTTCTAAGTTTCTGAAGGATCGTTCAGTTAGGGCCACATGCAGGTTGCAGCTTGTTCATAGTGATCTTTGTGGGCCCATGCAAACTCCGTCCTTGGGCAATTACCTTTACTTCGTGACTTTCATTGATGATTACTCCAGGCATGCATGGGTATTTCCGCTTAAAGCGAAGTCCGAAGTTTTTATGTGCTTCAAACAATTTCTCGCTATGGCTGAAAATGTCTCGAAATGTAGTATGGGCACCCTCCGTTCCGATCGAGGGGGGAGATATGTCTCATGAATTTAATGCATTTCTAGCTAGTCGTGGGATAAAACACCAATGTACTGTGCCTTATACACCTCAGCAAAATGGTGTTGCTGAGAGGAAAAATAGGTCACTGACGGAAATGGCACGATGTATGGTCAAAAGTTAAGCTTTGCCACATTCTAATTTTTGGCTTCAGTCCATCATGTGTGCCACTTATGTACTTAACAGGTGTCCTACGGAAGCTTTACAGTCTATTACTCCATATGAAGCATGGCATGATAGAAAGCCTTCTATTGAGCACATGCGTGTTTTTTGTTGTTTGGCATATGCTTTGGTTCCACAAACACAACGCAAAAAATGCGATGATAAGGCTGTCAAATTTATTTTTGTTGGTTATAGTGCTGAAAGAAAAGGTTACATGTTATATCATCCACAAACAAAGCATATTCTCGTTTCATGGGATGTAGTGTTTGTGGAAGATTCTATTCAACCCTTGCTGTCATGTACTAGAGACAGTAGTGTAAGCTCACAGGATATTTATGACACTTTGTTGCCTCTTTTCAGTGGTCGAAATACGAATGTAAGATCCAATGAGGCAAATGTACAGCCTATGGGGGTTTCTGAAAATGTTACAGATCAACCTATAACTGATGCAGATGTACATGATGTACTTGATGAGGAAAGGGCTGAAAATGAGAAGGCTAGAGGTATGCCAAAATGGCTGCTGCACACTTCGCGTAACAGTAAATTGGATGCACCTTTGTGTAGTCCTACTCGCTCATGCTCTCGCCATGCATCTTATGCATTAGATTGTTATGCTTTAGCTGTGTCTAGCTTACATGATGTTGCGGAGCCTCTGTCTTTTGATGAAGCACAAAATTTAGAAAATTGGATGGTTGCCATGCAATCAAAATATGATGCACTTATAGAAAATAACACATGGACTTTATGTGATTTGCCTCCTGGCTAAAAGGCCATTGGTACGAAGTGGGTGTACAAGTTGAAATGCAAGCCGGATGGTGAGATCGATCGCCATAAGGCTCGACTTGTTGCAAAGGGTTATGCATAACAAAAAGGCATAGATTATGAAGAGACTTTTTCTCCCACTTCTCATATCACTACTGTGCGTTTTCTATGTACATTGACAGCTAATTTTGGTTGGGATGTACATCAATCAAACATTCTTACTGCTTTCTTGAATGTTGACATATTTGAGGAAGTTTATGTAACGCAGCCTCGCGGTTTTGTCATAAAAGGACCAGAGGACAAAGTGTGTAGATGTAAGAAGGCTTTGTGTGGGTTGAAGCAATCTCCTCGTGCTTGGTATGAGAAAGCTGACACTCATTTGGTCAAACGAGGCTTTCGTAAGAGTCCAACAGAAAGCACATTGTATGTAAAGCGTGAGGGTGACGTACTTCTCATTGTGGTTCTTTATGTCGATGATTTGCTGATCACTGGACCAAATGATAGAGAGAGAGAGAGAGAGAGAGAGAAAGAGAGAGAGGAGAAAAAAAAAAGAAAGAGAGAATAAAAAACCAAAGAGAGAGAGAGAGGGAAGATAAGACGAAAGAGAGAGGTAAGGGGAGAAAACAAAGAGAGAAAGAGATTAGGTTGAAATTTAAATTAGATTAGGTTAGATTACATTTAGATTTATGTTTATGTTGATTTTAAGATTAGGTTAGAATTAGATTTACGTTAGATTAAGATTAAGTTAGATTTAAAATTAGGAAAGTATTAAAGATTAGCTAGCTATATTAGATTTAAGTTAGATTACATTTAGGTTTAGGATTTAAGATTGGATTAAATTTAGGTTTATGTTGAGTTTAATATTAAATTAGATTTAGATTAAGATTAAGACAAGATTTAAAATTAAGTAGATTAAATTTAGATTTAAGTTATATTACATTTCGGTTTAGGTTAGATTTAAGATTAGATTAGATTTAGGTTTATTTTGAGTATAAGATTAGATTAGATCTAAATTTATGTTTGATGGACTAAATTTTTTAGATTTAGGTTAGACTTTAGTGCATGTCAATGAAGGCGCGCTTTGCCCAAAGAGCAAACACTAGTTACACAACAATATGTATATTCCCATCAAAATTTGACACCTGTTAACTCACACATTAACCATATTCAATTAGCTGTGAATCACCACATGTTCAATTAGGTTAGATTTAAGATTGAGTTTTTATCTTAGAGTCTACCTTCTGGATTACGGTAAAAAACTTAGAGTTAGACGAACGGTGATCCCTCTCTTCCTCTCTACAGATGCGACCTTAAGTTGGAAAGCTTTCAACAGCATGATACTCAGATTGGAGGCCAACATGTAATGTGCTAAGTAATCCCTCGAACAAAGATCTACTGTGAAAAGATGTTAAGATGATGTGAAATGCTACAGCTAGAGAAGAGGCAAAGGGGTTTTGTCCACTACATGCACTATCATGTAGATGTGGGTGTGTAGATTTCTCGTACCCACAAATATAAGCATTGATCAATAAAGACGAGATTATAACCCAGTGGTTATGATCTTCGTGCACCTCTAGACCAAGGTGTGTGGGGATTGGACATAACTAGAGAATGTGAGGTAGTCTGCAGTGTGAACAAAGAGAGAGAGAGAGAGAGAGAGAGAGAGAGAGAGAGAGAGAGAGATAATAGATGGAGGATGCCAATAGAAGATTAAATTTATGTTCAGGTTATAAGGATTTACCCTCATTATGAGTAGCGACGAGGATGTGGGGCCGTCCAACCGAAACACCTATCTCTCAACGAGGATCTTATGTCCTTGTAATCAATGCAAGTATGTTGTGCGATGGACAAGACGCGTTTCTTTGCAGCATGTTTGCGAATTTGGCGAGTTTGATCCATCTATTATATATCGAGTTGTTGCTAATTATAACTCGTTGGACTCTAACACTGGCCAATAGGCAGCAATCTTGCAACCCAATAGACGTGTTCGCAAGCGCTTTGGTCAAGCAGCATATGTGAGGCCACAAGATGTAGCCTCTGACAACTCGGGGGATGATCATGCAGACCACATTCCCAATGAGGCAATGTTTGAGCTCAAGATCGATGAAATGATCGAGATGATCATGGATTCAGAAAGGCTTATCTATGATGATATGAAAAGTGAAGTCGATACGCCATTGTATGATGGAGCACATGTGTCTAGATTGAAGGCGCTCCTGGTTCTTCTCAACATGCAGACAAAGTTTGGATGGAGTGACACTAGCGTCACAGCGCTTTTCATGTGATCTATTACAATGTGTTTACTTTAATAAAAAACTCTAGATGTATAATGATCTGATAGATTTTTACACAATTGTATCGCATTTTTTCATTGTGTAGATTGCTCAAAGAGCACATACTGCCAGCTGATAATGTGATGCCAAATTCCAGAGAGGAAGCAAGAAAGATCTTGCAAAACTTGGGGATGTATTACAATTCGATCCACTCTTGTCCTAACGACTGCATTGTTTTCAGAGGGGAATACATAGACATGGAGAAGTGTCCGAAATGTGATTCCAAGAGATATTGAGTAGATCTCCACAAAACAAAAATTCCACAAAAGGTTTTGCGACATTTTCCTCTACTTCCTCGCATCAAGCATTTCTTTGGATGTAAGTCCATGGCCGCCCTAGCATCATGGCATGAGGAGAATAAATCTTCGACTGGTGTGCTACGGATTCCTGCAAATTGTGCAGCCTGGAAACATATAGATGAAACATGGTCGGATTTTGTCAAGGAAGCTCAAAATTTTCACCTAGGCTTGGCTATGGATGGCGTAAATCCATTTGGTCAAAGATCAACATCTTACAGTGTATGGCCCATTGTCATCGTCAACTACAACATTCCCTCGTGGTTGAGTACGAAGAAGGGGCACCTATGGCTAAGCTTGATTGTGCCGGGGCGATATAAAGTGAAGAATATGGATGTGTATCTTCGTCCACTATTGGAAGAGCTACAAAAATTATGGATTGGCATAGAAGTGGTGGATATGAGCCGGCACACAGGTCACCGGAATGCTTTGATCAGAGGCATTCTAATGTGGACCATGCATGACTATCCCGGACTAACAAAATGCTCATGTGATTTACACTTAAACTCAAACACTGTAAATCTTGGTTTTTCTCAAGCTTATCTATTATCATGTGTATACATGCAGGGCTTCAAACAAGCGGATACAGAGCACATGTCACATGTGGACCTAGATTGAATGCACGTTGGGCTCCCTCGTTGAAGAAGCAAATCTATGAAGTTCATCAAGCATATCTTCCAGAGAATCATGTGTTACGCGATGGCTTTTTGGGAAGAGAGCCACCGAGGATGTCTGCACAAGGATGGTTAGAGCAGAAGGAGATGTGTGATGACGGTTTGCCCCCAGGGATGAAGAGACTCTCTCTATGGTACGAGTTACCATATTGGCCCCAACTCATGATCAATCACTTACTTGATCCAATGCACATATTCAAGAATGTGGGTAATCTGCTATGGGACCACATGACCTGCAAGAAAGATACTTTGGAAGCCAAGGTTGACCTTAGAAATGTGGATCGTATGGAGCAATATTGGCCGCAGATAGCATCCGATGGATCGATAATACTCCCTAAAGCGCCATGGATTTTCAGAGGAGCCCAAGAATGCAAAGTAAAAGAGACCATATGATTTGTGCGGACCCCCACTGGCATAATGCACTCGCTCCGAACGTGTTTTACTAAAGAAGGAAAGCTTACCGGTTTGAAGTCACACGACTGGCATAAAATCTGTCAGGTATGTTCATAGTTTAATATATCATAGAGGGAATTGTGTAGAAAATTTGTGTATGGACTTTAATATCATTGGTGCACGTGTTTTGCAGTTAATTTTACCAGTGACCATTGAGGGATGTTTGTCTCTTGACGTCCGTAACACAATCTACAAACTTGCGAAGTTAGTGCAATGGATCTCACAAAAGGAGATCAATGTAGACTCCATACCATTCTCCAAACTAAACGATGCAGAGGTTGTGTGCATGTTTGAGAAACACTTTCCTACTACCATGATAACCATTCAGGTGCATCTTCTTGTTCAGATAGTTGATGAGGTGGAAATAGTTGGCATAGTACATTCCATATGGACGTTCTTTTTAGAACGTTTCATGAAAGTGCTCAAGGGATATGTGCGTCAGAAGTCACGTCCGGAGGGTATCATGGCAGAAGGTTGGCTGGTATCAGAGTCCCTAGTGCATGGACGTATGAACGCTACCATGTGCCAATCACAGTGGCATCAATGGAGGAGATTGGAGAAGATGCTCAGTCAGAAGCCATTGAGGTGGTGCCAGATGAGCATCAAGTTGCTACTCTCTATGGGGTGCATGCAGAGGATCTACAAAATGAAACGAAGGACATTTGTCTAAACAGAGAGCTCCATATAGATATAGGAAGCTATGTTGAGCTTTGCAAGGATGAGAGAGAGACCTCTTACAGCCATAATATTGTATTGAATAATTTTGCGCCATTTTATAATATATATTGTATTTACATGGCTTTTTGTCCATTCCTATCTATATGCATCATTGCGTCATTGTATTTAATGGTCTTTGCATCCACTCCAGGTACGTATGCTCTAGGTATGTTCTCACAAGCAGGGACGACAAGCACTGCGCTCAGAGTGCGATGGAGACTGAAGCTGCAATCACGAAGGTCTGCTCATAGATGTTGCTTGTCCCATCGCTAGATCTAGTTGATCGGGTGAAAGAGACGCTAAGAAGCACTACTACTGCTTCTTAGCGTCTCTTTCGCCCAATCAATTAGATTTAGTGGTGGGACAAGAAACATCTATGAGCAAACCTTCGCGATGCAGCTTCAATCTTCATCGCACCCGGAGCGCAATGCTTTTACAAATTCACAGAAATTCAACAAAATCTCTCTACACAGGAATCCCTCCCCCTTTATGAGTCCTCTCTCTCTCTCTCTCTCTCTCTCTCTCTCTCTCTCTCTCTCTCTCTCTCTCTCTCTCTCTCTTTCTCTCTCTCTCTCTCTCTCTCTCTACTTGTCCTTGTTTTCTTCTCCATTCATTCAATATTAAGATTAAATGTTCGTGTGCTTAATGCAAGTTTGGATCATGATGAGTTTCTTTCTTCTTTGTCACCCCAGCAAAGGTAGTGGTACCTGGAGCGTTGTCGTGACGTGGCACGTGCATAGTGGGAATGGAAGCTAAGCCCTACAATATCATGGATTTTATATGTATGCCTTAAGTGTGAAAAGTATATGCATTTTCTATTTAGCATGAAAAACGCTAGTCGAAGTCTGTTTTGTCACTCTTGTTGGGAATGGGCTTCGTCCTATGATCCCAGGCTTCTTTGTGAACCTCTTCTTGGAACCATGATGAAATGAGCCTATAAACATACCTCCTATCTACTAGGCATCCTAGGTGGCATATGACATGTGTAGCATGGCCAAAATTGGCCTCACATCATATTATACCCCATGAGGTGTCATTCTACACATAGTAGGTGCACTTTGGAGTGATTATGGACCTAGAAAAATCCCTTAGAAAAGTGGTACGAGTTTGCTTGATGTCATCCATTATGTATGCCAAACTCTCTCTCAATTTTTTATGAAGATACTTTATGCACATGTTCCCACCATAGCTCAACAACTCTTGGAGGCTTAACCCTTGACATGTGGCGGCAAGAAGAAGATATTTGGAGAAAGATCTAGAAGAACCTCTAGATATTTCTTGAAGAGAAAGATCTAGAAACTTTGAAGATAATTTCGAGATATATATTTTGAAAAGATAGACACTTGTCACACAAATCCCTTGGATATTTCCAAGCAAATATCTTCTTCAAGGGGCAACTTCACCAATAAATAGAGCCTCTTGCCCCTCACTTGGGCATGAAGCAGACCATCAAGCAATCAAGCGCTCAAGAAATCCCCATAATCAATCCACTCTAACAAGCCATCACCCAACCTCCTAGCCATCTCCTTGAGTGAAACTTTCTCTCAATTTCAGCCCAGCACATCTTGAGCTTTCTACTTCATGCCTCAAGCCTTCGCTCACATTTTTTATTTGGCCTCATTTTGGACTCCGTTTCCACTACAGGCAGTACTGCACAAGCTATTTCGTCATTTGGTGCAAAATTTTTGTTAGTGTTGTTTTCTGCATAACATGTGCCTTATAGTCTTCTACGGTTTGTGCTATATAGCACGTGTTGTCCGTTTCTCCTATTTTCGGGCAGTTTTCACATCAGGTGCAGCATTTACCATGGCTGACAACAACAACACAGATGTGTTCAAGATGTTTGCTGTTGAGGACAGGTTGGATGGGGACAACTACCCTATGTGGGCTTATATGATGCAACATGTTCTTGTGTCAAAGGGCGTCTAGAACATTGTGCAGGGCATTGATGTACGTCTTGGTTCTGAGGATGTAGGCGATGTTGAGGATGTTGCAAGTCTTGCTGCAAGGATTGCTGTTGTTAGAGTTGTTTTGCCTATGGCAGAACAAGATCGTTGGGATGTTAAGGATGCGCAGGCTCATGCATTGATTGCGTTGTCTGTGAAACGCACCATTGTTTTTCACATCCGTTCAACAAAATCTACAAAACAGGCTTGGGATATTTTGGCTGGTCTTTATGCAAGCTGCAATGAGGCTAAAATTGCTTTGTTGCGTAAAGAGCTGGAGTCAAAGATTATGCATGAGGAAGATGATATGGACACTTTCCTTGCTAGTGTCACAGATATCAATGAGCAACGTATTTCTGTAGGAGAAGTCATTTCAGACAGTTCCCTTGTGCAGACTGTTCTTGATGCCTTACCAGATTCTTACCAGACTTTTGCTAGTACTTGGAGACTTATGACCCAAGGAAATCCAGAAGTTGTCAAGTTTAATGCATTATGCACATTGCTGTTGCAAGAGTGGATTTCCAAAAAAAACAAGACTAGACAGCGTGCAATTGAATGGGCTTTTATTGATCTCAAAGAAAGGGTGGTAGCAGCAATGCAGCCACTTCTTATGGTTCTGCTGCGAGTAGAAAAACTTCTGTTCCTAATGCTTCTGCTAACAGCACTTTGTCGGGCAAATCTGGTGACAAGGGCAAAAAGAATATGCGTTGCCATTACTGTAAAGCTAATGATCACTTGATCAAGTCATGTCCTAAGTTGAAGGCCAACGAGGCTAAGAAGAAAGAGGGTGGTTCCACTGGAAATGCTGGTTCCAATACAAATGCAACCAATGTTGAGTCTTCTGTAAAAGGAGACTGTAATGCTGATGTTGATGCAGAATGGGCTTTTAGCGCAGAGTGCACTTACAATCCTGCTGTCCATGATGCATGCATGATGTGTGGTATTTCGACAGTGGTGGTACAAAGCACATTACCTCACATCGTGAATTGTGTACCTCTCTTGAGTCTGTCCCTCATGGGAATTCAGTCACTTGTGCCAACAATGCCTCATATCCAGTTCAGGGAGTTGGAAAGATTGTGCTTACTGCTGCAAATGGCAGTTCCTTCACACTTGTTGATGCACTTTATGTACCTGGGATCAAGAAGAATCTCTTGTCTGTATCCGCACTTGCTAGACTTGGACTTGTAGTCAAATTTGTGGATGACAGATGTACAGTTCATGATCTCAGTTTTGGTGATGAAATTGTTGCATCTGGCCTTTTGTGCCGTGGGCTGTATAAGCTCACTTTGTGTGACAAGTGTGGACAAAATTTTACAAATGTTCTTGCAAATTCAAGGACTCTTTCATATGCAAAACTTTGGCATGCACGTTTTGATCATCTGAATTTCGCCAATTTGCTGCGTTTGCAAAAATCTGATATGGTTGCTTCTTTGCCGCCTCTTGAAGCACCTGTCAAACATGTTTGTGAAGGCTGTATTTTGGGTAAGATGCAGCATTCAAAGTTTCCAAAGGATGGTTCAGTTAGGGCCACATGCAGGTTGCAGCTTGTGCATAGTGATGTTTGTGGGCCGATGCAAACTCCATCCTTGGGCAATTACCTTTACTTCGTGACTTTCATTGATGATTACTCCAGGCATGCATGGGTATTTCCGCTTAAAGTGAAGTCCGAAGTTTTTATGTGCTTCAAACAATTTCTGACTATGGCTGAAAATTTCTTGAAATGTACTATGGGCACCCTCCGTTCCGATCGAGGGGGGGAGTATATGTCTCATGAATTTAATGCATTTCTGGCTAGTCGTGGGATAAAACACCAATATACAGTGCCTTATACACCTCAGCAAAATGGTGTTGCTAAGAGGAAAAATAGGTCACTCACGAAAAGGGCACGATGTATGGTCAAAAGTCAAGCTTGACCGCATTCTCTTTGGCTTGAGGCCATCATGTGTGCCACTTATGTACTTAACAGGTGTCCTACAAAAGCTTTGCATTCTATTACTCCATATGAAGCATGGCATGATAGAAATCCTTCTATTGAGCACATGAGTGTTTTTGGTTGTTTGGCATATGCTTTGGTGCCACAAACATAGCGTAGAAAATTGGATGATAAGGCTGTCAAACGTATTTTTGTTGGTTATAGTGCTGAAAGCAAAGGTTAGAGGTTGTATCATTCGCAAACAAAATGTATTTTGGTTTCACGGGATCTAGTGTTTGTGGAAGATTCTGTTCAGCCCTTGCTGTCATATACTAGAGACAATAATGTAATCTCGAAGGACATTTATGACACTTTGTTGCCTCTTTTTAGTGGTGGAAATACGAATGTAAGTTCCAATGAGGCACATGTACAGCCTATGGGGGTTTCTGAAAATGTTACAGATCAGCCTATTACTAATGCAGATGTACATGATGTAATTGATGTGGAAAGGGCTGAAAATGAGCAGGCTACAGGTATGCCAAAATGGCTGGTGCACACATTGTGTGGTAGTAAATTGGATGCACCTTTGTCTAGTCGTACTCATTCAAGCTCTCGCCATGCATCTTATGCATCAAATTTTTATGCTTTGGAT
Organism: Adiantum capillus-veneris; assembly: GCF_014529385.1. Classification (NCBI taxonomy): domain Eukaryota; kingdom Viridiplantae; phylum Streptophyta; class Polypodiopsida; order Polypodiales; family Pteridaceae; genus Adiantum; species Adiantum capillus-veneris. The sequence continues at coordinate 43,112,252 of NC_140959.1, read as the reverse complement.
GTGTCTAGCTTACATGATGTTGAGGAGCCTCTGTCTTTTGATGAAGCACAGAATTCAGAAAATTGGATGGCTGCCATGCAATCTGAATATGATTCACTTATAGAAAATGACACATGGACTTTATGTGATTTGCCTCCTAGTAAAAAGGCCATTGGTACGAAGTGAGTTTACAAGTTGAAACGCAAGACGGATGGTGAGATTGATCGCCACAAGGCTCGACTTGTTGCAAAGGGTTATGCACAGCAAAAAGGCATAGATTATGAAGAGACTTTTGCTCCCACTTGTCGTATGACTACTGTGCGTTTTCTATGTGCATTGGCAGCTCATTTTGGTTGGGATGTACATCAATCAAACATTGTTACTGCTTTCTTGAATGGTGACAGATTTGAGGAAGTTTATGTAATGCAGCCTCGCTGTTTATGTCATAAAAGGACAAGAGGACAAAGTGTGAGAATGTAAGAAGGCTTCGTATGGGTTGAAGCAATCTCCTCGTGCTTGGTATGAGAAACCTGACACTCATTTGGTTAAACGAGTCTTTTGTAAAAGTCCAACATAAAGCACATTGTATGTAAAGCGTGAGGGTGATGTACTTCTCATTGTGGTTCTTTATGTTGATGATTTGCTAATCACTGGACCAAATGAGAGACATATTGCTGAATTTAAGGCTCATTTGAATGCTACTTTCAAGATGAAAGATTTGGGACTCTTGCATCATTACTTGGGTATACAGTTTAAGCAGTGTGATGGTGGTATTGACTTGTGTCAGAAAAGTTACATAGAGACATTGCTATGTAAGTTTGGACTTGAGGATTGCAAACCTATTGCCACTCCCATGGAAACAGGTTTGAAGTTCAGTCTACATGAGGCTGGCGATCCTGCTGATGTTACTCTTTACCAAACTATTGTTGGCTGCCTCATTTATGTATGCAACACGAGGCCAGATATTCAGTTTGCAGTCTCACAGGTCAGCAAATTCATGCATAGCCGAGGGTCTAAGAATTGGCAGGCTGTCAAGAGGATTTTCTGCTACCTTAGTGGCACTTTACACCTTGGCTTGTTTTATCCCAGGGGGGGATCATTACTTGTTTTTCGGAATCATATTGGGCTGGTTGTTTTGACACGCGAGTGTCCACAAGTGGTTTTTGTTTCATGCTTGGCAGTTCATGTATATCATGGTCGAGCAAGAAGCAACCTATTGTGGCCACTTTGAGTTGTGAGGCTGAGTACAGGGCAGTCTTCACAGCTACGGTTGAGTGTGTATGGCTCAGATGCCTTATGGATGATTTGGGTGCTGGACAGGGCACTACCAACACTATCTACACTGACAATCAGAGCGCATTGGCAGTTACGAGGAACCCAGCTTTTCATGCTCGCACAAAGCACATTGAGGTGCATTACCACTATGTCAGGGAGAGGCTCTCAGCAGGAGAGATCAGCTTGGCTTATGTGCCAACACAGGACAACCTTGTAGATATTTTCACAAAGGCATTGTCTCATGAGAAGCTTGAAGCTTTCTGCAAAGCTTTGGGCTTACTCCCCTTTGTAGACTAATCATGTGCTTAGGGCATCGCACTTCCCTTCACTCATGTGATAGCTCTCCTTCACCGCATCACTCCAGGGGGGATTTGTTACCATATTCATGTGGTAGTGATGTGTGTGAACACACTAGGACTGTCTGGGCATTTTTTTCCTCTTTAGGAGGTTTTTTCCTCCGAGCATTGTATATACGCCCATCACTCTAGGGCTATCTATCTTTCCATTGGACACTAAGAAACATACTCTCTATTGTGTGCCTTGAGCTTCCTTCATCTTCTCCAAGTTGTGTGCATTTCTCTACAACCCTAATTCCAACAAGAAAGATTGCGAGAAATTCTTCTTTCTCCACGTCCTCTTATTTTTCCACTACTAGACTACTCTAATTCTTTCGGTGTGCACATATTTATTCTCCTCTAGGGATTGAGTCTTGCTTTCTTAATATTACTTTGAACCAAGAAGATTTGTACACACGGCTCACTCCTATCACTAGGCAAAACATCTACATCTTTGTAAGCACTAAGTTAGAGTTTAAAAGAACCATTCACAGTCTATTTTGGAGCACAATGACTTACTGCTATAAATGCATCAGTGAACCCTTTCATCTTACCTTTGATTAGATATGATCAAAGCCTTGATGTTTTCATCTTTGTTTTGTTTTGAGGGTTTCACGTGTGCGTATGTGTGTGTGCCTGCGTGTAAGATTCCAATGGCTACACACAATGTATTTGCTACAAACACTAAGCTTGCTTAAGTGAAAGCCTTCAAAGTCTCCCCACAAACCCTCAAAGCTAGAGGCCCGGCGCCTTCCTGGCAAGACCGTCAACTCTTTGACACACTTTTTGGTGAACGCGACGCAAAATTTGTCAGGGTGAGTTAGTGGGGATCTGCAAGCTACTTCAACCATGGGTGATCATCATCCACAGCAGCAAGGTATGCCTTTTGATCCCACTACAATGCAAATGTTTCAAGCATTTGCCTTATTTATGCAACAACAGCATGCTACAGAAAGACGAGAACTGTCAGCAACCAAATCTATTCAAGCAATGGTGCACAAAATGGATCAGTTTAATAGGAAAGATGTGACAGTATTTTTGTGGCTATGTAAAGGAGATGGAGTTGTATTGTGTGCCAGAAGATGAGATGCTCCAAAGCTTTGATCTTGTTGTGACTCTTGAGATTAGAGAGCATGTGAGAGGAATCAGGAATGAGCATGGAAGAAATTGGGAGGAGTTCAAGCTAGCGATGAAGGAGGAGTATTTCATGGAGGACTTTGAGAGAGTAACAAAGAGAACTTTTCTGGAGTGGGTAGCCAAGCCGAAGGAGGGGCTCTTTCCAACACAGCTACTTAGGGATTTTGAGCGATGATATGCTCAACTCACAAGGACAGAGAAGGCCACACTTGACTCAGAAAAGACAGGGCTTATCTTACAAGCAACAGGAGCAATTGGAGCTACTTCTTGAGGACAAAGAAGGTAAGCGGGGACTGAAGACAAATTGGAACGAAGTTGAAACTGTTGTTTCATTAGTTGCCAAGCACCAAAGGAGACGGGATAAGATGGTTGTTGGTAGTGCACCATCTACCTTCACAACTTCTAAAAAGATGGTAAAGCCTTCTTCCTTTATACTTCCAAAAGTTCATGACACCGTAATAGATGAGCTTGTGAAAGGTATGAGGGATTTAAAAGTAAAACTCACAAATCTTGAGGAGAAGGGGCAACCATTGTCACCAGCTTCAAGGCAAAAACAACAACCTAAAGAAGGTTTTGTTCATAGATGCATACGGTGTGATAGCACAGAGCATGCTACGAGAGAATGTGACAGCTTCAGTGAAGCTTTGAGAAAAGATCTTGTCTTCTTAAAGGATGGGAAGATTCACTTAAGGGAGACAGGTTTACTTTTAAGGACTAACTTTGGGAAAGGAGGAATGTAGAGTCTGGTAGAGGATATGGCCACTACCCATGCCATCTCTACATCCGAGGCATCTACTTATACAGTCAAGATTGAACCATTGAGGAGTTTTGAAGAAAATGGTAAGTTGTGGCCAAGTGCTATGAAGCTAGCAAGGAAAGGGAAGCTTACAAGAGAAGTCCTACATGAAGCAGGTGACTGTATGCGTCTAGAAACAGGATGGAATGACCCTGTGGACTCCTTGTCAGTGCATGCCTATATTGCAAAATGTCAAAACAACGAAGTTTTTGTGGAAGAAAAGAGCAGGCGAGAGTGTGGTGACGAAGGACCATAAAACAGAATTACTAGAAGAAGCTACACAATAGCTCCTCAAGCGCCTCCGACACAGGAAGCATCCCCACCTAAAGCGACTATGGAAGAAAGTACAACTCAAAGGAAAAAGGAGTCAACAAAAGGTAAGCCTGAAACTCAAACTTATAAGTTACAGCCTGATATTGAGGCTGCTACAGACTTAAAGAAAGTTCTAGAAGAAAGAAATTTTAAATAGCAAAATAGAGTTTACCTTGGGGGAGGTCTTTGGCATAGCCAAGCGCGAGTTTCACGAGGAGATCATTAATATTATCAAGAGGAAGAGGCAAACTCTTGTTGACACCATTCGCCCACAAGTTGAAGGAGAAAGCTTAAAGACACAGGTAATACAGGTGGAAGACGGAGAGCATGATGAGGATGTCGTAGGGTGCTACCATTCTTTTGGAAGAACAAAGCAAGTACATTTTTCAAATGGAGATGAGGAGTACGAAGCCATTCCAAGAAGTCACTTTTCCAAGATTCATTGGCAAGAGCTACAATAGAGACAATGGTCAAGGTGGGTGATCTTGAAGAGCTATTTGTTGCCTTGATTGACCATGGCTCAGAAATAAACATAATGTCAAAGAGCTTATTCAACAAGTGAAAATTACCAATGGACACAGATCATGGATGGATGGTTAAGGTAGCAAATAATTCATCAGGTGAGTTATATGCAGCTTGTCCTAGTGTGAAAGTGACTATTGGAGATGTAAAGGAAGAGAAAAATTTCTTTGTACATGACACATCTTCTTATGATCTCATCCTTGGACAACCCTACATTGTAGGGGTTAGAATGGAAACAAAGGTAATGGATGATGGTTCTGCTTATGCTAGGATAAGAAGTAAAGATGAGAAACGTGATATTCAATTTCTCACTGTCTGTGTGAATCATGAAAGAAATCGTGACAGTCTCTGAGAGCGCCCAGTTTCCAGATTGAGTAAAGATTTTTATGATCATCGAGAGAGAATGGGTTTTGGCCACGTACCATTGTAGAGCGGGATTACGATGATACAAAAAGGGAAAGGTTCTCACATAAGGAGGTTTTTTGTACAGGTTTTGCAGGTCTAACAGAATATGGATATGTCTCTTTTCTAAAATGTGAGAACTTGAGTCGAGGTTCCTGCAAACATGTACATAGTCTACAAAGGGAGTGGAAAGAACATGGTCTTCTAGGAAACAATGAAAACATAATAGGTGTGTTTGAGGAGTTTTCTTTTGTGGACACATTATAGGATTTGCAGTCTATAGTAGATTATCCTTTGCATGACCAAAATGAGATAGTGAAAGTGTGCTCACTTGAAATGCACAATTTGGTTGAGGCATTTCAAAAGGAACAGGAGGATAGGAAGCAAAAACATGAAGTAAAGGTGGACACCAAGTACAGGACTGTGGCAAAGATGTTAAAACTAGTGGCACTTCCTTTGCCAAAGGACTGCAAGGAAAGCTAGAACAGGCTTCTTTGCAACCTAGGCTCAGAGATCCAAAAGGGATTGGACACCAGTTTACAAAGGAGTCTCTAAAGCAATTGAAGATTGGGAATGAGGACTCCTTGACACAAGTTGAAAGGGAATGTTTTGAAGACATGCTCTCTAAACATGGAAAAGCATTTGCATTTGAGCCACATGAGATAGGATGTGTAGATCCTACCATTGTTGCTCCTATGGTGATCTTTACCATCCATCATGTACCTTGGAACTTATGACCAATACGAGTTCCAAAGGCTCACTTACCAAAGTTAATTGAGCTGCTAAATGAGAAGATAAAAATGGGTATTTTGGAGCATTGATGTGCTCCATACTCAAACAGGTGGTTCACAGTACCAAAGAAGAATGGAGCTTTGTGCTTCATCCAAGATATGCAGCTGGTCAACACAGTCACAATCAGGAATATGGGTATAGGTCCAATTTTGGATGAGTTTGCAGAAGCATTTTCAGGAAGGGCAATCTATTCTATGGGAGATTTGTACTCAAGGTATGATCAGTTCCAACTAGCAATGGAAAGCACGGATCTGACTACCATGAAGACACCTTTGGGTTTGGTAAGGATGTGTACCTTACCATAGGGAGAAACCAATTCGGTTGCACATATGATGAATGGTATGAATAAGGTCTTACATGACTTTATTCCCAAGTAACTTTGCCCTTTATTGATGATGTTCCTATCAAAGGATGTGAAGTAAGTAATAAAGATGAAGCTTTTGATTCCAAGGGGTGCCACAACTTTGTGGCACAACACATAGATGATTGTGACAAGATCCTATCCATACTGGAAGAGGTGAACCTTACCCTCTCAGAACAAAAGTCTGTGTTTGGAGTGTAGGAGGTGTTGATTGTTCGGCACATGTGTGGTCCCAATGAGAGACGACCTTGTCTAGCAAAAATTGATGCACTTCAGAAGATGAAGGAGGTATGCATATATGTGAGTGAAGTTCGTAGATTTCTTGGTGCATGTGTGTCTTATGTTATATGGATTCCACATTATGCACATGTAGCAGATCCTTTGTACCAGCTGTTAAGGAAAAATCAAAAGTTTCATTGGGGAGACGCACAAGCAAGGGCTATAAGAAAGCTAAAGGATTTTCTACAACAAGAACCAACTTTAAGAAAGGTAAACTATGAGTGTGGAAATCCAGTAATAGTGACAATGGATACGAGTCCGACAGGAATTGGATGGGCAATAGGGCAGGATGACGAAGAGGGACATAGGAATGTGGTAAGGTTTGGATCCAAGGTTCTAAGTACTCGACAAAGGAACTACCCATAGGTAGAACGAGAGTTTTGGGGCATGGTTATAGCACTAATGTGGGAAAAGGAGTACTTGATTGGAGCATATGTGGTTGTGGAAACAAATTGTCTGCCACTCCTTGGAATGATTACAAGCTGCTCAACACCAGACATTGCCATGCTAAGATGGATTGCCTACATTAAGTCCTTGATCCCGAGTCCAAGCATATTGCAGGAAAAGACAATCCGGTAGCGGATATGCTATCGAGGGCAAGGTATGAGGATGAGCAAGACATGGTAGATGATAGTGAAGATGTAGGCACAAGGTTCTACTCCATTTAATCATGTTGAGCATAATGATGTTGGCACACGTAGTGCACTTGAGTTGTTTTTAGAAGATGGTTATGAAGGAGATTGGTTACTTATTGGTCGTTATTTGAGTACTTTAACAAAATAGGGTGATTGGTCTGAGCATGAGTTTAAGAGGATATGCAAAAAATCATATGAGTACTTTCTGCAGGATAGTTACTTATGGAAACATCCAAAACAGAGGGGTGCTAAACCACAAAGGATAGTATGTAACAAACAGAGTCAAGTAAAGCTCATGCCAGAGTTTCATGAGAACCTATGGGCTGGACACCATGGTGTGTGGGCAACCTTTTCAAAGATAAAGGAAAGGTATTGGTGGAAAGGTATGTACAAGGATGTATCCCACTTTGTGGAATCATGTGTAACATGTCAAATGTATTCAAATGTGCGACATGGTGATAGGTTACATCCTACTTATCTACTAGCCATGCATTACAAATGGGTTGTGGATCTAGTCACCATGCCTTTAGGACTCTGGCAGATGAGGTACTTGGTTCTTGCAAGAGAAGACTTGACTAATCGGGTTGAAGGGCGAGCTTTAAGGACAAAGACTATAGAGGCAGTATGTAAATTTCTCCTTGAGGATGTAATCTGCCACTATGGTTGTATGGGAAAGATAACTGCAGATAGAGGAGAGCTAGATGCAGAGGAAGCAAGGGAATTCTTTTCCAGGATAGGAATCAAGCTTTCCCTTACCACCGCTTACAATCCGGAAGGCAACGAGAAAAGTGAAAAAGGGCATCCACCAATCATTAAAGCCTTGGCTAAAGCTTGTGAAGGGAGAATTAGTAAGTGGCCAAAACTATTTCCATTTGCTCTATGGGCTGATCGCACGACACATAGCTCAGTAACTGGCTACATGCCTGCAAAATTGATGTATGGTCTAAAGCCTGTAATGCCCCTTGAAGAGACCATTCCCACATGGAATGTGCTACCTTGGCAACATCGGCTTAGCAGAGAAGAGCTCCTTGCCTTGCGTATAAGACAGCTAGAAAGAAGGCTTGAAGACATTGAGGTTGCAAAAGAAAGATTGAAGAATGCCAGGTTGAAAAGCAAGGACTACTTTGATAGACGACATAGGCTAATAAGGAATGTATTTAAGCAAGGAGATTGGGTTTTAGTGTATGACAGTAGTCTTGATAACCAGCATACTGTCATGCAAAAGGTTTCAAAAAGATGGTTTGGACCGTATATAGTCAAGTACGTACATAGCAATGCCACTTACACCTTGGCTGAATTGGATGGAACAGAGATAAAGATACCCATTGCAGGAAAGAGAATCAAGGTATTCAAAAGAAGAGAGGATAGTCATCCGGCTGATGAAGTAAGCAAGAGTGAAGGTTTCGAATCACCCAATGAAGATGAAGAAGAAGAAACTCCAAGAGAGTCAAACCTGCAAACATCGGCTGTGGCACATACCGGAGGATGTGCAGATTTGGACGGGGTGGATGTTGTATCGTGGCACGTACATAGTGGGAAACAAAATCTAAGCCCTAAAATATTATGGATTTTATGTGTATGCCTTAAGTGTGCATAAGTATATGCATTTTCTATTTAGCATGCAAAAAGCTAGTCGAAGTTTGATGTGTCACTCTTGTTGGGAATGGGCTTCGTCCTATGATCCCGGGCTTCTTTGTGAACCTCTTTTTGGAGCCATGATGAAATGAGCCTATAAAACATACCTCCTATCTACTAGGAATCCTAGGTGGCATATGACATGTGTAGCATGGCCAAAAGTGGCCTTACTCATAGTATACCCCATGAGGTGTCATTCTACACATAGTAGGTGCACTTTGGAGCGATTATGGACCTAGAAAAATCCCTTAAAAAGTGGTTATGAGTTTGTTTGATGTCATCCATGATGTATGCCAAGCTCTCTCTCAATTTTTTATGAAGATACTTTATGCACATGTTCTCACCATAGCTCAACAACTCTTGGAGGCTTAACCCTTGACATGTGGCGGCAAGGAGAAGATATTTGGAGAAATATGTAGAAGAACCTCTAGATATTTCTTGAAGAGAAAGATCTAGAAACTTTGAAGATAATTTCAAGATATTTTGAAAAGATAGACACTTGTCACACAAATCCCTTGGATATTTCCAAGAAAATATCTTCTTCAAGGGGCAACTTCACCTATAAATAGAGCCTCTTTCCCCTCACTTGGGCATGAAGCAAACCATCAAGCAATCAATCGCTCAAGACATCCCCATAATCAAGCCACTCTAACAAGCCATCACCCAACCTCCTAGCCATCTCCTTGAGTGAAACTTTCTCTTAATTTCAGCCCAACACATTTTGAGCTTGCTACTTCATGCCTCAAGCCTTCTATCTTCTCACTTGTAATACTCACACACTCTATGTAACCTTCTTTCATCAATAAAGACGCATTGTTGGTGGCTCGCCTACAGTCTGTGTGTAGATATGCCCGTGTGGTATGTGACACGCCTCCAAGAACTGTGAGCCGTCCTTCGATGTGTAGACAGCCACAAATCAACACTCTGGGAGTGTCGATATCCTCAGCACCTGCAGTCGTAGGCCGAAAACCCCAAATTTGCAGAGTCGGATATGCACCCGTCGAGACCACGTAGTCGAAGATGGCCTGCGCAGACCTTTGTCGAAGCCAAACGGTGGCCGAGATGACCTCAAAATGAAATTCTGAGTACCAGCGACAAAGGTCTGCGCAGGCCATTTTCGACTACGTGGTCTCGACAGGTGCAGATCCGACTCTGCAAATTTTGGGTTTTCGGCCTACGACTGCATGTGCTGAGGATATCGACACTCCTAGAGTGTTGATTTGTGGCTGTCTACACATCGAACGACGGCTCACAGTTCTTGGAGGCGTGTCACATACGACACGGGCGTATCTACACACAGACTGTAGGCGACATCCACTAGTTCATCAGGTAGCTTGTGTTTGCTGCTTGATATTCCAAATTTCATCCTGACATTGTAGGTACTTCCACATGGGATGTATTGTCAGAGATGATGTATGTCTGTTGAGGGTTTGCTGGCTGTGAGTCACGCAGCAAACAACCGCCGCAGCAGTTACAGCATATAGTGGGAAATTTGAGGATGTATGACTTTGTGGGAAGTCTATGTACCGTCAGATTTACTACAGCCTTTGTTGAGGGTCGAGTGAGGTTTTATTGAGCTGAGGGATTCTCGAATGTTGAGATCCTTTCGGTGATACAGGTCTTGGAGCGATCCCTCGAGCACCCTTAGATAGGTAGCTAGGATGTATTGACTGTGAGTTACACAGTTGGGATTGCATCTTTGCTTTACTGTCGTTGAGGCATTGTCGCAGTCTATGCTTACAGGACAGTGACAGAACAGTCAGAGATAGTACAGGTGCAGGACAGGTTTACCCACAGCTTACAATGTCAGAGAGACAGTGTTTTTTGAGCTGTTTTTTGGTCTGTTTTTAGTACACCAGAGCCATTTTACAAAGGAGAATCTGCCGAAATTTATGCAGAATCTTAAGCTTTCTTGGTTCATTTGACAGGTTGATATTGGTTCAGAGGTCAGTTTACAGGGGAAACTCTGCCGAATTTTTCCCAGGAAAGTAAACCACTATGAAGCGTAGCTATGGCTGGATCACAGGACACTGCTCTTTACAATATCAAGAAGCTGGATGGAACCAATTTCCCATTGTGGAAGAAGCAGATTTGGCACGTGTTGGTACAAAAGAAGCAGATAAAAACTATAAAGCTCAAGGGGATAAAACCAGAAGATATGGACGAAGATGAATGGAGCGAAATGGATGAATTGGCACTTTCTACCATTATGCTGACTTTGGCAGAAAGCGTTTACTTCAATGTAGCAGACGAGATGTCGGCTTATCAAGCATGGTTAAAGCTGAGTGATCTTTATGAGAAGCAGAGTGCAGCTTCACAGGTATACTGGCTTAAGAAGCTTGTTGACTTGAAGATGAAAGAAGGGACACCTATGTCCAATCATCTGAATGAATTCAACACAATCTATAGTCAGTTGTCAGCTCAAGGTGTCAAGTTTGATGAACCTGTTAGAGCTATGTTCCTGTTGATCACATTGCCGGAAAGTTGGGACACTTTTCGCACAGCTTTGAGTAATTCTGCACCTCCATATGGTTTGAACATAGCAGGTGTAGAAGGAAGTCTGCTTACTGAAGAAACCAATAGAAAGACAATGGACAAAGGCAAAGGAACGGCCGTAGTTGTCAGGGGAAGGACCAAAGAAAAGTACAAAGGTGGAAAGAGGAATCAGTCTCGTAGCAAGTCCCGCAGTGCTAAACGCAAGAGTGACATAGAATGCTACCACTGTGGCAAGAAGGGTCACATGAAAAGAGACTTCAGAGAATGGAAAGCAGAAAAAGGCAAAGAGAAAGCTGAAGACCATGGTGAGAAGAACAAGTCCTCAGTGAAGATTCAAGAAATAAATGTGACAAACACTGTTGCAGAGGATGACAGTCTAGTGTCAGGAGACATCTACTTCTTGAAGAATACAATGGACTCAGCTCTTCTTACATCATCTGATGGAAATGCACTGAGTGACTAGATTATAGACTCAGGGGCATCACTTCATGTGTCTCCAAACAAGGAGTGGTTTACCTCTTATGTGACCACTAAAGATCATGTTTGGCTAGGCAATGGGTAGACATGTGAGATCTTAGGTGTTGGAGATGTTCAATTGAAGTTTCAGAATGGCTCTTCTTTCACGCTGAAGAATGTGAGACATGTTCCCGCAATTACAAAGAGCTTGATCAGCACAGGTTTACTTGATGATGCTGGCTACGTCGCCACTTTTGGACAGAACATGTGGAAGATATCCAAGGGTTCTATGACAGTAGCACATGGAGTAAAGTCTGGAGGACTTTACATGATTTATGTATCAAATGTCTCTAAAAATGTAATCAATGTAACCGAGCAGCCGAACGTTTCTTTGTGGCATAGCTGGTTAGGACATATGTCCAAGAAGGGAATGGAAATCTTGTCTCGTTCTGGTTATTTTCCAGGCTTTTTATTTAATGATTTTGAATTCTGTGAACATTGTCTGTATGGTAAGCAAACATGGCAGCCACATAAGCATAGAAGCAGTAGAAGAGATACATAGTTGGCACTTGTTCATAGTGATTTGTGTGGACCTATGCCTAACCTATCTCTAGGGGGAGCTTCTTACTTTATGACATTTATAGATGATTACTCGAGGAAAGTATGGGTTTACTTTCTCAAGCACAAGGATGAAGCGTTTAGTGTTTTCAAAACGTTTGTGACACTTGTGGAGAATCAGAGTGGCAAGAAGCTTAAATTCTTACGCACTGACAATGGTGGAGAGTATGTTTCAAAGGCCTTTCAAGACTTTTGTGAGTCAAAAGGTATAAAATGTGAACTTACTGCTCCTTACAATCCTCCTCAAAATGGTGTTGCTGAGAGGATGAATAGGACCATACAAGAGAAGGTCAGAAGTATGTTTTCTAATGCACAGCTGCCAAATGGGTTTTGGGCTGAAGCTGTATCAACAGCTGTTCATCTTGTAAATAGATCTCCTAGCAAGGTTTTGCAGAAGGATTCAGTGCCAGAGATGGTATGGTCAGGCAAAATGCCCTCATACAAGCATCTCAGAGTCTTTGGCTGTGAGACATATACTCACGTTCCAAAGGAATTTAGGAACAAACTTGAGCCAAAGAGTAGAAAGTGCATCTTTCTAGGCTATGGTAATTCTGGTGAGATGGGGTACAGACTTTGGGATCCCGAATCCAAAAAGGTTGTCCGCAGTAATGATGTTCACTTTAATGAATCCAAATATCATTCTAAACGAGAGAGGGTTGAGGAGATTAGAAGAGTTGTCTTCCAAGAAGATGGACCTGCACGTGCAAGACAAAATGTTAGGGCTCAAGAGGAGCAAGGACAGGATAGAGTGGAACCACAAGTTGTGGCTGAGCCTGAGCCACCTATTGTGCGTAGATCTGGACGTGTCACGCAACCTCCTGATAGGTTTGTTCCATCTATGAACTATGTCATGTTGACTGATTGCAATGAGCCTTCATGTTACAAGGATGCAGTGCAAATGAAGGACTCCGGGAATTGGCAATTGGCCATGCAGTCAGAGATGACATCTCTACATAAAAACAAGACATGGAAGCTAGTTAAATTACCACAGTGCAAAAAGGCTCTACCTTGTAAATGGGTTTACAAGTATAAGATCACCGCTCATGATAGTCAGCCAAAGTACAAAGCAAGGCTTGTTGCCAAGGGCTTTAAGCAAGAACAAGGCATTGACTTTGATGAAGTCTTCTCTCCGGTGGTCAAGATGACTACATTGAGATGCTTTCTTGCATTGGTTGCCATATTAGATTTGGTGTTGCACCAAATGGATGTCAAGACAGCGTTCTTGCATGGTGATTTAGATGTGGAAATTTACATGCAGCAGCTAGAAGGGTTTGTTGAGAAAGGCAAGGAAGATTGGGTATGCCAGTTGTTAAAGAGTCTTTATGGCTTAAAACAATCACCGAGGGCATGGTACCATAAATTCCACAAGTTTATGCTTTCTCAAGGCTACAAACGTAGTGAGTTCGATCACTGTCTATATACAAAGAAGGCTAAGGATGGTAGTTGGCTGATCCTTATTTTGTATGTGGATGACATGTTGATTGCTGTGGAAGAAATTTCAACTTTGAAGTCAAAGATGGCAAAATCGTTTGACATGAAAGACATGGGTGAGGCAAGTCATATACTTGGTATGCGCATTGAGAGAGACAGATCAAAGAAGTTGATTTGGTTATCTCAAACAGAGTATATTGACAAGGTTTTGCAACTTTTCAATATGGAGAAGGGAAAGGCACTGAGTGTTCCATTTCCACCATATGTGAAACTTAGCAAACAAGATTGTCCTGTGTCTGAGGAAGAACAGGCTGAAATGGATAAGATTCCATATGCGTCTGCAGTGGGTAGTTTGATGTATGCAATGATTGCTACTCGCCCAGACATTGCATTTGCAGTGGGAGTAGTAAGTCGATACATGTCAAACCCAGGCAAGAAACATTGGGAGGCAGTGAAAGGAATATTGAGATACCTGAAAGCTACAAAGAGTATGCGTATATGCTATGGGAGTCAGGATCTAAGTGTAAAGGGTTTTACAGACTCAGATTATGCACGTGACTTAGACAACCGAAGGTCTACGCCAGGGTATGTCTTTACATTGGCTGGTGGAGCAGTATCATGGCGTTCTAGATTACAAGATTGTGTTACTCAGTCTACTACAGAGGCTGAATATGTTGCAGCATCAGAGGCATGCAAAGAATCAATTTGGCTTAATCGACTAGTAACAGATTTGGGAATCAAAGAAGAGATGCCTGTTTTATATTGTGATAGTCAAAGTGCTATACAATTGGCTCGCAATCCAGTTTATCACTCAAAGACAAAGCATGTGGATGTGAAGTATCATTTCATCAGGGAAATGCTCGAGGATAAGCAACTTCAGCTTGTCAAAGTTCACACCATAGAAAATCCTGCTGATCTACTTACAAAAGGACTTCCCTCAGAGAGCTTTGCGCATTTTCACAAGCAGTTAGGTGTAGGGTAGTACATCACTTCTCTACATTTCTTGTATATTAGCTTGTATAGTAGCTTCTCTCACACTTAAAGTACCACATTGGACTTTAAGTGGGAGGTTGTTGGGGTATAAAGCCCAATGTGGTCGCCCAGGTAAGTGGGCGGGCCGCCAGGTATGTACACATATTCCTTTGTCAAAACCTAATAAGAACTCACTATGCTCTACACATTACTGTAGAGCGAGTTCACCATATCGTCGTGCTCTTCTTCTCGCACTCTCTCTCGCGTCACACTTCCGCTCGTACTCCTTCATGTGCTTCACTTCTTTGGCTTGAGGGTCTTTGTGTGTTGGTTGTCTCTCTTATCTCTTTCCTCCATTGTTTGACTGCTTTCTAAACTTTCTTAGATGAATAATCCCAATGGTGTAACCTTTCAACCCTTTCACTTTGTGCAAAATATTAGGATTAACGTTTGTATTAGCCATAAAATCCACTTCCAATAGATAATTGTGTTACTCTTTGGGCCGGAAAGACTACAAGGAATTCTTCTTTCTCCACGTCCTCTTATTTTTCCACTACTAGACTACTCTAATTCTTTCAATGTGCACATATTTATTCTCCTCTAGGGGTTGAGTTTTGCTTTCTTAATATTACTATGAACCAAGAAGACTTGTACACACGGCTCACTCCTATTACTAGGCAAAACATCTACATATTTGTAAGCACTAAGTTACAGTTTCAAAGAACCATTCACAGTCTATTTGGAGCACAATGACTTGCTGCTATAAATGCATCAGTAAACCCTTTCATCTTACCTTTGATTAGATACGATCAAAGCCTTGATGTTTTCATCTTTGTTTTGTTTTGAGGGTTTCACGTGTGCATATGTGTGTGTCTACGTGTAAGATTATAATGGCTACACACAATGTATTTGCTACAAACACTAAGCTTGCTTAACTGAAAGCCTTCACAGTCTCCCCACAAACCCTCACAGCTAGAAGCCCGACACATTCCTAGCAAGGCCGTCAACTCTTTGACAGCGTCATCGCTGTGAAACAACATCATGCGTTCCTACTCCTTTAGTGTCTCCCTCTGTTTTAGAGCATTCAGCGTGCTCCAAAGCTTTAGTGCCGACGAGACAATCTTCACACTTGTCTAGGCACTGACGCTCTAGTGGTGGCGGCGGCGGCGGTTGTTGTGGGGATGCTGACGTCGATGCCTCGACACCGTCTCATGTTCGACGAGGCTCTTTACCCTCCCCTTCTTTGTCCACCCCCACACCATCCACGGCATCGCCATCTACGCCAGGTTTTGCGTGGCTGACGGCCATTCCTAGTAGCTACACACCACTACCTACTCCTCCAGGAGTCACTCCAGTTGACACTCCTCGCTCGGGGGCCGAGACTCCAGTGGAGACACCTGACGTCCGTACCCCCATCGACACGCCGCTAGAGATCCCTATTGAGATACCTAGGTTCACGCATCATCGGTGAGAGGGCTTGTCTTACTCCGTCGACTTGAACGACAGCATCATCTTGGATGATGAAGGCAAGAAGGTGATCTCGCGTATGCGCGGTCTTTGCTCTCAGGTGTTTAGACACTACATATTAAACACCTGGAGTGAAGTACCAAGTGATTTAAAAGACAGATTCATCAGCATGTTGGATGACAAGTTTCTCATTTCAACACGGGATGACGGCTTCAGTGAATACCATATGAAGGTTTGAATGCACGAATACTGCAAGCACAAGCGTTTTGAAGTGCAAAAAGCAATTAAGCATGGGTGGAACAGACCAGATTGGCTGGCCAAAGAATATTGTAAGAATGCAAAGAAAGCAGCGTACGAGAATCTCGACAAGTGGAAGCAACAAAAGGAGGCAACCAAAGCACGAGTAGAGGCAGGGAGCTCACACCACTTGGGGAGCAGCGGGTGGGCATCATTTGAGGCCAATTTTGTAAGTATTTTTGCATTGCTCTTTAGGTTTGATAGTTTAGGGTTTAGGGGTTTTTAAATTCTAACGTAATGGATTCTTTGTATGTTTTGATAGTGGTGGATGACAGGACGTGACCCCACACCATACGAGCGCGAGTACGCAGGTAGGAAGGGCTTAAACGCCCTGATGGACATTCTAAGTTCTCGCGGCGGCATGGTTAGTATTAGGGTTTACTCTTTTCTATTTGTTGTATTGTTTTATAAATAATATGTTTATACTTACAGAAAGCTGTCTTATTGTTTTTTTTGCGGAATCCGATAGATACGCCGATTGGACGGATGAGACGTCTAATTAGACAATGTCAGTCTAGCCGTATCTAGATAGCATTAGTTTCTTTTTGTCATAGCATATGTATCATGAGACGACGTTAATACGTCTTTTTGTAACTATTGGAAAACCATGTATAATTTTTCAATAATCAATGGTGTTGTAACTATTACATTTGCAAAGTTTAACAATCAAGTGATTTTGCCTATGATGTGTATAATTGTCATTGATTTACTTTCATCAATTTACTTTTGTCAGTTTTGTATCTTTATTCTGCAAACAATACTATGGATGATGGAGTTAATGGTTATATTGTCTTGTGGGTGACTACTTTGGGTCTATCTCTAAGCTTGCACTTTCTTTCAAAGGTGAGTCTGGGCTTATCTTGGATTCATTTAGGTTTACTCTATTATTGAATCATTAAATATGGTTGATGGGTGAATGCCCCGCCACCAAAAAAAAATTCTCTCGAGCATCGCTATATAAGGCTCTGCAACGTCGCTATGAACGTTGCTATAGATGGCTTTTGTAAACATCGCTATGATCGTCGCTATAGGCGTCGCTATATAGCGACGCCTATAACGATGGTTATAGTGACGCTCATAGCGATGTTCCCGTATCGACGCTATTAGCGACGGTCTTAGCGACACCGGGGAGTATAAAAACCCAATGTGTTTTCGTCGCTAACAGTATCACAAGTGCACACAACCTCTTGTAGTGCTAATCGAAGTCCATTTGCATTTTTGTAAGTACACAAGTCATTCTTAAAATCCGTTTGCATTTTTTCTACTTTTTGCCGCTAGCTCTAACCTTACTTATAATCTAACCTAACCTATACCCTAAACCTAACCTAACCTAACATAACCTAGAACTTGTAACCTAACCTATAACCTATAACCTATAACCTTAACCTAACCAATAACCTAACCTAACATATAACCTATAACCTTAACCTAACCAATAACCTAACCTAACCAAAGTTCGTTTGCGTTTTTAGAAGTACACGAGTCATCTTCGAAGTCTGTTTGTGTTTTTCTACTATTAATTTGCCGCTAGCTCTAACCTAACCTATAATCTAACTTCACCTATAACCTAAAACTAACCTAACCTAGCATAACCCTAAACCTAAACCTAAACCTATAGGCTAACCTAACCAAAGTCGTTTGCATTTTTTGAAGTACATGAGTCATTTTTAAAGTTCGTTTGCATTTTTTCTACTATTAATTTGCCTCTAGATCTAACCTAACCTATAATCTAACCTAACATATAACCAAAACCTAACCTAGCCTAACATAATCTGTAACCTAACCTATAACCTAAACCTAACCTGTAACCTAATCTAATCGAAGTCCCTTTGCGGTTTTTGAAGTACACTAGTCATCTTCGCAGTCCATTTGCATTTTTTTATTATTAATTTGTCGCTATCTCTAACTTAACCTATAATCTAGCCTAACTTCTTGTAACCTAAACCTAAACCTAACCTATAATCTAACCTATAACCTAACCTAACCTAATCGAAGTCCGTTTGTGTTTTTTGAAGTACATGAGTCATCTTTGAAGTCCGTTTACATGCGTTTTTTTCTACTATTAAATTGCCGGTAGCTCTAACCTAACATGACCTATAACCTAAACCTAACCTATAACCCAATCTAGCATAACCTATAACCTTACCTAACATATAACCTACCTAACCTATAACCTAACATAATCAAAGTCCATTTGCATTTTTTCTACTATTTGTCGCTAGCTCTAACCTATATAACGAACACAGTCTTGCATGGTGAATGGTGTGTATTCTAATCCAACCACTGTTGTCAAGGTGGTATCTTAAATAGATCTTCCTTTGATGAAACCTTGTTAGTGATGAGTGATACCCTTATCCAGAGTGAGAGAGAGTCTTAGGGCAATTGACTTGGCAATAATTTTGTAAGCTACTGACATCATGGTTATGGGTTGCCAATGTTTTAGTTGGGAGCATCCTATGTTTTTTGAACCAAACCTATAACCTAAACACTAGTTAACTTAACCTATAACCTAACTTTTTGCCTAAACCTAACCTATAATCTAGCTAACCTAGCCTATAACCTATAACCTCACCTAGCTTATAACGTAAACCTAACGTAGAACCTAACATGTAAGCTAAGCTAACCTAATTAACGTCCTATAACCTAACCTAACCTATAACCTAAACCTAAACCTAATCTAACCTAGCCTATGACCTAACCTAGCCTCGTATAATTAACCTAGCTTATAACCTATAACTTAATTAACATATAGCCTATACTCTAACCTAACCTATAACTTAAACTAAACCTAACCAAAACTTATAACCTAAACCTCCTCAATCCTATAATCTCGAAAAGGACATAATTCAAAACAAAATTTCTTCAAAGCATAATTTCAAAACAATATTTTTTCATAGCATAATTTCAAAACATTATAATTCCAAAACAACATGACAAGATGGTAGTGTAATTTCATAACATAATTCAAAAGCATAATTTCAAAATAAAATTACCCCAAACCATAATTTCACAACACAAACCATAATTTCAAAACAAATTTATTCCAAAGCATTATTTCTAAACAAAATGTCATAAAAACTTAAAGCATTGAGAATCTAAAGCATGAAATTTTATTTTGTCAATATACAAATTAATTTAACACACATTAAAATTTTAAGCACTCACATGCGGCCTATTTGAGCAATAAAGGGTCTTGTAAACGTCCTTGAACCTGCAAAAACGCACACACGCACACGCACGCACACACACTATGTTAAACCCTAAACCCTAAACCTACAAGCAAACTTGAAAAGAATCTCACCTTGGTGCTAGAGAGTAGTTCACAAGCAAGATTTTCACCTCCAGCAAGTTGTTAGGCACTAGATCTGCAGTAGATGAGGAGGAGGAGGGCAAGAGAAGAGGTGCAAAAACTAGAGAAATGCACAGGGAAAGACCCACGGGTTCCTTTTTTGCAGGGTCCATTGATACAGGCATTGGTCCAGGCGTCGCAATATTGTCATCTGTACAGGCATCAGAAGAGACATCGATAGAGACATCGTATCTACATCAAAAATTCAAAAATGAATTTTTTTTTTAATTCATCTCCCTCCATACTTACCTATACATATACCGACGCCCGCCATTGCCCAACCCCAAGTTGAGCATTTATGCTCAACACTTGTATCAAATAGTGACATAAAACCACAAATGTGATCCCAAACTTCCTCCTGGACCATATGGAAACTTATACATCCGCACAAAACTAGCTACATGCTCAATCAGACCACCCCTATTGAAGGCAACAGCATCTTTTTCTTGCCAAAATTCCACCACTCACCTGGATTCCAAGCATGATATGGTTCACCTGGAAGGTTGCTACATGCCATGTTGTACCATACTTTGTTCCAAACAACCAAACCCATAAATACCTCAAAATGCATCTTGTAACTAGAGCCCAAGTTGACGTTGCCACCCACATGGTGTGTGCTGATCCGAGTACTCTCTCTCTCTCTCTCTCTCTCTCTCTCTCTCTCTCTCTCTCTCTCTCTCTCTCTCTCTCTCTCTCTCTCTCTCTCTCTCTCTCTCTCTCTCTCTCTCTCTCTCTCTCTCTCTCTCTCTCTCTCTCTCTCTCACGTGGTTGTCTTTGTCTCACCTTCCAATGCCACTACTCTGTGCAATATATACTTTTAAGCCCCATGCTTCTGCTCTAATTATTAATATTCCTCTTCTATAACATTTGTTGCAGGTGAGGGTAGCTGCCAATGATCCCGGGACCACTGACAAAGCTCAAAAACTCCTTGGGGAGAGCTAGCCCTTCCCATTGTCGCTGCTACGTGCTCGTGTGTAATCATCTTCTTCATTGTGATGGCTCTAGTCATTGCCTCCAGCAATGAGGATGCAATCTCTTTTGACATTGTCACTTCCATTCATATTGTGTAATCCAATCTCCTTTGTCATATCTTTCTATTTGCACTTAATTCATTCATGGAATTTGGTTTTTCTTTTAAGGAAGAAACTCGTCGTAACTCCTGAGTTCAATGTATATAACTTCTCTTTGCACATAAACCTAAAATACTCTGTCAATGTTTTTTCTATATCTATTTATTAAATACATTACTCATTTTTCAACGACGCATGCAAACTATACTTCTATTTTAAAACTACATTTTTAAATCCCACAGAGTTGGGTTGTAACTTGGAATAGGGATATTGCAAAGCGAAGGGCGGTGGCAATTAAGTAGCACATTTCAAGTATCCTGTCGTGAGTAGGAGCATCTCGTAGCTCAACGAATGCCAAGGGTGGGTGCGTCCCTACATATCAATGTCAAGGCAAACCCTCAAAGATTGTATACAGCCTAGTGCAACAACTTGCAAACAACAAAAGCGGCCACAATGTGGCGCTAAGGTGGCATGCCAATGCAAGGATATGCCAAGGTGGTAGTGCAATTGATGCTAAGGTTAGCAATTCAGAAGCATAGCTGCCTCACCTCTGTCATTTTAGTGTAGATATAGATCTATAGATAATGTCCTAGATTTGCAGCCACATGGATGGCCACTCATTTCATTTTATAAATAGGATAATTGCATTCCAAATAGTAATGAGATGTGAGGGGATGACACACTTTATTGGGATGAAGAAAGCTTGGCAAAAAAAATATAGATTCCTAAAGCCATTGTAGAGGCATAATAATGTGTGATAAGGTATGCATTTAGGAGCGTAGACACCACACTTATAAATTAAAAAGCCCATCTTTGTTATGCTAGGCTTCATACTTGACCTCAATGGTAGAGTGATAGGCCTGCAAACTCTTTCCCCATTACCTTGTCAAGTTGTGTATGCCAAAGGGACAATCAAAATGTTCCCCACGGTGCATCTCGGAACTTGAGACCAGCATCGTCGACACTACCATGGCCGTCATCTAAGGCATCACCATAAGAAGGACTTTTGAGGTTGCCATTACAGAGAGGTACAAAAGAAAGATCCTCAAAAAGGGCATTGCCTTTGCACATAGATAACAAAGAAGAAGGCTGTCATGTGGTGATCCACACTCTTTTGGAAGTGGGAATTTGATGTGTACATTGAATCCATAGAGGCTCAAAGCTGGAAAATTTTAAATTTGAGGGAGAAGGAGAGGAAGACAGGTAACAGAGAAATATCCAAGAAGGGACTTCTCAATTAACATTGGCCTCCCTAATGGACTTTCAAGCTCCAATATCCTTTTTAGTGCTACTTGGTGGAAAATCTAATTGTGAGTGTAGACGTGTGAAAAAAAGGTCAAGTTTTAAAATTATTCACTTTGAATTAAAATCCTAGAAGGAATTAAAGTATTGTGAGGTTAATGGCCCGGTTAATGGTGAACCTATTTTGAACCCTAACCCTATGTTGACTCCATGCAGGGTTGCACACAAGGCTAGACAAATAGATTTTCTAAGCCAACATGAAATTCTCATATTTTTCATGTCAAAATTTGAAGAAGCTCATTCCCTTCACAGTCATGAAGCCATTTCTTCAATGGAGGGTGTGACTGAATTTACCAACTTGTTAACCGGCGGAGCGGATGGCAGAGAGAGAGAGAGAGAGAGAGAGAGAGAGAGAGTATTCTCTCACTGAGAGTCTGTATGCTTTCTTTTTTGTGGAATGCTAGACATTTTACTATATTTGATTCTACCACATTTCAGAGCTTCACATTACCTTGGACCATGATAGAGGTCAAAATGATTGAAGACTATCTGTCTACGTCTGAGTACAAGCACACACACACACACACACACACACACACAAACATGTATTTGGATGCGCAATTGGCCTACACCCTCTTATCCCTTGAGTAGCCTATTGTTTTGCTACCCTCGTCAAGCACATCCTTGTAGATGGGTGGAGGGGTGTGGAGAGGTTATTGCCTCACAGTTAGTCGCAAGGTCAGGCCCCCAGGGTATGGTTATAGCCACCTCTCTCTCTCTCTCTCTCTCTCTCTCTCTCTCTCTCTCTCTCTCTCTCTCTCTCTCTCTCTCTCTCTCTCTCTCACACACACACACACACACACACACACATACACACATACACACAATAACCTGAACCCACGCCACCTGCAATGACAAAACTTGATGGAGAGAGGAAAGGCCATAGCCCATGCAACAACTAAAAATGTTGCACATGGTCTCTAGGGCCAAGCTATTTCAAAATTGGCTGGGGTCAGTGAGCCTCCTCTGTCTCACATTGTGGGGTATGGCTATCCTTCTGCTTGGACCGCGAGGATGTTGTAGAAGAGCCTTGCCATGCAACACTGGGAGAGGCCGGCAAGGTTGGACACACATTAAGAAGAGGATGATATCTAGGAGGACCTCTTTATTTTCCATGAGATTATGGAGGTGATTAACATTTTGACGAATAGGTGCATGCCATGTGTGCAAGAATGGTGGGTGTGTAAGAGAGGTGTACAAATGCACTTTTTCCCCTCAAAAAAGGAGGGAGAACTTTATGATTTTTGACCTCCATAACTCCTATATACGATCTCTGATTTGAGTGGAGATTATAGATCTATAATCTACATGCCAAGCTCTTTTCGTAGATATGTTACGTGATATAGTTTTTCAGTTAGATTTTAAATTTTATTTTGGGGGGAAAATTTGAATTCAAATAAACTAGTCGTTTTTCCTGTTTGAACTTAAAATCTATCCTTTGATTGCTTTCTTAATACTAAAGCTTTGACTTCCTTAAACTGCTAAATAAACAGGTCCTCTTGGATCCCGTTCTCTTCCTAATGTCAGGGTAGAGAGAGAGAGAGAGGAGAGAGAGAGAGAGAGAGAGAAAACAGATGAAGCTGCCGCGATCTGCCCCTTCTCAGGTCTACATTGTTGTGGTGATTCTCGGCTCATGCACCGTCCTTCTCATTTTGTTCTGGCTTAACCACCCCCTCTTGGATCCTCTTTTGATCTTTTTGTCCCCATGGCACTCCCTAACGCGTTCTGCCTTAACCCTAGGGAGATACCATGGACCCTTCCATGTTTGAAAATGATGTCTTTTCTGCTTCTGATGTTATTGCATGTTTCGATGATACTCTAACCTCCGACCTGCAGATTAAGGGACTGCACACAAGGTAACTATCCCTGCACAGACTGTCCTCGTCCAGGTTTCTACATTTAAGGCAAGGCCATAGTTTTTTACTTCACAGAGAAACTGCTTGCTCTGAATGAGATCGTAGGCTTCTTGAATCAAGGATTTCAATGAGCCGTGAATGATGAGGTTTTCTACAATGGTTTAGGGTTGTATGAAGTCCTATTTCTCTCAAAAGAAGACCAAAAATCCTTTCAATTGGCCTCCACCATTATCCTCTGTGGACAAGTGGTCCATGCAGTCTCCTGTCAAGCAAATAAAAGAAGAATTGCTCTCCAAATGTCTGGTTTGGGTGGACTTTGTAGGTCTACCTGCATTTCTTTGGCCCTATAGCAAGGACTTAGGTGCCTTCGAAGCTCAGTAAAATATTGTTGCAAAAACTATTAATTGTCCCAATAGGAATAGGGCCTATGTGATGTGGAATACTGACCAAGTTATGCCTAACACTATGGACATTGACCTGGAGTCTGTAGGACAGTTAGTCATTTATTTGAAATGGGGAAATTTGGGTGGCTCATGCTACCACTGTGGAAATTTGGGGAATTTCTCTAAAGCTATCCCACTTTGGCTAAAGGTATTGTTGAACTCATATGCTCCTTCTCGGGTAGCAAGAACATGGTGCCCAAAGAGAAGATCTTTGGCAAAACCCCCTCAGCTAGCCTAGATAGGTCTGTACCCCCTTCCTAAGGGGATTCTCTTGAATATGATGCCCCCCATGGTTGCTATAAGTCATCTCTTCAAGCTAGCAAACCCCAACCCACCTCTCATGCAGGGAACTAGGCATCCACCACCCCTACCACCTCCAGGAAACCTAGATCCTTAGATAAGGGGAAACAGGTGGTGAACTCTGAGGGCTACCAATTATAATAACTTTACCTATGCCAATACATGACTCTTCTCGCTCTTTTATGCCAACTCAAAGGGGTGATGACATTGACTTTTCTCTTATGAAACCCTTAACTCTGAAATATCTGGGTGAAAGCATGTTAACCTGTCGCGCTTTTTGTGCTAGTTAGCATACCTTCAAAAAGTTGGGCATCCGGTAAATTTTTTACAAATAATATCAAAATTTATCGGAGGTTGTACATTTGGATTCCTTGTTTCAAGTGCTTTCTATTGATATATCATATGTCATAGATCTTGGAGATGTAGCTCAAGTTATTGTACTAGTTAGCATATGTCAAAATTGTGCTAGTTAGCATTGTCTGGGACATGAAAAAGCATGACAAGTTAACATGCTTTCACCCATCTTTCCTTATTGCTTTGAAATTTCCAATGGAAGTCAGTAACTAAATGTGAACTCATTCTTCCAGGGTCAACAGGTCGGTGTTCTCTAGTTCACCTTTGGTTCAAGGTCAGTGACGCTTTTTTCTCGTTTATGGCCGAGCACAGGCATCAAAGCATTCCCCTAAGATGAGTGTATTTAATAGCTACACAAAGCCCACGTTCACAAGTTTGATTCTCGCTCCGTAGATCTCAATCCCTTATCCCTCTTTTTGACTTAACTTAATGGCAACATAAAATTGGGTTCAACTTTTCGGCCAACAAATTAACCCTCCAAATCCACCCACCCATCGAGCCATTTGATAAATGCACCTTCCCAAGGTAGTACTATGATACTAGAAAACAATATTCCAATCACGTCAAACCAAGAAAACATTTCAAGAATTTGAAAGCAGCATGCAAACTGTTGCATACCCTTGCAAGTGTGCATTTATCAGGTCGTTTCCACCTTCTTCCTTTATAGAATATTTTACTTCCTTTTTGCTTTAGTATTAGTAAAATTATTTAGTTATCTTTCAAGAAATCACATATACTCCCCCAGGAATATCCCTATCCTCGTCCCAAGAATGGGGTATCTTGTATCCTCCGCTACGTGTGGAGGCGGTGCATTGACACTATTTCCAATTCTTATCTTTCTTTATCTTGTGGGGAGAATAATTACAAAAATAATCTACTCTAGATTCCCTTGAAATCAATAATCCAATAAGCACAAGAAAGGTTCGACTAAGATTCGACTGATGAGGAAAATTGTGAAATAGCCCATTTAGGTTCCTAGCCTTTCCAAGGTTCCTTTTTACCAAATAATTAGAAGAGCTCCTTAATTAAATCACATCCTCCTCCCTTATCTTGATCCTTTCATGGATCCATTTTTCCTTCCTCCATTTTTTCGTCGGCATCAAGCCTATCCATACTAGGCCGATTTCCAGACGCATCCGCTGGTCCCTACCACCTAGTTGAGACTCACTCCCATTCAATCTTATTTCTAGGGTAATGAATGAATTCGAGCTCAAAACATAGACCCAAGGTTATATCTAGGGTAAGGAATGAATCCTAGCTCAAAAACATAGACAAATGGTAAACATGTAAGAGAAGTTCACACTTAAATCTTGTATGTTATGCTACGGCTATCCACGTCAAATCTTCTCGATAAAGTTTTTCATCCTAGTTGAAATTTAGAGTGAGTTTCTTGAGTTATAATCCCTTAGTTCCTATTTCCTTTTAGTCTCTACTCAAAGAAGACCTTAAGAAATACAACGAGTTTCTTTGGAGTGTAAAGTTTTGTCTCGACGTAAGTTTCAAGTTAACCCCGTCTTGGGCGAATCTCATTTGTATTCTTTTGCATCATTTACCATCCATGGGGAATCTCCATGAAAGTGATGGGAGTTTTGTGTTCAAGCAACACGGTCACAACATATGTGAAGCTATCCCCTTACTCCCCCCTTGTTTTTAGTTGCAAAATAAACTTGAAACTAGACAAACTTGAAATGAACAATGCATATATATTCTCTAAACAATGACCTTTGCTTAAGTGTGTACCATGAGTAGTAAACACTAACATTTAGAATACATCAACTTGTGATTTTTAAGACAAATAATCTAAAACTTCCTTTAATTGATTGTGCAAGATTAAATGATGATTTATGCAAGAGTAAATTCCTTTGATGAATGATGGTCTAAGAGTAATTTGTGAAATTCCTATACTAGTATCGTTAAAAATGCTCATGCAATGGAATACGAATGATCAAGAAATTCTTCTCAAGATAGGGTTTAGGCTTTACCTCTTGCTTCCGCAAAAAGGATTAATCACACAGCTAGGAAAGGCTCAAGGATTTGGGGTTTTCCAATGGAGAGCAGGTGACGACCAGTTTTCAAAACCGCGGCTGCAAGAACCGACCCCAATCGAGAAGGAGCACAATACCAAGAAAATAATAAATAAACATTTTTTTACATTTACCACCACCCCTTATATTCTTGCCCACAGTGGGCTGCCCTTGGCCACAATCCTCCATTATCACCAGAGGACGGCTCCTCTTTCTCCTGCTCAGATCTGTCAACATCATCTCTCTCTCTCTCTCTCTCTCTCTCTCTCTCTCTCTCTCTCTCTCTCTCTCTCTCTCCTTCTCGTTACCTACACACACACACACACACACACACACCCCTTCACCCTCACCCTCATTCCCCCACTAGCCCGCTACTCCCTCACCTTCTCCCACCCCGTTGACTCTCTCTTTCTCCCCCTCACATTTCTTGTCATGCCAAGTAACCCAAACCAGCAGCTGAAAATCACTCTCTCTCTCTCTCTCTCTCTCTCTCTCTCTCTCTCTCTCTCTCTCTCTCTCTCTCTCTCTCTCTCTCTCTCTCTCTCTCTCTCTCTCTCTCTCACTCATAGCACACCCACACACACACTTCCCAAATCCTCACCCACTCCCCCCCCCCCCCGGTCGGCACGAAGCTCCCCATCTCTCTCCTACGTCTGTCTCTCTCTCTCGTGCTCTCTATGTGTGTAAGCAACCCACGGACGCAACCTTTTTCCTCTCTCTCTCTACCTATACACACACACACCCTTACCTTGCCACACACACACACACACACCCGCACCCTCTCGTTCTCCTCCCTCTCTATCTCCTTCATCTTTGTACCTTGCACATAAGCAGCCAGCACAAAAATCTTTTAAAAAAAAACTACAATAATATCTCCCCCCTCTATCTCGCTCCAACGCACCCTCTTGCCGGCCCACACCTACACACACTTACACACACACACATACAACCCCATACTACATACACACTCATATACACGATTACTTACATATTCAAACAGTACACGTACGCCATACACATACATAAAAATAAAAAAACGAAAGAATCAACATCGACGCTCAAAGAAAAAAACGACCAAGTCACGCGATAGCGACATCAAATCAAGAAGTGACGTCAAAGGTATGCGCCGCAAAACTGGCAAACGCACTACACCGATGCACCAGCGAGGCCCACCATTCGCTGGCATCTCATCTATGAGGCATTTCCACAGTAACATCTATAGGGTATTATTATTTTCCGATTTCCAGTCAAAAATCTTGTATAAAAAACCCATTGTAAATTGTCACCTCTCTCTAGGTGATGGTCACAAAGGCCTACCTAGGAGATATCATTTTTTAAAAAATTCCTAAAACAAAGCAAGGGTCAACCATCTGGGACCCAACTCCTTGCTTTGTCTCTCTTGATTAGGGCCCTAACCCAATTAGATGTAGTCTGCACCTATAAAAGGGCACTGGGGGGTCAGTATCTGGTAGCATTTTGGTGAGGGGACTTGCAACACTTGCATCAAGAGAGAGGGGATTTTAGTGCAGCATTTTGGGAATTAGCACTATGAGAAAGAATCCATGTCCACACCTTGACTCCAAGAGTCGCCACACACTCATGAGAGTAGAAATCTTCGTGCTTATGAGTCACCTCTAGAGAAGTCACTATAGGCTCACTATCTATCTATCTCTCTCTCTATCCATTAGAAAATTTTGGAGGTCATTTGGAGGGCCTTGTAAGAAATTGTATTTCTCTCTCTAGAAACTTTTTTCAAAATGCACTTGCACCTTGTGAGTACGTCCAAAAGGACAACCAGACACTCTAAAAAGTAGATTTATATTCCCAATCGTCCTTGAAAACGGTCACTTTCGAGCGTCTTTTCCAGGAGGCAGGTGCGGCGCATTCAATGCAGCTTACGTCATCACTGAAAGTTGAAAAGTCACAAACTATCAAATAGTGATATATTTTGTGGCTTTTGACACCACCAATGCGTCCGGAACACCAAAATACCCTAAAAACGAATGTCTACTTGTCTCATTCCGACATCCGGAGAGGCAAAAAATGTCAAAAAACCCCAAAAAATGGGCTTTTTACTTAAGGCGCGCGAGGAGGCATTCTAAAATTCTAGAATGCTCCCCTGCGTGCCATTAGTACAAAGCTCTTTTTAGTGATTTTTGGACACTTATCTTTCAAGAAAGCCCCTTTTTAGAGGTTTTTTGACATTTTCCTCTAAAAAAGCTCCCTAAAAAGAGGAAAAAAGGGGCTTTTTACTAACGGCGCGTGAGGGGGCATTCCAAAATTTTCGAATGCCCCCTCGCGCGCTGTTAGTAAAATGTTCTTTTAGGGGTTTTTGACATTTTTTGCCTCTTTGGATGTCGGAGCGAGGAAATTGGACATTCATTTCTAGGATAATTGGGCGTTCCAGACGAATTGACAATATCAAAAGTTTCAAAATCTTCCACCACTTGATAGTTTTGTGAATTTTTGAGTTCTAGTGATGACGTAAGCCGTATCAAATGCACCGCATCTACCTTCTGAAAAAGGTGCTTGTATTAAATAAAAGAGAGTGATCGTCTTCAAGGACCACTAGATTATTAAATGAGGAGAGGGACACCTTTTATATTTTTGTTAATATCGATCTATTTTTCTACGTAACGTAGGCTCTTCTCTCATTGGAGGAGCTTATTTTCCTCTCTCTTCCAAAAGGCCCTCCAAAAGACCTCCGAAATCTCCTAATGTCTCTATCACCATAGTCGTCATCTCGTCGAAGCTAAGGTTTCTATAAATATTGCTTTGAATCAAGTTTCCCTCACATCCCAAGGGGTTTTCATCACCTACGTCTCGCTTTCTGTGTGTGTGTGTGTGTGTGTGTGTGTGTGTGTGTGTGTGTGTGTGTGTGTGTGTGTAGTGTAGTGTTTGTGCTATTCCAATTCACTGTTGTCCATGTCCTTGGCCGCTCAAAGCTAGGTGGTTCCCCCTGTTCATTTCATGCTGGCCAGCTCGGCATGCATCGGCTCCCGATGTTTGAGGCCGTCGGGGTGCGTGTCGCACTTTGCGCTCATCATTTGGTGCCCCCACTAAGGAGGGCTTCTTGAAAACCTCCAATTTACAATGTATAAAACAACACACATCATGGAGCATGGACGAATGACTACAAGAATTCTCCAATTGGGAAACGGAGGAGGAGAAGATTGAAGAAACACTGACCGCCTTCATTGAAATACTACTACCATGTTGTAGTGTCGTCAATATCCAAGAGGTAAGCTCCCCATCTTGCATTGCTTGTGCTAACCGCAAATCAAGAGCATCAAGTGGGAGGGCTATGAAATGTCGTCACTATCGTCAACCAAAGCATTCTGTCAATGAGTGCCGATAGAGTAGGTGAAGAAAGAATGGTGAGTTTTGATTTTGAGAATTGCAGCACTCTCACGATAGTCAGATTTTGTGTAGCACTAAGTGTTTTTTCTCTAATGGTCCAAGAAGAGTCATCAACTACATCAACCACAAATTCCAAGCCACAAAGCCTAAAGCATTTGGTGGACGCAAGTGGGCTTACGCTCTCTCTAGGCCTAGAGAGTTCAAGTGAAGTGCGACCACCCAAGCGCCACTTCCGCATGCAAAATGGAAAGCCGATTGAGGTAGACTCTTCTTGCCCAGTCTATTTTGAACCTAATGTGGAGGATTGTGCGGACTTCAACAGGAGGTAGAGGCATGTGGTGAAGGTGTTACCTTCAACACTTAAGGTATGCAACTCTAAGCAATTAGTTTCCTACACCCGACATGGATAATAACAATAGGCCAGAGGTGTTTCCTTTTCGTTTCTTACAACACATGCATGTAAACATATATATTGATAGGAAAATATTCTACCACCAAAAGATTGTTTTCCTATTCGGAGCAAAAATGCTTGATGAAATCCTGAGATCTCCACATCCCATCATCTTGCCCCTTCTTGATTACTGAACCATTTTTATCCTGTTTTAAATATATCCACCCAACCCTGTAAGAAAGCCGCTATGAGCTGCTACCCAACCCTGTGATTATATAATTTTTTTTTATTTTTATTTTTTTTTATTTTTTTTTAAAGGTTTGTAATTTCTTGCTCATTGATCTATCACCATGGAAAGTGTCTCTTTTCCCACATTCAGTGGAAAAAAGGGAGAAGACATCACCACCCATTTTCTGGATGACTTTGATATCGCTTGTGTGGTTTCCAACAAGGATGATGATGCCTCACGGATACAAATTTTTCCTTTACTGATGAAAATAGAGGCCAAGTATTGGCACAATGCTTTGCCCCAAGCTACCAAGAATGCATGGATGTACTACATGTTGCCTTTGTGAAGAGGTTTGGTGGAGTCACAACCTCAGAAAAGTTATGGCAGTTGTTGCTCACAAAGTCAACGCAAGGAAGTCTTCTAGAGTATGCCACTTACAAATCCAATTTTGTGGATTTGTGGGAGCAATGGGTTGCCTCACTGGAGGAAGGTAAAGGAGAGCCTAATTTCTTAAAGAAGGACCGTTTCATTGCTGGCCTATGGTCGCCACTTAAAGTGAAGGTGAAGGGGAGGTTCCTTGCAACGTATGAGTTGGCAGTGGAAGTAGCCTGCCTTAAACACAAGAAGTTACACATGCAAGCAAGATCCAACGAGTCAGAGGAATTGAGCTCAATCCGACTAACCCGAGTGACTGCAACAGCCGCTCAGAGAACTCAACCACAAGAGGCATCAAAAGAGTAGCAAGACCTGTTGAGTCGCATCACTACTCATCTTGAAAGTTTATCTGTGCATCTAGTGCAGCAAGGGCATGCACCTGTCAGAAATCCAGATCAAGGGATAGGACAACGAAGGAGAAACCAAGAATACCACTGCTAAAATTATGGAAAAACCGGCCATGGCATGTATTACTGCCCACATCTAAGAAGGCAAAACTTCAATAGAGGAGAAAGATAGAACCAGATTTTTCTCCACAAAGAGTTAGGCCATTGCCGCCCAGGCAACCAATCCCACATGTTCAAATCCCACCACCAACCGTGCAACCATAGCCAGTCCAACAAGTTCAAGTCCTACAGCCATCAATGCAACCACCACCACAATCATCACTTACACTTATCCTACGCCCACCACCAATTTGCAGCCGCACACTAAGTCTCATTGGTCTTGCAAAAGAAGTCAAGATGAAGATAACAGAAGAAGGATCAAGCGAGAAGGTTGTTCAAAGGGCTGAAGCAGTAAAACAAGAGGTTAAAGAATCAAAAGATGTTATCCCAGTGAGGGAGGTAAGTCAAGAAAATTGTGAACATTACAAATGCTAGTACATCTCTAACCTTGGATGAAATAAAAACCAAAGCGATCAATCGATAGCATTGGATAGTAAGGGTAAGAAGGTGTAAAGTGTTGATCAAGCCTCATCAGATTAAGAAGAATGCAAAGATTGAAGGCGCTCCTGGTTCTTCTCAACATGCAGACAAAGTTTGGATGGAGTGACACTAGCGTCACAGGGCTTTTCAGGTGATCTATTACAATGTGTTTATTTTAATAAAAAACTCTAGATGTATAATGATCTGATAGATTTTTACACAATTGTATCGCATTTTTTCATTGTGTAGATTGCTCAAAGAGCACATACTGCCAGCTGATAATGTGATGCCAGATTCCAGAGAGGAAGCAAGAAAGATCTTGCGAAACTTGGGGATGTATTACAATTCGATCCACTCTTGTCCTAACGACTGCATTGTTTTCAGAGGGGAATACATAGACATGGAGAAGTGTCCGAAATGTGATTCCAAGAGATATTGAGTAGATCTCCACAAAACAAAAATTCCACAAAAGGTTTTGCGACATTTTCCTCTACTTCCTCGCATCAAGCATTTCTTTGGATGTAAGTCCATGGCCGCCCTAGCATCATGGCATGAGGAGAATAAATCTTCGACTGGTGTGCTACAGATTCTTGCAGATTGTGCAGCCTGGAAACATATAGATGAAACATGGTCGGATTTTGTCAGGGAAGCTCAAAATTTTCACCTAGGCTTGGCTATGGATGGCGTAAATCCGTTTGGTCAAAGATCAACATCTTACAGTGTATGGCCCATTGTCATCGTCAACTACAACATTCCCTCGTGGTTGAGTACGAAGAAGGGGCACCTATGGCTAAGCTTGATTGTGCCGGGGCGGTATAAAGTGAAGAATATGGATGTGTATCTTCGTCCACTATTGGAAGAGCTACAAAAATTATGGATTGGCATAGAAGTGGTGGATATGAGCCGGCACATAGGTCACCGGAATGCTTTGATCAGAGGCATTCTAATGTGGACCATGCATGACTATCCCGGACTAACAAAATGCTCAGGTGATTTACACTTAAACTCAAACACTGTAAATCTTGGTTTTTCTCAATCTTATCTATTATCATGTGTATACATGCAGGGCTTCAAACAAGCGGATACAGAGCACATGTCACATGTGGACCTAGATTGAATGCACGTCCGGCGCCCTCGTTGAAGAAGCAAATCTATGAAGTTCATCAAGCATATCTTCCAGAGAATCATGTGTTACGCGATGGCTTTTTGGGAAGAGAGCCACCGAGGATGTCTGCACAAGGATGGTTAGAGCAGAAGGAGATGTGTAATGACGGTTTGCCCCCAGGGATGAAGAGACTCTCTCTATGGTACGAGTTACCATATTGGCCCCGACTCATGATCAATCACTTACTTGATCCAATGCACATATTCAAGAATGTGGGTAATCTGCTATGGGACCATATGACCGGCAAGAAAGATACTTTGAAAGCCAAGGTTGACCTTAGAAATGTGGATCGTATGGAGCAATATTGGCCGCAGATAGCATCCGATGGATCGATAATACTCCCTAAAGCGCCATGGATTTTCAGAGGAGCCCAAGAATGCAAAGTAAACGAGACCATATGATTTGTGCGGACCCCCACTGGCATAATGCACTCGCTTCGAACCTGTTTTACTAAAGAAGGAAAGCTTACCGGTTTGAAGTCACACGACTGGCATAAAATCTGTCAGGTATGTTCATAGTTTAATATATCATAGAGGGAATTGTGTAGCAAATTTGTGTATGGACTTTAATATCATTGGTGCACGTGTTTTGCAGTTTATTTTACCAGTGACCATTGAGGGATGTTTGTCTCTTGACGTCCGTAACACAATCTACAAACTTGCGAAGTTAGTGCAATGGATCTCACAAAAGGAGATCAATGTAGACTCCATACCATTCTCCAAACTAAACGATGCAGAGGTTGTGTGCATGTTTGAGAAACACTTTCCTACTACCATGATAACCATTCAGGTGCATCTTCTTGTTCAGATAGTTGATGAGGTGGAAATAGCTGGCATAGTACATTCCATATGGATGTTCTTTTTAGAACGTTTCATGAAAGTTCTCAAGGGATATGTGCGTCAGAAGTCACGTCCGGAGGGTATCATGGCAGAAGGTTGGCTGGTATCAAAGTCCCTAGTGCACGGACGTATAAACGCTACCATGTGCCAATCACAGTGGCATCAATGGAGGAGATTGGAGAAGATGCTCAGTCAGAAGCCGTTGAGGTGGTGCCAGATGAGCATCAAGTTGCTACTCTCTATGGGGTGCATGCAGAGGATCTACAAAATGAAACGGAGGACATTTGTCTAAACAGAGAGCTCCATATAGATATAGGAAGCTATGTTGAGCTTTGCAAGGATGAGAGAGAGACCTCTTACAGTCATAATATTGTATTTGAATAATTTTACTCCATTTTATAATACATATTGTATTTACATGGCTTTTTGTCCATTCCTATCTATATGCATCATTGCGTCATTGTATTTAATGGTCTTTGCATCCACTCCAGGTACGTATGCTCTAGGTATGTTCTCACAAGCAGGGATGACAAGCACTGCGCTCAGAGTGCGATGGAGACTGAAGCTGCAATCACGAAGGTCTGTTCATAGATGTTGCTTGTCCCATCGCTAGATCTAGTTGATCAGGTGAAAGAGACGCTAAGAAGCACTACTACTGCTTCTTAGCGTCTCTTTCACCCAATCAATTAGATTTAGTGGTGGGACAAGAAACATCTATGAGCAAACCTTCGCGATGCAGCTTCAATCTCCATCGCACCCGGAGCGCAGTGCTTTTACAAATTCACAGAAATTCAACAAAATCTCTCTACATAGGAATCCCTCCCCCTTTACGAGTCTCTCTCTCTCTCTCTCTCTCTCTCTCTCTCTCTCTCTCTCTCTCTCTCTCTCTCTCTCTCTCTCTCTCTCTCTCTCTCTTTCTCTCTTTCTCTCTCTCTCTCTACTTGTCCTTGTTTTCTTCTCCATTCATTCAATATTAAGATTAAATGTTCGTGTGCTTAATGCAAGTTTGGATCATGATGAGTTTCTTTCTTCTTTGTCACCCCAGCAAAGGTAGTGGTACCTGGAGCGTTGTCGTGACGTGGCACGTGCATAGTGGGAATGGAAGCTAAGCCCTACAATATCATGGATTTTATATGTCTGCCTTAAGTGTGAAAAGTATATGCATTTTCTATTTAGCATGCAAAACGCTAGTCGAAGTCTGTTGTGTCACTCTTGTTGGGAATGGGCTTCGTCCTATGATCCCAGGCTTCTTTGTGAACCTCTTCTTGGAACCATGATGAAATGAGCCTATAAAACATACCTCCTATCTACTAGGCATCCTAGGTGGCATATGACATGTATAGCATGGCCAAAATTGGCCTCACATCATATTATACCCCATGAGGTGTCATTCTACACATAGTAGGTGCACTTTGGAGTGATTATGGACCTAGAAAAATCCCTTAGAAAAGTGGTACGAGTTTTCTTGATGTCATCCATTATGTATGCCAAACTCTCTCTCAATTTTTTATGAAGATACTTTATGCACATGTTCCCACCATAGCTCAACAACTCTTGGAGGCTTAACCCTTGACATGTGGCGGCAAGAAGAAGATATTTGGAGAAAGATCTAGAAGAACCTCTAGATATTTCTTGAAGAGAAAGATCTAGAAACTTTGAAGATAATTTCGAGATATATATTTTGAAAAGATAGACACTTGTCACACAAATCCCTTGGATATTTCCAAGCAAATATCTTCTTCAAGGGGCAACTTCACCAATAAATAGAGCCTCTTGCCCCTCACTTGGGCATGAAGCAGACCATCAAGCAATCAAGCGCTCAAGAAATCCCCATAATCAATCCACTCTAACAAGCCATCACCCAACCTCCTAGCCATCTCCTTGAGTGAAACTTTCTCTCAATTTCAGCCCAGCACATCTTGAGCTTTCTACTTCATGCCTCAAGCCTTCTATCTTCTCACTTGTAATACTCATACACTCTATGGAAACTTCTTTCATCAATAAAGATGCATTGTTGGTGGCTCGCAAATGGTGTTGGGTACTACTACTCATCTTCTACTTCATCAAGTTGGCTACAATACCACAAAGTCTTGAGGCGTGCTTCACTTCTTTGGCTTGAGCTTGTGTGGGTCTTTGTGTGTTGGTTGTCTCTCTTATCTCTTTCCTCCATTGTTTGACTGCTTTCTAAACTTTCTTAGATGAATAATCCCAATGGTGTAACTTTCAACCCTTTCACTTTGTGCAAAATATTAGGATTAACGTTTGTATTAGCCATAAAATCCACTTCCAACAGAGAATTGTGTTACTCTTTGGGCCGAAAATGTTACCATATACATGTGGTAGTGATGTGTGTGAACACACTAGGACCGTCGGGGC
Source organism: Adiantum capillus-veneris (assembly GCF_014529385.1). NCBI lineage: Eukaryota > Viridiplantae > Streptophyta > Polypodiopsida > Polypodiales > Pteridaceae > Adiantum > Adiantum capillus-veneris. The sequence goes on along the minus strand of NC_140959.1, from coordinate 43,075,636 downwards.
ATTTTTTCCCTCTTTAGGAGGTTTTTTCCCCCGAGCATTGTATATACGTCCATAACTCTAGGGCTATCTATCTTTCCATTGCACACTAAGAAACATACTCTCTATTGTGTGCCTTGAGCTTCCTTCGTCTTCTCCAAGCTGTGTGCGTTTCTCTGCAACCCTAATTCCAACAATTGGTATCAAAGCAGGTTACGTCCTCCCGAGCTTAGTCGCCAACTGCTCCAGCACACGCCTGCTCACTTTCTCCGATTACAGTGAGGTTTGGCAAGCGTTCGCTCACATTTTTTATTTGGCCTCATTTCGGACTCCGTTTCCACTACAGGCAGTACTGCACAAGCTATTTCGTCATTTGGTGCAAAATTTTTGTTAGTGTTGTTTTCTGCATAACATGTGCCTTATAGTCTTCTACGGTTTGTGCTATATAGCACGTGTTGTCCGTTTCTCCTATTTTCGGGCAGTTTTCACATCAGGTGCAGCATTTACCATGGCTGACAACAACAACACAGATGTGTTCAAGATGTTTGCTATTGAGGACAGGTTGGATGGGGACAACTATCCTATGTGGGCTTATATGATGCAACATGTTCTTGTGTCAAAGGGCGTCTAGAACATTGTGCGGGGCATTGATGTACGTCTTGGTTCTGAGGATGTAGGCGATGTTGAGGATGTTGCAGGTCTTGCTGCAAGGATTGCTGTTGTTAGAGTTGTTTTGCCTATGGCGGAACAAGATCGTTGGGATGTTAAGGATGCGCAGGCTCATGCATTGATTGCGTTGTCTGTGAAACGCACCATTGTTTTTCACATCCGTTCAACAAAATCTACAAAACAGGCTTGGGATATTTTGGCTGGTCTTTATGCAAGCTGCAATGAGGCTAAAATTGCTTTGTTGCGTAAAGAGCTGGAGTCAAAGATTATGCATGAGGAAGATGATATGGACACTTTCCTTGCTAGTGTCACAGATATCAATGAGCAATGTATTTCTGTAGGAGAAGTCATTTCAGACAGTTCCCTTGTGCAGACTGTTCTTGATGCCTTACCAGATTCTTACCAGACTTTTGCTAGTACTTGGAGACTTATGACCCAAGGAAATCCAGAAGTTGTCAAGTTTAATGCATTATGCACATTGCTGTTGCAAGAGTCACTTTCCAAAAAAAACAAGACTAGACAGCGTGCAGTTGAATGGGCTTTTATTGATCTCAAAGAAAGGGTGGTAACAGCAATGCAGTCACTTCTTATGGTTCTGCTGCGAGTGGAAAAACTTCTGTTCCTAATGCTTCTGCTAACAGCACTTTGTCGGGCAGATCTGGTGACAAGGGCAAAAAGAATATGCGTTGCCATTACTGTAAAGCTAATGATCACTTGATCAAGTCATGTCCTAAGTTGAAGGCCAACGAGGCTAAGAAGAAAGAGGGTGGTTCCACTGGAAATGCTGGTTCCAATACAAATGCAACCAATGTTGAGTCTTCTGTAAAAGGAGCCTGTAATGCTGATGTTGATGCAGAATGGGCTTTTAGCGCAGAGTGCACTTACAATCCTACTGTCCATGATGCATGCTTGTCAATTGCTGCAGATTCAGATGTGTGGTACTTCGACAGTGGTGGTACAAAGCACATTACCTGACATCGTGAATTGTGTACCTCTCTTGAGTCTGTCCCTCATGGGAATTCAGTCACTTGTGCCAACAATGCCTCATATCCAGTTCAGGGAGTTGGAAAGATTGTGCTTACTGCTGCAAATGGCAGTTCCTTCACACTTGTTGATGCACTTTATGTACCTGGGATCAAGAAGAATCTCTTGTCTGTATCCGCACTTGCTAGACTTGGACTTGTAGTCAAATTTGTGGATGACAGATGTACAGTTCATGATCTCAGTTTTGGTGATGAAATTGTTGCATCTGGCCTTTTGTGCCGTGGGCTGTATAAGCTCACTTTGTGTCACAAGTGTGGACAAAATTTTACAAATGCTGTTGTAAATTCAAGGACTCTTTCATATGCAAAACTTTGGCATGCACGTTTTGATCATCTGAATTTTTCCAATTTGCTGCGTTTGCAAAAATCTGATATGGTTGCTTCTTTGCCGCCTCTTGAAGCACCTGTCAAACATGTTTGTGAAGGCTGTATTTTGGGTAAGATGCAGCATTCAAAGTTTCCAAAGGATGGTTCAGTTAGGGCCACATGCAAGTTGCAGCTTGTGCATAGTGATGTTTGTAGGCCCATGCAAACTCCGTCCTTGGGCAATTACCTTTACTTCGTGACTTTCATTGATGATTACTCCAGGCATGCATGGGTATTTCTGCTTAAAGTGAAGTCCGAAGTTTTTATGTGCTTCAAACAATTTCTGACTATGGCTGAAAATTTCTTGAAATGTACTATGGGCACCCTCCGTTCCGATCGAGGGGGGGAGTATATGTCTCATGAATTAAATGCATTTCTGGCTAGTCGTGGGATAAAACACCAATATACAGTTCCTTATACACCTCAGCAAAATGGTGTTGCTGAGAGGAAAAATAGGTCACTCACGAAAACGGCACGATGTATGGTCAAAAGTCAAGCTTGACCGCATTCTCTTTGGCTTGAGGCCATCATGTGCGCCACTTATGTACTTAACAGGTGTCCTACAAAAGCTTTGCATTCTATTACTCCATATGAAGCATGGCATGATAGAAATCCTTCTATTGAGCACATGAGTGTTTTTGGTTGTTTGGCATATGCTTTGGTGCCACAAACATAGCGTAGAAAATTGGATGATAAGGCTGTCAAACGTATTTTTGTTGGTTATAGTGTTGAAAGCAAAGGTTAGAGGTTGTATCATCCACAAACAAAATATATTTTGGTTTCACGGGATGTAGTGTTTGTGGAAGATTCTGTTCAGCCCTTACTGTCATATACTAGAGACAATAATGTAATCTCAGAGGACATTTATGACACTTTGTTGCCTCTTTTTAGTGGTGGAAATACGAATGTAAGTTCCAATGAGGCACATGTACAGCCTATGGGGGTTTCTGAAAATGTTACAGATCAGCCTATTACTAATGCAGATGTACATGATGTACTTGATGAGGAAAGGGCTGAAAATGAGCAGGCTAGAGGTATGCCAAAACGGCTGGTGCACACTTTGTGTGATAGTAAATTGGATGCACCTTTGTCTAGTTGTACTCGTTCAAGCTCTCGCCATGCATCTTATGCATCAAATTTTTATGCTTTGGATGTGTCTAGCTTACATGATGTTGAGGAGCCTCTGTCTTTTGATGAAGCACAGAATTCAGAAAATTGGATGGCTGCCATGCAATCTGAATATGATTCACTTATAGAAAATGACACATGGACTTTATGTGATTTGCCTCCTAGTAAAAAGGCCATTGGTACGAAGTGAGTTTACAAGTTGAAACGCAAGACGGATGGTGAGATCGATCGCCATAAGGCTCGACTTGTTGCAAAGGGTTATGCACAGCAAAAAGGCATAGATTATGAAGAGACTTTTGCTCCCACTTGTCGTATGACTACTGTGCGTTTTCTATGTGCATTGGCAGCTCATTTTGGTTGGGATGTACATCAATCAAACATTGTTACTGCTTTCTTGAATGGTGACAGATTTGAGGAAGTATATGTAATGCAGCCTCGCTATTTTGTCATAAAAGGACAAGAGGACAAAGTGTGCGAATGTAAGAAGGCTTTGTATGGGTTGAAGCAATCTCCTCGTGCTTGGTATGAGAAACCTGACACTCATTTGGTTAAACGAGTCTTTTGTAAAAGTCCAACATAAAGCACATTGTATGTAAAGCGTGAGGGTGATGTACTTCTCATTGTGGTTCTTTATGTTGATGATTTGCTGATCACTGGACCAAATGAGAGACATATTGCTGAATTTAAGGCTCATTTGAATGCTACTTTCAAGATGAAAGATTTGGGACTCTTGCATCATTACTTGGGTATACAGTTTAAGCTGTGTGATGGTGGTATTGACTTGTGTCAGAAAAGTTACATAGTGACATTGCTATGTAAGTTTGGACTTGACGATTGCAAACCTATTGCCACTCCCATGGAAACAGGTTTGAAGTTGAGTCTACATGATGCTGGCGATCCTGCTGATGTTACTCTTTACCAAACTATTGTTGGCTGCCTCATTTATGTATGCAACACGAGGCCAGATATTCAGTTTGCAGTCTCACAGGTCAGCAAATTCATGCATAGCCGAGGGTCTAAGAATTGGCAGGCTGTCAAGAGGATTTTCTGCTACCTTAGTGGCACTTTACACCTTGGCTTGTTTTATCCGAAGGGGGGATCATTGCCACCAGACTTACATGCTTTTTCGGAATCATATTGGGCTGGTTGTTTTGACACGCGAGTGTCCACAAATGGTTTTTGTTTCATGCTTGGCAGTTCATGTATATCATGGTCGAGCAAGAAGAAACCTATTGTGGCCACTTTGAGTTGTGAGGCTGAGTACAGGGCAGTCTTCACAGCTACGGTTGAGTGTGTATGGCTTAGATACCTTATGGATGATTTGGGTGTTGGACAGGACACTACCAACACTATCTACACTGACAATCAGAGCGCATTGGCAGTTGCGAGGAACCCAGCTTTTCATGCTCGCACAAAGCACATTGAGGTGCATTACCACTATGTCAGGGAGAGGCTCTCAGCAGGAGAGATCAGCTTGGCTTATGTGCCAACACAGGACAACCTTGTAGATCTTTTCACAAAGGCATTGTCTAATGAGAAGCTTGAAGCTTTCTGCAAAGCTTTGGGCTTACTCCCCTTTGTAGACTAATCATGTGCTTAGGGCATCGCACTTCCCTTTACTCATGTGATAGCTCTCCTTCACCGCATCACTTCAGGGGGGATTTGTTACCATATTCATGTGGTAGTGATGTGTGTGAACACACTAGGGCTGTCTGGGCATTTTTTTCCTCTTTAGGAGGTTTTTTCCCCCGAGCATTGTATATACGCCCATCACTCTAGGGCTATCTATCTTTCCATTGGACACTAAGAAACATACTCTCTATTGTGTGCCTTGAGCTTCCTTCATCTTCTCCAAGTTGTGTGCATTTCTCTGCAACCCTAATTCCAACAGGAAAGATTGCGAGAAATTCTTCTTTCTCCACGTCCTCTTATTTTTCCACTACTAGACTACTCTAATTCTTTCGATGTGCACATATTTATTCTCCTCTAGGGATTGAGTCTTGCTTTCTTAATATTACTTTGAACCAAGAAGATTTGTACACACGGCTCACTCCTATCACTAGGCAAAACATCTACATCTTTGTAAGCACTAAGTTACAGTTTAAAAGAACCATTCACAGTCTATTTTGGAGCACAATGACTTGCTGCTATAAATGCATCAGTGAACCCTTTCATCTTACCTTTGATTAGATATGATCAAAGCCTTGATGTTTTAATCTTTGTTTTGTTTTGAGCGTTTCACGTGTGCGTATGTGTGTGCCTGCGTGTAAGATTTCAATGGCTACACACAATGTATTTGCTACAAACACTAAGCTTGCTTAAGTGAAAGCCTTCAAAGTCTCCCCACAAACCCTCAAAGCTAGAGGCCCGGCGCCTTCCTGGCAAGACCGTCAACTCTTTGACACACTTTTTGGTGAACGCGACGCGAAATTTGTCAGGGTGAGTTAGTGGGGATCTGCAAGCTACTTCAACCATGGGTGATCATCATCCACAGCAGCAAGGTATGCCTTTTGATCCCACTACAATGAAAATATTTCAAGCATTTGCCTTGTTTATGCAACAACAGCATGCTACAGAAAGACGAGAACTGTCAGCAACCAAATCTATTCAAGCAATGGTGCACAAAATGGATCAGTTTAATAGGAAAGATGTGACAAAGTATTTTTGTGGCTATGTAAAGGAGATGGAGTTGTATTGTGTGCCAAAAGATGAGATGCTCCAAAGCTTTGATCTTGTTGTGACTCCTGAGATTAGAGAGCATGTGAGAGGAGTCAGGAATGAGCATGGAAGAAATTGGGAGGAGTATTTCATGGAGGACTTTGAGAGAGTAACAAAGAGAACTTTTCTGGAGTGGGTAGCCAAGCCGAAGGAGGGACTCTTTCCAACACAGCTACTCAAGGATTTTGAGCGATGATATGCTCAACTCACAAGGACAGAGAAGGCCACACTTGACTCAGAAAAGACAGGGCTTATCTTACAAGCAACAGGAGCAATTGGAGCTACTTCTTGAGGACAAAGATGGTAAGCAGGGACTGAAGACAAATTGGAACGAAGTTGAAACTGTTGTTTCATTACTTGCCAAGCACCAAAGGAGACGGGATAAGATGGTTGTTGGTAGTGCACCATCTACCTTCACAACTTCTAAAAAGATGGTAAAGCCTTCTTCCTTTATACTTCCAAAAGTTCATGACACCGTAATAGATGAGCTTGTGAAAGGTATGAGGGATTTAAAATTAAAACTCACAAATCTTGAGGAGAAGGGGCAACCATTGTCACCATCTTCAAGGCAAAAACAACAACCTAAAGAAGGTTTTGTTCATAGATGCATACGGTGTGATAGCACAGAGCATGCTACGAGAGAATGTGACAGCTTCAGTGAAGCTTTGAGAAAAGATCTTGTCTTCTTCAAGGATGGGAAGATTCACTTAAGGGAGACAAGTTTACTTTTAAGGACTAACTTTGGAAAAGGAGGAATGCAAAGTCTGGTAGAGGATATGGCCACTACCCATGCCATCTCTACATCCGAGGCATCTACTTATATAGTCAAGATTGAACCATTGAGGAGTTTTGAAGAAAATGGTAAGTTGTGGCCAAGTGCTATGAAGCTAGCAAGGAAAGGGAAGCTTACAAGAGAAGTCCTACATGAAGCAGGTGACTGTATGCGTCTAGAAACAGGATGGAATGACCCTGTGGACTCCTTGTCAGTGCATGCCTATATTGCAAAATGTCAAAACAACGAAGTTTTTGTGGAAGAAAAGAGCAGGCGAGAGTGTGGTGACGAAGGACCATAAAACAGAATTACTAGAAGAAGCTACACAATAGCTCCTCAAGCGCCTCCGACACAGGAAGCATCCCCACCTAAAGCGACTATGGAAGAAAGTACAACTCAAAGGAAAAAGGAGTCAACAAAAGGTAAGCCTGAAACTCAAACTTATAAGTTACAGCCTAATATTGAGGCTGCTACAGACTTAAAGAAAGTTGTAGAAGAAAGAAATTTTGAATAGCAAAATAGAGTTTACCTTGGGGGAGGTCCTTGGCATAGCCAAGCGCGAGTTTCACGAGGAGATCATTGATATTATCAAGAGGAAGAGGCAAACTCTTGTTGACACCATTCGCCCACAAGTTGAAGGAGAAAGCTTAAAGACACAGGTAATACAGGTGGAAGACGGAGAGCATGATGAGGATGTCGTAGGGTGCTACCATTCTTTTGGAAGAACAAAGCAAGTACATTTTTCAAATGGAGATGATGAGTACGAAGCCATTCCAAGAAGTCACTTTTCCAGGATTCATTGGCAAGAGCTACAATAGAGACAATGGTCAAGGTGGGTGATCTTGAAGAGCTATTTGTTGCCTTGATTGACCATGGCTCAGAAATAAACATAATGTCAAAGAGCTTATTCAACAAGTGCAAATTACCAATGGAAACAGATCATGGCTGGATGGTTAAGGTAGCAAATAATTCATCAGGTGAGTTATATGCAGCTTGTCCTAGTGTGAAAGTGACTATTGGAGATGTAAAGGAAGAGCAAAATTTCTTTGTACATGACACATCTTCTTATGATCTCATCCTTGGACAACCCTACATTGTAGGGGTTAGAATGGAAACAAAGGTAATGGATGATGGTCTTGCTTATGCTAGGATAAGAAGTAAAGATGAAAAACATGATGTTCAATTTCTCACTGTCTGTGTGAATCATGAAAGAAATCGTGACAGTCTTCGAGAGCGCCCAGTTTCCAGATTGAGTAAAGAGTTTTATGATCATCGAGAGAGAATGGGTTTTGGCCAGGTACCATTGTAGAGCGGGATTACGATGATACAAAAAGGGAAAGGTTCTCACATAAGGAGGTTTTTTGTACAGGTTTTGCAGGTCTAATAGAATATGGATATGTCTCTTTTCTAAAATGTGAGAACTTGAGTCGAGGTTCCTGCAAACATGTACATAGTCTACAAAGGGAGTGGAAAGAACATGGTCTGCTAGGAAACAATGAAAACATAACAGGTGTGTTTGAGGAGTTTTCTTTTGTGGACACATTATAGGATTTGCAGTCTATAGTAGATTATCCTTTGCATGACCAAAATGAGATAGTGAAAGTGTGCTCACTTGAAATGCACAATGTGGTTGAGGCATTTCAAAAGGAACAGGAGGATAGGAAGCAAAAACATGAAGTAAAGGTGGACACCAAGTACAAGACTATGGCAAAGAAGTTAAAACCAGTGGCACTTCCTTTGCCAAAGGACTGCAAGGAAAGCTAGAACAGGCTTCTTTGCAACCTAGGCTCAGAGATCCAAAAGGGATTGGACACCGGTTTACAAAGGAGTCTCTAAAGCAATTGAAGATTGGGAATGAGGACTCCTTGACACAAGTTGAAAGGGAATGTTTTGAAGACATGCTCTCTGAACATGGAAAAGCATTTGCATTTGAGCCACATGAGATAGGATGTGTAGATCCTACCATTGTTGCTCCTATGGTGATCTTTACCATCCATCATGTACCTTGGAACTTACGACCAATACGAGTTCCAAAGGCTCACTTACCAAAGTTAATTGAGCTGCTAAATGAGAAGATAAAAATGGGTATTTTGGAGCATTGATGTGCTCCATACTCAAACAGGTGGTTCACAGTACCAAAGAAGAATGGAGCTTTGTGCTTCATCCAAGATATGCAGCTGGTCAACACAGTCACAATCAGGAATATGGGTATAGGTCCAATTTTGGATGAGTTTGAAGAAGCATTTTCAGGAAGGGTAATCTATTCTATGGGAGATTTGTACTCAAGGTATGATCAGTTCCAACTAGCAATGGAAAGCACGGATCTGACTACCATGAGGACACCTTTGGGTTTGGTAAGGATGTGTACCTTACCATAGGGAGAAACCAATTCGGTTGCACATATGATGAATGGTATGAATAAGGTCTTACATGACTTTATTCCCAAGTAACTTTGCCCTTTATTGATGATGTTCCTATCAAAGGATGTGAAGTAAGTAATAAAGATGAAGCTTTTGATTCCAAGGGGTGCCACAACTTTGTGGCACAACACATAGATGATTGTGACAAGATCCTATCCATACTGGAAGAGGTGAACCTTACCCTCTCAGAACAAAAGTCTGTGTTTGGAGTGTAGGAGGTGTTGATTGTTGGGCACATGTGTGGTCCCAATGAGAGACGACCTTGTCCAACAAAATTGATGCACTTCAGAAGATGAAGGAGGTATGCATATATGTGAGTGAAGTTCGCAGATTTCTTGGTGCATGTGTGTCTTATGTTATATGGATTCCACATTATGCACATGTAGCAGATCCTTTGTACCAACTGTTAAGGAAAAATCAAAAGTTTCATTGGGGAGACGCACAAGCAAGGGCTATAAGAAAGCTAAAGGATTTTCTACAGCAAGAACCGACTTTAAGAAAGGTTTTGGGGCATGGTTATAGCACTAAAGTGGGAAAAGGATTACTTGATTGGAGCATATGTGGTTGTGGAAACAGATTGTCTGCCACTCCTTGGAATGATTACAAGCTGCTCAACACCAGAGATTGCCATGCTAAGATGGATTGCCTACATTAAGTCCTTGATCCCGAGTCCAAGCATATTGCAGGAAAAGACAATCCGGTAGCGGATATGCTATCGAGGGCAAGGTATGAGGATGAGCAAGACATGGTAGATGATAGTGAAGATGTAGGCACAAGGTTCTACTCCATTTAATCATGTTGAGCATAATGATGTTGGCACACGTAGTGCACTTGAGTTGTTTTTAGAAGATGGGTATGAAGGAGATTGGTTACTTATTGGTCGTTATTTGAGTACTTTAACAAAATAGGGTGATTGGTTTGAGCATGAGTTTAAGAGGATATGCAGAAAATCATATGAGTACTTTCTGCAGGATAGTTACTTATGGAAACATCCAAAACAGAGGGGTGCTAAACCACAAAGGATAGTATGTAACAAACAGAGTCAAGTAAAGCTCATGCCAGAGTTTCATGAGAACCTATGGGCTGGACACCATGGTGTGTGGGCAACCTTTTCAAAGATAAAGGAAAGGTATTGGTGGAAAGGTATCTACAAGGATGTATCCCACTTTGTGGAATCATGTGTAACATGTCAAATGTATTCAAATGTGCGACATGGTGATAGGTTACATCCTACTTATCTACTAGCCATGCATTACAAATGGGTTGTGGATCTAGTCACCATGCCTTTAGGACTCTGGCAGATGAGGTACTTGGTTCTTGCAAGAGAAGACTTGACTAATCGGGTTAACATTAGGTTGGTAATGGGACACTTTTATGTCCTGGGACACTTTTATGTCCTGTTAAGTGACCATTTTCCTTAAATTATGTCAAGAGTTTCAAAATGGATTTTGAGGTGCTACCTATCTAGAAAGTTGTCTCGTGAGCTGAAAAAAACTCGACATATTTTTGGAATATCAATTCCATCTTTAACCTTGTCCTTGCACAACATTTCACAACCTAAACTATGTGAAAAAATGGGTCCTGTTTTTGACTTTTTCAACTTTTTGCAACTATACCACTCTAGAATTCATTTTTGTGAGGTCTATAATGCTAGAGAACTATCTTTAGTAGTCCTCAACATGTCCTAATGCTTATAGGGAGAAATAAATATTAAAGTTGTAAGTTATGACCAAATTACAAAAATTGTCAAATCCTGTTTTTTAGCCAGTTTAGCTCTTCTATGATTTTTTTGGTGGATTTCATGATATCCAAATGCATTTTTGATTTTCTATGTCGCATATTGTAACATAAAGCTAATATTCCTGAAGTTTTGGGGAACCTAATACCCTATTCTGCATAGTACACAACGATGGTTGATTTTTTCAATTTTAGAAGAAAACGAAACATTCTAGTATATCAAGTATAGCTTTTTCAATATTGTTAGTTTCTTGTGACAACTACATGCATTTTGTAGGTAGTAACCATATCTAGTCATAAGGATCAAATTTGGCTAGATATTAAATAGTTTCTATGGGATTCTACAACTCATAATGTTGAACCCAGTTTTTTCATGTTTGCTGTATTTAGCACTTCATCTTTGTCCCCAAGATTCCCCTTGGTAAGAGATGTATTATTCTTTTGACATGCTCCATGGATCCTTATGAACATAAAGGACAATAGGGAACTAAGAAAACACACATATATTAGTTGTATTGAGCATGGCTATAGAACCTTTGATGATAGGTTTGCAAAATGGTAAAAATTCAACTTTTTTGTACCTATTTATTTTGGCAAAACAAAAAATAGTGAGTGATAAGTAATCATATGTTCTGATCACCAACCCATTGAAGTTAACTAGGGAATTTATCTCAAGTCCTACAAAAATCCCTAATCTTAGTTTTATGCAACAAAACATAAGAAATGACCGTTTCGATGAAAATGCACTGGTCCATCAACTTTGGAGGCTTGGTGTGACCAAAAGATGAGAAATTTTACAAGTTTCGTATTTTTCCCATGTGTAGTAGGCCTTGAACTATAACCTCATGAAAGTATTTTACAAAATGAGTGGATCTACTATGGTTTTGGAGGTTTTTTTCAAAACCCTGAAAGGACACTTTTATGTCCTGTTAGGTTACCAACCTAGTGTTAAAGGGCGAGCTTTAAGGACAAAGACTATAGAGGCAGTATGTAAATTTCTCCTTGAGGATGTAATCTGCCACTATGGTTGTATGGGAAAGATAACTGCAGATAGAGGAGAGCTAGATGCAGAGGAAGCAAGGGAATTCTTTTCCAGGATAGGAATCAAGCTTTCCCTTACCACCGCTTACAATCCGGAAGGCAACGAGAAAAGTGAAAGAGGGCATCCACCAATCATTAAAGCCTTGGCTAAAGCTTGTGAAGGGAGAATTAGTGAGTGGCCAAAACTATTGCCATATGCTCTATGGGCTGATCGCACGACACATAGCTCAGTAACTGGCTACATGCCTGCAAAATTGATGTATGGTCTAAAGCCTGTAATGCCCCTTGAATAGACCATTCCCACATGGAATGTGCTACCTTGGCAACATGAGCTTAGCAGAGAAGAGCTCCTTGCCTTGCGTATAAGACAGCTAGAAAGAAGGCTTAAAGACATTGAGGTTGCAAAAGAAAGATTGAAGAATGCCAGGTTGAAAAGCAAGGACTACTTTGATAGACGACATAGGCTAATAAGGAATGTATTTAAGCAAGGAGATTGGGTTTTAGTGTATGACAGTAGTCTTGATAACCAGCATACTATCATGCAAAAGGTTTCAAAAAGATGGTTTGGACCGTATATAGTCAAGTACGTACATGGCAATGCCACTTACACCTTGGCTGAATTGGATGGAACAAAGATAAAGATACCCATTGCAGGAAAGAGAATCAAGGTATTCAAAAGAAGAGAGGATAGTCATCCGGCTGATGAAGTAAGAAAGAGTGAAGGTTTCGAATCACCCAATGAAGATGAAGAAGAAGAAACTCCAAGAGAGTCAAACCTGCAAACATCGGCTGTGGCACATACCGAAGGATGTGCAGATTTGGACGGGGTGGATGTCGTATCGTGGCACGTACATAGTGGGAAACAGAATCTAAGCCCTAAAATATTATGGATTTTATGTGTATGGCTTAAGTGTGCATAAGTATATGCATTTTCTATTTAGCATGCAAAAAGCTAGTCGAAGTTTGATGTGTCACTCTTGTTGGGAATGGGCTTCGTCCTATGATCCCGGGCTTCTTTGTGAACCTCTTTTTGCAGCCATGATGAAATGAGCCTATAAAACATACCTCCTATCTACTAGGCATCCTAGGTGGCATATGACATGTGTAGCATGGCCAAAAGTGGCCTTACTCATAGTATACCCCATGAGGTGTCATTCTACACATAGTAGGTGCACTTTGGAGTGATTATGGACCTAGAAAAATCCCTTAAAAAGTGGTTATGAGTTTGTTTGATGTCATCCATGATGTATGCCAAGATCTCTCTCAATTTTTTATGAAGATACTTTATGCACATGTTCTCACCATAGCTCAACAACTCTTGGAGGCTTAACCCTTGACATGTGGCGGCAAGGAGAAGATATTTGGAGAAATATGTAGAAGAACCTCTAGATATTTCTTGAAGAGAAAGATCTAGAAACTTTGAAGATAATTTCAAGATATTTTGAAAAGATAGACACTTGTCACACAAATCCCTTGGATATTTCCAAGAAAATATCTTCTTCAAGGGGCAACTTCACCTATAAATAGAGCCTCTTTCCCCTCACTTGGGCATGAAGCAAACCATCAAGCAATCAATCGCTCAAGACATCCCCATAATCAAGCCACTCTAACAAGCCATCACCCAACCTCCTAGCCATCTCCTTGAGTGAAACTTTCTCTCAATTTCAGCCCAACACAGTTTGAGCTGGCTACTTCATGCCTCAAGCCTTCTATCTTCTCACTTGTAATACTCATACACTCTATGTAAACTTCTTTCATCAATAAAGACGCATTGTTGGTGGCTCGCCTACAGTCTGTGTGTAGATACGCATGTGTCGTATGTGACACGCCTCCAAGAACTGTGAGCCGTCCTTCGATGTGTAGACAGCCACAAATCAACACTCTGGGAGTGTCGATATCCTCAACACCTGTAGTCGTAGGCCGAAAACCCCAAATTTGCAGAGTCGGATCTGCACCCGTCGAGACCACGTAGTCGAAAATGGCCTGCACAGACCTTTGTCGCTGGTACTCAGAATTTCATTCTGAGGTCATCTCGGCCACCGTTCGGCTTCGACAAAGGTCTGCGCAGGCCATTTTCGACTACGTGGTCTCGACGGGTGCAGATCTGACTCTGCAAATTTGGTGTTTTCGGCCTACGACTGCAGGTGTTGAGGATATCGACACTCCCAGAGTGTTGATTTGTGGCTATCTACACATCGAAGGACGGCTCACAGTTCTTGGAGGCGTGTCACATACGACACGGGCGTATCTACACACAGACTGTAGGCGACATCCACTAGTTCATCAGGTAGATTGTGTTTGCTGCTTGATATTCCAGATTTCATCCTGACATTGCAGGTACTTCCACATGGGATGTATTGTCAGAGATGATGTATGTCTGTTGAGGGTTTGCTGGCTGTGAGTCACGCAGCAAACAACCGCCACAGCGGTTACAGCATATAGTGGGAAATTTGTGGATGTATGACTTTGTGGGAAGTCTATGTACTGTCAAATTTACTACAGCCTTTGTTGAGGGTCGAGTGAGGTTTTATTGACCTGGGGGATTCTCGAATGTTGAGATCCTTTCGGTGATACAGGTCTTGGAGCGATCCCTCGAGCACCCTTAGATAGGCAGCTAGGATGTATTGACTGTGAGTTAGACAGTTGGGATTGCATCTTTGCTTTACTGCCGTTGAGGCATTGTCGCAGTCTATGCTTACAGGACAGTGACAGAACAGTCAGAGATAGTACAGGTGCAGGACAGGTTTACCCACAGCTTACAATGTCAGAGAGACAGTGTTTTTTGAGCTGTTTTTTGGTCTGTTTTTAGTACACCAGAGCCATTTTACAAAGGAGAATCTGCCGAAATTTATGCAGAATCTTAAGCTTTCTTGGTTCATTTGACAGGTTGATATTGGTTCAGAGGTCAGTTTACAGGGGAAACTCTGCTGAATTTTTCCCAGGAAAGTAAACCACTATGAAGCGTAGCTATGGCTGGATCACAGGACACTGCTCTTTACAATATCAAGAAGCTGGATGGAACCAATTTCCCATTGTGGAAGAAGCAGATTTGGCACGTGTTGGTACAAAAGAAGCAGATAAAAACTATAAAGCTCAAGGGGATAAAACCAGAAGATATGGACGAAGATGAATGGAGCGAAATGGATGAATTGGCACTTTCTACCATTATGCTGACTTTGGCAGAAAGCGTTTACTTCAATGTAGCAGACGAGATGTCGGCTTATCAAGCATGGTTAAAGCTGAGTGATCTTTATGAGAAGCAGAGTGCAGCTTCACAGGTATACTGGCTTAAGAAGCTTGTTGACTTGAAGATGAAAGAAGGGACACCTATGTCCAATCATCTGAATGAATTCAACACAATCTATAGTCAGTTGTCAGCTCAAGGTGTCAAGTTTGATGAACCTGTTAGAGCTATGTTCCTGTTGATCACATTGCCGGAAAGTTGGGACACTTTTCGCACAGCTTTGAGTAATTCTGCACCTCCAGATGGTTTGAACATAGCAGGTGTAGAAGGAAGTCTGCTTACTGAAGAAACCAATAGAAAGACAATGGACAAAGGCAAAGGAACAGCCTTAGTTGTTAGGGGAAGGACCAAAGAAAAGTACAAAGGTGGAAAGAGGAATCAGTCTCATAGCAAGTCCCGCAGTGCTAAAGGCAAGAGTGACATAGAATGCTACCACTGTGGCAAGAAGGGTCACATGAAAAGAGACTTCAGAGAATGGAAAGCAGAAAAAGGCAAAGAGAAAGCTGAAGACCATGGTGAGAAGAACAAGTCCTCAGTGAATATTCAAGAAATAAATGTGACAAACACTGTTGCAGAGGATGACAGTCTAGTGTCAGGAGACATCTATTTCTTGAAGAATACAATGGACTCAGCTCTTCTTACATCATCTGATGGAAATGCACTGAGTGACTAGATTATAGACTCAGGGGCATCACTTCATGTGTCTCCAAACAAGGAGTGGTTTACCTCTTATGTGACCACTAAAGATCATGTTCGGCTAGGCAATGGGCAGACATGTGAGATCTTAGGTGTTGGAGATGTTCAATTGAAGTTTCAGAATGGCTCTTCTTTCATGCTGAAGAATGTGAGACATGTTCCCGCAATTACAAAGAGCTTGATCAGCACAGGTTTACTTGATGATGCTGGCTACGTCACCACTTTTGGACAGAACATGTGGAAGATATCCAAGGGTTCTATGACAGTAGCACATGGAGTAAAGTCTGGAGGACTTTACATGATTTATGTATCAAATGTCTCTAAAAATGTAATCAATGTAACCGAGCAGCCGAACGTTTCTTTGTGGCATAGCTGGTTAGGACATATGTCCAAGAAGGGAATGGAAATCTTGTCTCGTTCTGGTTATTTGCCAGGCTTTTCATTTAATGATTTTGAATTCCGTGAACATTATCTGTATGGTAAGCAAACACGGCAGCCACATAAGCATAGAAGCAGTAGAAGAGATACATAGTTGGCACTTGTTCATAGTGATTTGTGTGGACCTATGCCTAACCTATCTCTAGGGGGAGCTTCTTACTTTATGACATTTATAGATGATTACTCGAGGAAAGTATGGGTTTACTTTCTCAAGCACAAGGATGAAGCGTTTAGTGTTTTCAAAACGTTTGTGACACTTGTGGAGAATCAGAGTGGCAAGAAGCTTAAATTCTTACGCACTGACAATGGTGGAGAGTATGTTTCAAAGGCCTTTCAAGACTTTTGTGAGTCAAAAGGTATAAAATGTGAACTTACTGCTCCTTACAATCCTCCTCAAAATGGTGTTGCTGAGAGGATGAATAGGACCATACAAGAGAAGGTCAGAAGTATGTTTTCTAATGCACAGCTGCCAAATGGGTTTTGGGCTGAAGCTGTATCAACAGCTGTTCATCTTGTAAATAGATCTCCTAGCAAGGTTTTGCAGAAGGATTCAGTGCCAGAGATGGTATGGTCAGGCAAAATGCCCTCATACAAGCATCTCAGAGTCTTTGGCTGTGAGGCATATACTCACGTTCCAAAGGAATTTAGGAACAAACTTGAGCCAAAGAGTAGAAAGTGCATCTTTCTAGGCTATGGTAATTCTGGTGAGATGGGGTACAGACTTTGGGATCCCGAATCCAAAAAGGTTGTCCGCAGTAATGATGTTCACTTTAATGAATCCAAATATCATTCTAAACCAGAGAGGGTTGAGGAGATTAGAAGAGTTGTCTTCCAAGAAGATGGACCTGCACGTGCAAGACAAAATGTCAGGGCTCAAGAGGAGCAAGGACAGGATAGAGTGGAACCACAGGTTGTGGCTGAGCCTGAGCCACCTATTGTGCGTAGATCTGGACATGTCACGTGACCTCATGATAGGTTTGTTCCATCTATGAACTATGTCATGTTGACTTATTGCAATGAGCCTTCATGTTACAAGGACGCAGTGCAAATGAAGGACTCCGAGAATTGGAAATTGGCCATGCAGTCAGAGATGACATCTCTACATAAAAACAAGACATGGAAGCTAGTTAAATTACCACAGTGCAAAAAGGCTCTACCTTCTAAATGGGTTTACAAGTATAAGATCACCGCTCATGATAGTCAGCCAAAGTACAAAGCAAGGCTTGTTGCCAAGGGCTTTAAGCAAGAACAAGGCATTGACTTTGATGAAGTCTTCTCTCCGGTGGTCAAGATGACTACATTGAGATGCTTTCTTGCATTGGTTGACATATTAGATTTGGTGTTGCACCAAATGGATGTCAAGACAGCGTTCTTGCATGGTGATTTAGATGTGGAAATTTACATGCAGCAGCCAGAAGGGTTTGTTGAGAAAGGCAAGGAAGATTGGGTATGCCAGTTGTTAAAGAGTATTTATGGCTTAAAACAATCACCGAGGGCATGGTACCATAAATTCCACAAGTTTATGCTTTCTCAAGGCTACAAACGTAGTGAGTTCGATCACTGTCTGTATACAAAGAAGGCTAAGGATGGTAGTTGGCTGATCCTTATTTTGTATGTGGATGACATGTTGATTGCTGGCAAGCACTTGGAAGAAATTTCAACTTTGAAGTCAAAGATGGCAAAATCGTTTGACATGAAAGACATGGGTGAGGCAAGTCATATACTTGGTATGCGCATTGAGAGAGACAGATCAAAGAAGTTGATTTGGTTATCTCAAACAGAGTATATTGACAAGGTTTTGCAACTTTTCAATATGGAGAAGGGAAAGGCACTGAGTGTTCCATTGCCACCATATGTGAAACTTAGCAAACAAGATTGTCCTGTGTCTGAGGAAGAACAGGCTGAAATGGATAAGATTCCATATGCGTCTGCAGTGGGTAGTTTGATGTATGCAATGATTGCTACTCGCCCAGACATTGCATTTGCAGTGGGAGTAGTAAGTCGATACATGTCAAACCCAGGCAAGAAACATTGGGAGGCAGTGAAAGGAATATTGAGATACCTGAAAGCTACAAAGAGTATGCGTATATGCTATGGGAGTCAGGAGCTAAGTGTAAAGGGTTTTACAGACTCAGATTATGCAGGTGACTTAGACAACCGAAGGTCTATGCCAGGGTATGTCTTTACATTGGCTGGTGGAGCAGTATCATGGCGTTCTAGATTACAAGATTGTGTTACTCAGTCTACTACAGAGGCTGAATATGTTGCAGCATCAGAGGCATGCAAAGAATCAATTTGGCTTAATCGACTAGTAACAGATTTGGGAATCAAAGAAGAGATGCCTGTGTTATATTGTGATAGTCAAAGTGCTATACAATTGGCTCGCAATCCAGTTTATCACTCAAAGACAAAGCATGTGGATGTGAAGTATCATTTCATCAGGGAAATGCTCGAGGATAAGCAACTTCAGCTTGTCAAAGTTCACACCATAGAAAATCCTGCTGATCTACTTACAAAAGGACTTCCCTCGGAGAGCTTTGCGCATTTTCACAAGCAGTTAGGTGTAGGGTAGTACATCACTTCTCTACATTTCTTGTATATTAGCTTGTATAGTAGCTTCTCTCACACTTAAAGTACCACATTGGACTTTAAGTCGGAGGTTGTTGGGGTATAAAGCCCAATGTGGTTGCCCAGGTGAGTGGGCGGGCCGCCAGGTATGTACACATATTCCTTTGCCAAAACCTAATAAGAACTCACTATGCTCTACACATTATAGTAGAGCGAGTTCACCATATCGTCGTGCTCTTCTTCTCGCACTCTCTCTCGCGTCGCACTTCCGCTTGTACTCCTTCATGTGCTTCACTTCTTTGGCTTGAGGGTCTTTGTGTGTTGGTTGTCTCTCTTATCTCTTTCCTCCATTGTTTGACTGCTTTCTAAACTTTCTTAGATGAATAATCCCAATGGTGTAACCTTTCAACCCTTTCACTTTGTGCAAAATATTAGGATTAACGTTTGTATTAGCCATAAAATCCACTTCCAATAGAGAATTGTGTTACTCTTTGGGCCGGAAAGACTACAAGGAATTCTTCTTTCTCCACGTCCTCTTATTTTGCCACTACTAGACTACTCTAATTCTTTCAATGTGCACATATTTATTCTCCTCTAGGGGTTGAGTCTTGATTTCTTAATATTACTATGAACCAAGAAGACTTGTACACACGGCTCACTCCTATTACTAGGCAAAACATCTACATATTTGTAAGCACTAAGTTACAGTTTCAAAGAACCATTCACAGTCTATTTGGAGCACAATGACTTGCTGCTATAAATGCATCAGTAAACCCTTTCATCTTACCTTTGATTAGATACGATCAAAGCCTTGATGTTTTCATCTTTGTTTTGTTTTGAGGGTTTCACGTGTGCATATGTGTGTGTCTACGTGTAAGATTATAATGGCTACACACAATGTATTTGCTACAAACATTAAGCTTGCTTAAGTGAAAGCCTTCACAGTCTCCCCACAAACCCTCACAGCTAGAAGCCCGACACATTCCTGGCAAGACCGTCAACTCTTTGACAGCGTCATCGCTGTGAAACAACATCATGCGTTCCTACTCCTTTAGTGTCTCCCTCTGTTTTAGAGCATTCAGCGCGCTCCAAAGCTTTAGTGCCGACGAGACAATCTTCACACTTGTCTAGGCACTGACGCTCTAGTGGTGGCGGCGGCGGCGGTTGTTGTGGGGATGCTGACGTCGATGCCTCGACACCGTCTCATGTTCGACGAGGCTCTTTACCCTCCCCTTCTTTGTCCACCCCCACACCATCCACGGCATCGCCATCTACGCCAGGTTTTGCGTGGCTGACGGCCATTCCTAGTAGCTACACACCACTACCTACTCCTCCAGGAGTCACTCCAGTTGACACTCCTCGCTTGGGGGCCGAGACTCCAGTGGAGACACCTGACGTCCGTACCCCCATCGACACGCCGCTAGAGATCCCTATTGAGATACCTAGGTTCACGCATCACCGGTGAGAGGGCTTGTCTTACTCCGTCGACTTTAGCGACAGCATCATCTTGGATGATGAAGGCAAGAGGTGATCTCGCGTATGCGCGGTCTTTGCTCTCAGGTGTTTAGACACTACATATTAAACACCTGGAGTGAAGTACCAAGTGATTTAAAAGACAGATTCATCAGCATGTTGGATGACAAGTTTCTCGTTTCAACACGGGATGACGGCTTCAGTGAAGACGAGATGAAGGTTTGAATGCACGAATACTGCAAGCACAAGCGTTCTGAAGTGCAAAAATCAATTAAGCATGGGTGGAACAGACCAGATTGGCTGGCCAAAGAATATTGTAAGAATGCAAAGAAAGCAGCGTACGAGAATCTCGACAAGTGGAAGCAACAAAAGGAGGCAGCCAAAGCACGAGTAGAGGCAGGGAGCTCACACCACTTGGGGAGCAGCGGGTGGGCATCATTTGAGGCCGATTTTGTAAGTGTTTTTGCATTGCTCTTTAGGTTTGATAGTTTAGGGTTTAGGGGTTTTTAAATTCTAACGTAATGGATTCTTTGTTTGTTTTGATAGTGGTGGATGACAGGACGTGACCCCACACCATACGAGCGCGAGTACGCAGGTAGGAAGGGCTTAAACGCCCTGATGGACATTCTAAGTTCTCGCGGCGGCATGGTTAGTATTAGGGTTTACTCTTTTCTATTTGTTGTATTGTTTTATAAATAATATGTTTATACTTACAGAAAGCTGTCTTATTGTTTTTTTTGCGGAATCCGACAGATACGCCGCTTGGACGGATGAGACGTCTGATTAGACGATGTAAGTCTAGCCGTAGCTAGATAGCATTAGTTTCTTTTTGTCATAGCATATGTATCATGAGACGACGTTAATACGTCTTTTTGTAACTATTGGAAAACCATGTATAATTTTTCAATAATCAATGGTGTTGTAACTATTATATTTGCAAAGTTTAACAATCAAGTGATTTTGCCTATGATGTGTATAATTGTCATTGATTTACTTTCATCAATTTACTTTTGTCAGTTTTGTATCTTTATTCTGCAAACAATACTATGGATGATGGAGTTAATGGTTATATTGTCTTGTGGGTGACTACTTTGGGTCTATATCTAAGCTTGCACTTTCTTTCAAAGGTGAATCTGGGCTTATCTTGGATTCATTTAGGTTTACTCTATTATTGAATCATTAAATATGGTTTATGGGTGAATGCCCCGCCACCAAAAAAAAATTCTCTCGAGCATCGCTATATAAGGCTCTGCAACGTCGCTATGAACGTTGCTATAGATGGCTTTTGTAAACATCGCTATGATCGTCGCTATAGGCGTCGCTATATAGCGACGCCTATAACGATGGTTATAGTGACGCTCATAGCGATGTTCCCGTATCGACGCTATTAGCGACGGTCCGTTTGTGTTTTTCTACTATTAATTTGCCGCTAGCTCTAACCTAACCTATAATCTAACTTCACCTATAACCTAAAACTAACCTAACCTAACATAACCCTAAACCTAAACCTAACCCTATAGGATAACCTAACCAAAGTCGTTTGCTTTTTTTGAAGTACATGAGTCATTTTTAAAGTTCGTTTGCATTTTTTCTACTATTAATTTGTCTCTAGCTCTAAACTAACCTATAATCTAACCTAACATATAACCAAAACCTAACCTAGCCTAACATAATCTGTAACCTAACCTATAACCTAAACCTAACCTGTAACCTAATCTAATCGAAGTCCCTTTGCGGTTTTTGAAGTACACTAGTCATCTTCGCAGTCCATTTGCATTTTTTTACTATTAATTTGTCGCTATCTCTAACTTAACCTATAATCTAGCCTAACTTTTCGTAACCTAAACCTAAACCTAACCTATAACCTAACCTAACATAATCGAAGTCCGTTTGTGTTTTTTGAAGTACATGAGTCATCTTTGAAGTCCGTTTGCATGCGTTTTTTTCTACTATTAAATTGCCGGTAGCTCTAACCTAACATGACCTATAACCTAAACCTAACCGATAACCCAATCTAGCATAACCTATAACCTTACCTAACATATAACCTACCTAACCTATAACCTAACATAATCGAAGTCCATTTGCATTTTTTCTACTATTTGTCGCTAGCTCTAACCTATATAACGAAAACAGTCTTGCATGGTGAATGGTGTGTATTCTAATCCAACCACTGTTGTCAAGGTGGTATCTTAAATAGATCTTCCTTTGATGAAACCTTGTTAGTGATGAGTGATACCCTTATCCAGAGTGAGAGAGAGTCTTAGGGCAATTGACTTGGCAGTAATTTTGTAAGCTACTGACATCATGGTTATGGGTTGCCAATGTTTTAGTTCGGAGCATCCTATGTTTTTTGAACCAAACCTATAACCTAAACACTAGTTAACTTAACCTATAACCTAACTTTTTGCCTAAACCTAACCTATAATCTAGCTAACCTAGCCTATAACCTATAACCTCACCTAACTTATAACTTAAACATAACGTAGAACCTAACATGTAAGCTAAGCTAACCTAATTAACGTCCTATAACCTAACCTAACCTATAACCTAAACCTAAACCCAATCTAACCTAGCCTATGACCTAACCTAGCCTCGTATAATTAACCTAGCTTATAACCTATAACTTAATTAACATATAGCCTATACTCTAACCTAACCTATAACTTAAACTAAACCTAACCAAAACTTATAACCTAAACCTCCTCAATCCTATAATCTCAAAAACGACATAATTCAAAACAAAATTTCTTCAAAGCATAATTTCAAAACAATATTTTTTCATAGCATAATTTCAAAACATTATAATTCCAAAACAACATGACAAGATGGTAGTGTAATTTCATAACATAATTCAAAAGCATAATTTCAAAATAAAATTACCCCAAACCATAATTTCACAACACAAACCATAATTTCAAAACAAATTTATTCCAAAGCATTATTTCTAAACAAAATGTCATAAAACTTAAAGCATTGAGAATCTAAAGCATGAAATTTTATTTTTTCAATATACAAATTAATTTAACATGCATTAAAATTTTAAGCACTCACATGCGGCCTATTTGAGCAATAAAGGGTCTTGTAAACGTCCTTGAACCTGCAAAAATGCACACACGCACACGCACGCACACACACTATGTTAAACCCTAAACCCTAAACCTACAAGCAAACTTGAAAAGAATCTCACCTTGGTGCTAGAGAGTAGTTCACAAGCAAGATTTTCACCTCCGGCAAGTTGTTAGGCACTAGATCTGCAGTAGATGAGGAGGAGGAGGGCAAGAGAAGAGGTGCAAAAACTAGCGAAATGCAAAGGGAAAGACCCACGGGTTCCTTTTTTGCAGGGTCCATTGATACAAGCATTGGTCCAGGCGTCGCAATGTCATCTGTACAGGCATCAGAAGAGACATGGATAGAGACATCGTATCTACATCGAAAATTCAAAAATGAATTTTTTTTTAAATTCATCTCCCTCCATACTTACCTATACATATACCGACGCCCGCCATTGCCCAACCCCAAGTTGAGCATTTATGCTCAACACTTGTATCAAATAGTGACATAAAACCACAAATGTGATCCCAAACTTCCTCCTGGACCATATGGAAACTTATACATCCGCACAAAACCAGCTACATGCTCAATCAAGCCACCCCTATTGAAGGCAAAAGCATCATTTTCTTGCAAAAATTCCACCACTCATCTGGATTCCAAGCATAATATGGTTCACCTGGAAGGTTGCTACATGCCATGTTGTACCATACTTTGTTCCAAACAACCAAACCCATAAATACCTCAAAATGCATCTTGTAACTAGAGCCCAAGTTGACGTTGCCACCCACATGGTGTGTGCTGATCCGAGTACTCTCTCTCTCTCTCTCTCTCTCTCTCTCTCTCTCTCTCTCTCTCTCTCTCTCTCTCTCTCTCTCTCTCTCTCTCTCTCTCTCTCTCTCTCTCTCTCTCTCGTGGCTGTCTTTGTCTCACCTTCCAATGCCACTACTCTGTGCAATATATACTTTTAAGCCCCATGCTTCTGCTCTAATTATTAATATTCCTCTTCTATAACATTTGTTGCAGGTGAGGGTAGCTGCCAATGATCCCGAGACCACTGACAAGGCTCAAAAACTCCTTGGGGAGAGCTAGCCCTTCCCATTGTCGCTGCTACGTGCTACGTGTGTAATCATCTTCTTCATAGTGATGGCTCTAGTCATTGCCTCCAGCAATGAGGATGCAATCTCTTTTGACATTGTCACTTCCATTCATATTGTGTAATCCAATCTCCTTTGTCATATCTTTCTATTTGCACTTAATTCATTCATGGAATTTGGTTTTTCTTTTAAGGAAGAAACTCGTCGTAACTCCTGAGTTCAATGTATATAACTTCTCTTTGCACATAAACCTAAAATACTCTGTCAATGTTTTTTCTATATCTATTTATTAAATACATTACTCATTTTTCAACGACACATGCAAACTATACTTCTATTTTAAAACTACATTTTTAAATCACACAGAGTTGGGTTGTAACTTGGAATAGGGATATTGCAAAGCGAAGGGCGGTGGCAATTAAGTAGCACATTTCAAGTAGCCTGTCGTGAGTAGGAGCATCTCGTAGCTCAACGAATGCCAAGGGTGGGTGCGTCCCTACATATCAATGTCAAGGCAAACCCTCAAAGATTGTATACAGCCTAGTGCAACAACTTGCAAACAACAAAAGCGGCCACAATGTGGCGCTAAGGTGGCATGCCAATGCAAGGATATGCCAAGGTGGTAGTGCAATTGATGCTAAGGTTAGCAATTCAGAAGCATAGCTGCCTCGCCTCTGTCATTTTAGTGTAGATATAGATCTATAGATAATGTCATAGATTTGCAGCCACATGGATGGCCACTCATTTCATTTTATAAATAGGATAATTGCATTCCAAATAGTAATGAGATGTGAGGGGATGACACACTTTATTGGGATGAAGAAAGCTTGGCAAAAAAAATATAGATTCCTAAAGCCATTGTAGAGGCATAATAATGTGTGATAAGGTATGCATTTAGGAGCGTAGACACCACACTTATAAATTAAAAAGCCCATCTTTGTTATGCTAGGCTTCATACTTGACCTCAATGGTAGAGTGATAGGGCCTGCAAACTCTTTCCCCATTACCTTGTCAAGTTGTGTATGCCAAAGGGACAATCAAAATGTTCCCCACGGTGCATCTCGGAACTTGAGACCAGCATCGTCGACACTACCATGGCCGTCATCTAAGGCATCACCATAAGAAGGACTTTTGAGGTTGCCATTACAGAGAGGTACAAAAGAAAGATCCTCAAAAAGGGCATTGCCTTTGCACATAGATAACAAAGAAGAAGGCTGTCATGTGGTGATCCACACTCTTTTGGAAGTGGGAATTTGATGTGTACATTGAATCCATAGAGGCTCAAAGCTGGAAAATTTTAAATTTGAGGGAGAAGGAGAGGAAGACAGGTAACAGAGAAATATCCAAGAAGGGACTTCTCAATTAACATTGGCCTCCCTAATGGACTTTCAAGCTCCAATATCCTTTTTAGTGCTACTTGGTGGAAAATCTAATTGTGAGTGTAGACGTGTGAAAAAAAGGTCAAGTTTTAAAATTATTCACTTTGAATTAAAATCCTAGAAGGAATTAAAGTATTGTGAGGTTAATGGCCCGGTTAATGGTGACCCTATTTTGAACCCTAACCCTATTTTGACTCCATGGAGGGTTTCACACAAGGCTAGACAAATAGATTTTCTAAGCCAACATGAAATTCTCCTATTTTTCATGTCAAAATTTGAAGAAGCTCATTCCCTTCACAGTCATGAAGCCATTTCTTCAATGGAGGGTGTGACTGAATTTACCAACTTGTTAACCGGCGGAGCGGATGGCACAGAGAGAGAGAGAGAGAGAGAGAGAGAGAGAGAGAGAGAGAGTATTCTCTCACTGAGAGTCTGTATGCTTTCTTTTTTGTGGAATGCTAGACATTTTACTATATTTGATTCTACCACATTTCAGAGCTTCACATTACCTTGGACCATGATAGAGGTCAAAATGATTCAAGACTATCTGTCTATGTCTGAGTACAAGCACACACACACACACAAACATGTATTTGGATGCGCAATTGGCCTACACCCTCTTATCCCTTGAGTAGCCTATTGTTTTGCTACCCTCGTCAAGCACATCCTTGTAGATGGGTGGAGGGGTGTGGAGAGGTTATTCCCTCACAGTTAGTCGCAAGGTCAGGCCCCCAGGGTATGGTTATAGCCACCCTCTCTCTCTCTCTCTCTCTCTCTCTCTCTCTCTCTCTCTCTCTCTCTCTCTCTCTCTCACACACACACACACACACACACACACACACACACATACAAACACATACACACAATAACCTGAACCCACGCCACCTGCAATGACAAAACTTGATGGAGAGAGGAAAGGCCATAGCCCATGCAACAACTAAAAATGTTGCACATGGTCTCTAGGGCCAAGCTATTTCAAAATTGGCTAGGGTCAGTGAGCCTCCTCTGTCTCACATTGTGGGGTATGGCTATCCTTCTGCTTGGATCACGAGGATGTTGTAGAAGAGCCTTGCCATGCAATACTGGGAGAGGCCGGCAAGGTTGGACACACATTAAGAAGAGGATGATATCTAGGAGGACCTCTTTATTTTCCATGAGATTATGGAGGTGATTAACATTTTGACGAATAGGTGCATGCCATGTGTGCAAGAATGGTGGGTGTGTAAGAGAGGTGTACAAATGCACTTTTTCCCCTCAAAAAAGGAGGGAGAACTTTATGATTTTTGACCTCCATAACTCCTATATACGATCTCTGATTTGAGTGGAGATTATAGATCTATAATCTACATGCCAAGCTCTTTTCGTAGATATGTTACGTGATATAGTTTTTCAGTTAGATTTTAAATTTTATTTTGGGGGGAAAATTTGAATTCAAATAAACTAGTCGTTTTTCCTGTTTGAACTTAAAATCTGTCCTTTGATTGCTTTCTTAATACTAAAGCTTTGACTTCCTTAAACTGCTAAATAAACAGGTCCTCTTGGATCCCGTTCTCTTCCTAATGTCAGGGTAGAGAGAGAGAGAGTGGAGAGAGAGAGAGAGAGAGAGAGAAAAGAGATGAAGCTGCCGCGATCTGCCCCTTCTCAGGTCTACATTGTTGTGGTGATTCTCGGCTCATGCACCGTCCTTCTCATTTTGCTCTGGCTTAACCACCCCCTCTTGGATCCTCTTTTGATCTTTTTGTCCCCATGGCACTCCCTAACGCGTTCTGCCTTAACCCTAGGGAGATACCATGGACCCTTCCATGTCTGAAAATGATGTCTTTTCTGCTTCTGATGTTATTGCATGTTTTGATGATACTCTAACCTCCGACCTGCAGATTAAGGGACTGCACACAAGGTAACTATCCCTGCACAGACTGTCCTTGTCCAGGTTTCTACATTTAAGGCAAGGGCCATAGTTTTGTACTTCACAGAGAAACTGCTTGCTCTGAATGAGATCGTAGGCTTCTTGAATCAAGGATTTCAATGAGCCGTGAATGATGAGGTTTTCTAAAATGGTTTAGGGTTGTATGAAGTCCTATTTCTCTCAAAAGAAGACCAAAAAGCCTTTCAATTGGCCTCCACCATTATCCTCTGTGGACAAGTGGTCCATGCAGTCTCCTGTCAAGCAAATAAAAGAAGAATTGCTCTCCAAATGTCTGGTTTGGGTGGACTTTGTAGGTCTACCTGCATTTCTTTGGCCCTATAGCAAGGACTTAGGTGCCTTCGAAGCTCAGTAAAATATTGTTACAAAAGCTATTAATTGTCCCAATAGGAATAGGGCCTATGTGATGTGGAATACTGACCAAGTTATGCCTAACACTATGGACATTGACCTGGAGTCTGTAGGGCAGTTAGTCATTTATTTGAAATGGGGAAATTTGGGTGGCTCATGCTACCACTGTGGACATTTGGGGAATTTCTCTAAAGCTATCCCACTTTGGCTAAAGGTACTGTTGAACTCATATGCTCCTTCCCGGGTAGCAAGAAAATGGTGCCCAAAGAGAAGATCTTTGGCAAAACCCCCTCAGCTAGCCTAGATAGGTCTGTATCCCCTTCCTAAGGGGATTCTCTTGAATATGATTCCCCCCATGGTTGCTATAAGTCAACTCTTCAAGCTAGCAAACCCCAACCCCCCTCTCATGCAGGGAACTAGGCATCCACCACCCCTACCACCTCCACGAAACCTAGACCCTTAGATAAGGGGAAACAGGTGGTGGACTCTGAGGGCTACCAATTATAATAACTTTACCTATGCCAATACATGACTCTTCTCGCTCTTTTATGCCAACTCAAAGGGGTGATGACATTGACTTTTCTCTTATGAAACCCTTAACTCTGAAATATCTGGGTGAAAGCATGTTAACCTGTCACGCTTTTTGTGCTAGTTAGCATACCTTCAAAAAGTTGGGCATCCGGTAAATTTTTTACAAATAATATCAAAATTTATCGGAGGTTGTACATTTGGATTCCTTGTTTCAAGTGCTTTCTATTGATATATCATATGTCATAGATCTTGGAGATGTAGCTCAAGTTATTGTACTAGTTAGCATATGTCAAAATTGTGCTAGTTAGCATTGTCTGGGACATGAAAAAGCATGACAAGTTAACATGCTTTCACCCATCTTTCCTTATTGCTTTGAAATTTCCAATGGAAGTCAGTAACTAAATGTGAACTCATTCTTCCAGGGTCAACAGGTCGGTGTTCTCTAGTTCACCTTTGGTTCAAGGTCAGTGACGCTTTTTTCTCGTTTATGGCCGAGCACAGGCATCAAAGCATTCCCCTAAGATGAGTGTATTTAATAGCTACACAAAGCCCACGTTCACAAGTTTTATTCTCGCTCTGTAGATCTCAATCCCTTATCCCTCTTTTTTACTTAACTTAATGGCAACATAAAATTGGGTTCAACTTTTCGGCCAACAAATTAACCCTCCAAATCCACCCACCCATCGAGCCATTTGATAAATGCACCTTCCCAAGGTAGTACTATGATACTAGAAAACAATATTCCAATCACGTCAAACCAAGAAAACATTTCAAGAATTTGAAAGCAGCATGCAAACTGTTGCATACCCTTGCAAGTGTGCATTTATCAGGTCGTTTCCACCTTCTTCCTTTATAGAATATTTTACTTCCTTTTTGCTTTAGTATTAGTAAAATTATTTAGTTATCTTTCAAGAAATCACATATACTCCCCCAGGAATATCCCTATCCTCGTCCCAAGAATGGGGTATCTTGTATCCTCCGCTACGTGTGGAGGCGGTGCATTGACACTATTTCCAATTCTTATCTTTCTTTATCTTGTGGGGAGAATACTTACAAAAATAATCTACTCTAGATTCCCTTGAAATCAATAATCCAATAAGCACAAGAAAGGTTCGACTAAGGTTCGACTGATGAGGACAATTGTGGAATAGCCCATTTAGGTTCCTAGCCTTTCCAAAGTTCCTTTTTACCAAATAATTAGAAGAGATCCTTAATTAAATCACATCCTCCTCCCTTATCTTGCTCCTTTCATGGATCCATTTTTCCTTCCTCCATTTTTTCGTCGGCATCAAGCCTATCCAGACTAGGCCGATTTCCAGACGCATCCGCTGGTCCCTACCACCTAGTTGAGACTCACTCCCATTCAATCTTATTTCTAGGGTAATGAATGAATTCGAGCTCAAAACATAGACCCAAGGTTATATCTAGGGTAAGGAATGAATCCTAGCTCAAAAACATAGACAAATGGTAAACATGTAAGAGAAGTTCACACTTAGATCTTGTATGTTATGCTACGGCTATCCACGTCAAATCTTCTCGATAAAGTTTTTCATCCTAGTTGAAATTTAGAGTGAGTTTCTTGAGTTATAATCCCTTAGTTCCTATTTCCTTTTAGTCTCTACTCAAAGAAGACCTTAAGAAATACAACGAGTTTCTTTGGAGTGTAAAGTTTTGTCTCGACGTAAGTTTCAAGTTAACCCCGTCTTGGGCGAATCTCATTTGTATTCTTTTGCATCATTTACCATCCATGGGGAATCTCCATGAAAGTGATGGGAGTTTTGTGTTCAAGCAACACGGTCACAACATATGTGAAGCTATCCCCTTACTCCCCCCTTGTTTTTAGTTGCAAAATAAACTTGAAACTAGACAAACTTGAAATGAACAATGCATATATATTCTCTAAACAATGACCTTTGCTTAAGTGTGTACCATGAGTAGTAAACACTAACATTTAGAATACATCAACTCGTGATTTTTAAGACAAATAATGTAAAACTTCCTTTAATTGATTGTGCAAGATTAAATGATGATTTATGCAAGAGTAGATTCCTTTGATGAATGATGGTCTAAGAGTAATTTGTGAAATTCCTATACTAGTATCGTTAAAAATGCTCATGCAATGGAATATGAATGATCAAGAAATTCTTCTCAAGATAGGGTTTAGGCTTTACCTCTTGCTTCCGCAAAAAGGATTAATCACACAGCTAGGAAAGGCTTAAGGATTTGGGGTTTTCCAATGGAGAGGAGGTGACGACCAGTTTTCAAAACCGCGGCTGCAAGAACCGACCCCAATCGAGAAGGAGCACAATACCAAGAAAATAATAAATAAATTTTTTTTTACATTTACCACCACCCCTTCTATTCTTGCCCACAGTGGGCCGCCCTTGGCCACAATCCTCCATTATCACCAGAGGACGGCTCCTCTTTCTCCTGCTCAGATCTGTCAACATCATCTCTCTCTCTCTCTCTCTCTCTCTCTCTCTCTCTCTCTCTCTCTCTCTCTCTCTCTCTCTCTCTCTCTCTCTCCTTCCCGTTACCTACACACACACACACACACACCCCTTCACCCTCACCCTCATTCCCCCACTAGCCCGCTACTCCCTCACCTTCTCCCACCCCGTTGACTCTCTCTTTCTCCCCCTCGTGTTTCTTGTCATGCCAAGCAACCCAAACCAGCAGCTGAAAATCTCTCTCTCTCTCTCTCTCTCTCTCTCTCTCTCTCTCTCTCTCTCTCTCATAGCACACCCACACACACACTTCCCAAATCCTCACCCACTCCCCCCCCCCGGTCGGCACTAAGCTCCCCATCTCTCCTCTACGTCTGTCTCTCTCTCGTGCTCTCTATGTGTGTAAGCAACCCGCGGACGCAACCTTTTTCCTCTCTCTCTCTACCTATACACACACACACCCTTACCTTGCCACACACACACACACACCCGCACCCTCTCGTTCTCCTCCCTCTCTATCTCCTTCATCTTTTTACCTTGCACATAAGCAGCCAGCACAAAAATTTTAAAAAAAAACAACTACAATAATATCTCCCCCCTTTATCTCGTTCCAACACACCCTCTTGCCGGCCCACACCTACACACACTTACACACACACATACAACCCCATAGTACATACACACTCATATACACAATTACTTACATATTCAAACAGTACACGTACGCCATACACATACATAAAAATTAAAAAACGAAAGAATCAACATCGACGCTCAAAGAAAAAAACGGCCAAGTCACGCGATAGCCACATCAAATCAAGAAGTGACGTCAAAGGTATGCACCCCAAAACTGGCAAACGCACTACACCGATGCACCA
Source organism: Adiantum capillus-veneris (assembly GCF_014529385.1). Lineage (NCBI taxonomy): Eukaryota > Viridiplantae > Streptophyta > Polypodiopsida > Polypodiales > Pteridaceae > Adiantum > Adiantum capillus-veneris. Next base: position 43,043,689 of record NC_140959.1, on the reverse strand, counting down.
GTGAGGCCCACCATTCGCTAGCATCTCATCTATGAGGCATTTCCACAGTAAAATCTATAGGGTATTATTATTTTCCGATTTCCAGTCAAAAATCTTGTATAAAAAACCCATTGTAAATTGTCACCTCTCTCTAGGTGATGGTCACAAAGGCCTACCTAGGAGATATCATTTTAAAAAAAATTCCTAAGAGAAAGCAAGGGTCAACCATCTGGGACCCAACTCCTTGCTTTGTCTCTCTTTATTAGGGCCCTAACCCAATCAGATTATCCTAACCTAATGTAGTATGCTCCTATAAAAGGGCACTGGGGGGTCAGTATCTGGTAGCATTTTGGTGAGGGGACTTGCAACACTTGCATCAAGAGAGAGGGGGTTTTAGTGCAGCATTTTGGGAATTAGCACTATGAGAAAGAATCCATGTACACACCTTGACTCCAAGGGTCGCCACACAGTCATGAGAGTAGAGAAGTCACCTCTAGGCTCACTATCTATCTATCTAGAGAAGTCACTATAGGTTCACTATACAGCTTATGAGTCACCTCTAGAGAAGTCACTATAGGCTCACTATCTATCTATCTCTCTTTTTATCCATTAGAAAATTTCGGAGCTCATTTGGAGGGCCTTGTAAGAAATTGTATTTCTCTCTCTAGAAACCTTTTTTTAAATGCACTTGCACCTTGTGAGTACATCCAAAAGGACAACCAGACACTCTAAAAAGTAGATTTATATTCCCAATCGTCTTTGAAAACGGTCACTTTTTTATTTAATGCGAGCGTCTTTTCCAGGAGGCAGGTGCGGCGCATTCAATGCAGCTTACGTCATCACTGAAAGTTGAAAAGTCACAAACTATCAAATAGTGATATATTTTGTGGCTTTTGACACCACCCTAAAAACGAATGTCTACTTGTCTCATTCCGACATCCGGAGAGGCAAAAAATGTCAAAAAACCCCAAAAAATGGGCTTTTTACTTAAGGCGCGCGAGGAGGCATTCTAAAATTCTAGAATGCTCCCCTGCGCGCCATTAGTACAAAGCTCTTTTTAGTGATTTTTGGACACTTATCTTTCAAGAAAGCCCCTTTTTAGAGGTTTTTTGACATTTTCCTCTAAAAAAGCTCCCTAAAAAGAGGAAAAAAGGGGCTTTTTACTAACGGCGCGTGAGGGGGCATTCCAAAATTTTCGAATGCCCCCTCGCGCGCTGTTAGTAAAATGTTCTTTTAGGGGTTTTTGACATTTTTTGCCTCTTTGGATGTCGGAGCGAGGAAATTGGACATTCATTTCTAGGATAATTGGGCGTTCCAGACGAATTGACAATATCAAAAGTTTCAAAATCTTCCACCACTTGATAGTTTTGTGAATTTTTGAGTTCTAGTGATGACGTAAGCCGTATCAAATGCACCGCATCTACCTTCTGAAAAAGGTGCTCGTATTAAATAAAAGAGAGTGATCGTCTTCAAGGACCACTAGATTATTAAATGAGGAGAGGGACACCTTTTATATTTTTGTTAATATCGATCTATTTTTCTACGTAACGTAGGCTCTTCTCTCATTAGAGGAGCTTATTTTCCTCTCTCTTCCAAAAGGCCCTCCAAAAGACCTCCGAAATCTCCTAATGTCTCTATCACCATAGTCGTCATCTCGTCGAAGCTAAGGTTTCTATAAATATTGCTTTGAATCAAGTTTCCCTCACATCCCAAGGGGTTTTCATCACCTACGTCTCGCTTTCTGTGTGTGTGTGTCTGTGTGTGTGTGTGTGAGTGTGTGTGTGTAGTGTAGTGTTTGTGCTATTCCAATTCACTGTTGTCCATGTCCTTGGCCGCTCAAAGCTAGGTGGTTCCCCCTGTTCATTTCATGCTGGCCAGCTCGGCATGCATCGGCTCCCGATGTTTGATGCCGTCGGGGTGCGTGTCGCACTTTGCGCTCATCATTTGGTGCCCCCACTAAGGAGGGCTTCTTGAAAACCTCCAATTTACAATGTATAAAACAACACACATCATGGAGCATGGACGAATGACTACAAGAATTCTCCAATTGGGAAACGGAGGAGGAGAAGATTGAAGAAACACTGACCGCCTTCATTGAAATACTACTACCATGTTGTAGTGTCGTCAATATCCAAGAGGTAAGCTCCCCATCTTGCATTGCTTGTGCTAACCGCAAATCAAGAGCATCAAGTGGGAGGGCTATGAAATGTCGTCACTATCGTCAACCAAAGCATTCTGTCAATGAGTGCCGATAGAGTAGGTGAAGAAAGAATGGTGAGTTTTGATTTTGAGAACTGCAGCACTCTCACGATAGTCAGATTTTGTGTAGCACTAAGTGTTTTTTCTCTAATGGTCCAAGAAGAGTCATCAACTACATCAACCACAAATTCCAAGCCACAAAGCCTAAAGCATTTGGGGACGCAAGTGGGCTTACGCTCTCTCTAGGCCTAGAGAGTTCAAGTGAAGTGCGACCACCCAAGCGCCACTTCCGCATGCAAAATGGAAAGCCGATTGAGGTAGACTCTTCTTGCCCAGTCTATTTTGAACCTAATGTGGAGGATTGTGCGGACTTCAACAGGAGGTAGAGGCATGTGGTGAAGGTGTTACCTTCAACACTTAAGGTATGCAACTCTAAGCAATTAGTTTCCTACACCCGACATGGATAATAACAATAGGCCAGAGGTGTTTCCTTTTCGTTTCTTGCAACACATGCATGTAAACATATATATTGATAGGAAAATATTCTACCACCAAAAGATTGTTTTCCTATTCGGAGCAAAAATGCTTGATGAAATCCTAAGATCTCCACATCCCATCATCTTGCCCCTTCTTGATTACTGAACCATTTTTATCCTGTTTTAAATATATCCACCCAACCCTGTAAGAAAGCCACTATGAGCTGCTACCCAACCCTGTGATTATATTTTTTTTTTCATTTTTATTTTTTTTATTTTTTTTAAAGGTTTGTAATTTCTTGCTCATTGATCTATCACCATGGAAAGTGTCTCTTTTCCCACATTCAGTGGAAAAAAGGGAGAAGACATCACCACCCATTTTCTGGATGACTTTGATATCGCTTGTGTGGTTTCCAACAAGGATGATGATGCCTCACGAATACAAATTTTTCCTTTACTGATGAAAATAGAGGCCAAGTATTGGCACAATGCTTTGCCCCAAGCTACCAAGAATGCATGGATGTACTACATGTTGCCTTTGTGAAGAGGTTTGGTGGAGTCACAACCTCAGAAAAGTTATGGCAGTTGTTGCTCACAAAGTCAAAGCAAGGAAGTCTGCTAGAGTATGCTACTTACAAATCCAATTTTGTGGATTTGTGGGAGCAATGGGTTATCTCACTGGAGGAAGGTAAAGGAGAGCCTAATTTCTTAAAGAAGGACCGTTTCATTGCTGGCCTATGGTCGCCACTTAAAGTGAAGGTGAAGGGGAGGTTCCCTGCAACGTATGAGTTGGCAGTGGAAGTAGCCCGTCTTAAACACAAGAAGTTGCACATGCAAGCAAGATCGAATGAGTCAGAGGAATTGAGCTCAATCCGACTAACCCGAGTGACTGCAACAGCCGCTCAGAGAACTCAACCACAAGAGGCATCAAAAGAGTAGCAAGACCTGTTGAGTCACATCACTACTCATCTTGAAAGTTTATCTGTGCATCTAGTGCAGCAAGGGCATGCACCTGTCAGAAATCCAGATCAAGGGATAGGACAACGAAGGAGAAACCAAGAATACCACTGCTAAAATTATGGAAAAACCGGCCATGGCATGTATTACTGCCCACATCTAAGAAGGCAAAACTTCAATAGAGGAGAAAGATAGAACCAGATTTTTCTCCACAAAGAGTGAGGCCATTGCCGCCCAGGCAACCAATCCCACATGTTCAAATCCCACCACCAACCGTGCAACCATAGCCAGTCCAACAAGTTCAAGTCCTACAGCCATCAATGCAACCACCACCACAATCATCACTTACACTTATCCTACGCCCACCACCAATTTGCAGCCGCACACTAAGTCTCATTGGTCTTGCAAAAGAAGTCAAGATGAAGATAACAGAAGAAGGATCAAGCGAGAAGGTTGTTCAAAGGGCTGAAGCAGTAAAACAAGAGGTTAAAGAATCAAAAGATGTTATCCCAGTGAGGGAGGTAAGTCAAGAAAATTGTGAACATTACAAATGTTAGTACATCTCTAACCTTGGATGAAATAAACACCAAAGCAATCAATCGATAGCATTGGATAGTAAGGGTAAGAAGGTGTAAAGTGTTGATCAAGCCTCATCAGATTAAGAAGAATGCAAAGAGGATGGGAGATACAAGAGAAGAGGAATACCAGCCTGCTAGCAAGGCTTTGCAGGAGGTGGACAACATATCAAGCAAAGGGGAGGGCTTTGAAAACAGAATCCTGTGCACCAGCATGGACCAAGGACAGTGTAGCAAGCTAAAGGCATCCTGCATCAAGAAAGTTTCACTAGATGACCATAACGAAGAGGTAAGTATGAATGAAGGTTTGGAGCTGGATATTGTTACAGAGGCTTGGCAGCCGAGCAAGGTTTTATTGTGTAGTGGCATAGACTTGGAGATGGGTAATGCCTCTAGTCTACTGAAAGGTGTTATAAACATGGAGATGGGTAATGCCTCCAATTTATGTGAGGGTGTTCAGAGGAAGTTTCATGATCAACATGTTTCCAACCTTTTGAGGATGTTCCAGACTCCTCCACAATGCAGCATTGTGTTTGCATGGGATGCATCAGACCTATGGTTATGGTTATCCAATAGAACATATAGAGGTAAGATCAGCATGGAGATAAAAATTAAGGAGCCATGGATAGACAAAAGGCTAATAGAATGCAAAAATAAAGGCCTCATTCCCAATTGGGTGCAAATTTTTACAAATAGTGCAAGGTATGTGGATCACTATTAACATCAGAAAAGACAACTGACATGTTTGAGCACACCCCAGAGGAGCATGATATGCTTGCCGGCTTTTCCAGTCGCAGCAGTAAGCAAGATTTTGAAGACAACTAGAGCTCGCCACACCACCAAGGCGGCCATATATGGTGGATTCTTGGCACACTCTTGGGAATCATAATCTTTAGTTATGCCTTTGTAGGAGCCAAGATGCTCATTTTTCCTCTCGCTATTAGTGGTTACAAAAACTTTAGTCCTATTTGGCATGCAAATTTTACTATTCAGACACTGCAGATAATGATTCTATTCTTTACCTCAGATCCAGGAGGACACTGGCATAAAGTTCTGGAAGCCATGGGCTTCCCATTTAATCAGCCCGCACAATTTCAAGGAACAGGCTATGGACCTGTTTGCAGATTCATGGATATCCAAGGAATCTCACCAAACGCCAAATGGAATGGCTAGTTCAGAAGGCAACTCGATATCGGCTCCTACAAGATCAACTAAAGAAGAATCAAAGGTAGGGCTAGAGGCGTGAATGCCTCTAGCCAAAGGGGAGGGCTAATGATGGCCGGTTTTCAAAACCGCGGCCGCAAGAACCAACCCCAATCGAGAAGGAGCACAATACCAAGAAAATGATTAAAAAAATGTTTTTTTACATTCACCACCACCCTTCTATGCTTGCCCATGGTGGGCCGCCCTCAGTTTGGCCACAATCCTCCATTATCACCAAAGGACAACTCCTCTTTCTCCTGCTCGGCTCCGCCAACATCATCTCCCTTTGGCGGGCCACCATGCTTGGGACAAGAAGTCTCTCCCTCTCTCTCTCTCTTTCATTATTCACTCTCTCTCTTACCCCACTCATCCATACTCCCTCTGGCAGGCCCCCATGCCACCCTCTCCCTCTCCCTCTCCCCTCTCGTCCACACTCTCTCGTCCTCACCAAGCCCCCTCTCTTCCCCTCTTGTTTGTCAACCAAGGTGGCCCGCCTCCAAACCCTCTCTCCCATATCTCTCTCTCTCTCTCTCTCTCTCTCTCTCTCTCTCTCTCTCTCTCTCTCTCTCTCTCTCTCTCTCTCTCTCTCTCTTTCTCTCTCTCTCTCTCTCTCTCTCTCTCTCTCTCTCTCTCTCTCTCTCTCTCTCTCTCTCTCTCTCTCTCTCTCTCTCTCTCTCTCTCTCCTTCTTGTTACCTACACCCAGTCCACACACACACACACCCCTTCACCCTCACCCTCATTCCTCCCCCTGGCCCGCTACTCCCTCACCTTCTCCCACCCCTTTGACAATCTCTTCCCCCCCTTGCCTTTCCTGTCGTGCCAGGCAACCCGAACCAGCAGCCAAAAATCATTCTCTCTCTCTCTCTCTCTCTCTCTCTCTCTCTCTCTCTCTCTCTCTCTCTCTCTCTCTCTCTCTCTCTCTCTCTCATAGCACACCCACACACACACACTTCCCCATTCCTCACCCATTCAACCCGCCCTGCATCAACACTAAGCTCCACATCTCTCTCTCTCTTGCACGCTCTCTATGTAAGCAACCCGTGGGCGCACCCATTTCCCTCCCTCTCTACCTATACACCCTTACCTTGCCACACACACACACACCCTCTCGTTCTCCTCCCTCTCTCTCTCCTTCATCCCTGTACCCTGCACGTAAGCAACCAGCACAAAATTTTTAAAAAAAAACAACTACAATAATATCTCCCCCCTCTCTCTCATTCCCACGCACCCTCTTGCCGACCCACACCTACACACACTTACACACACACATACAACCCCATAGTACATATGCACTCATATACACGAGCACACACGTTGGTACAGCCAAAGTGTGTCGACTCTAGAAAGTGGCATGGGCATATATATGCAGGCTAGCAGAAGCATGGCAAAGGGCTGCAGCAGCTAGTAAAATCATGGGATGACAGGTAGCAGCGGAATTGTATGCCTGATGTGGCTTATAAGCCAAGGAAGGCTCTATGATGGGCTAGTTTGGTGAACAGATGAAACAGATGCAAAGTGCAGATTTTGGGTCTAGGAAAGAAGAGCTTGAAGTGTTGAAGGAGCAAGTTGAGACGGCTTATCAAACCAAGCTACGGTGCCCAAGTTATTGAAGGTTGAAGTTTTAGTGGATTGCACATTCTTGCCAGACAGGGCAGCTGGAGACAGTTGACCCAAGTGGAAGTCGAGGTACAGGTGTGTAGAGCTTAATCCATGGAGCCTACCTATCTTTTCAAGTTGCGGATCAGAGCTATGGTTTGCATTTTATGGACAGCTGAATTTTTTACGGAGGCCGGGTCTAAGCCCACTTGGCCGCATTGAAGGATGTGCCATTTGGCATCTTTGGGGCCTCGCCAAAGTTCTCAATGATAGTATACATAATGTGGAGTTAGCTCGAAGTCACGGCACGTGATTCCGGTCCTCAGGCAGCACCGAGTTATGGCTCGAGAAAACCTACGGTAGATGAAGACAAAGGGTTTGCAGATGATTTTTCAAGATTTTGGTTGCCTTGGATTGCGGACCTAGGAAAGTTGAAATTTGAAGATCAAGGGGAGGATCAAAGCCGACAACCGGGACAATTCATTGGAGGTTTCAATCTAATCATTGGGCTTCTCAATGAAATATGGCAGGGATAATGAAGTGGGGCACAAAACCAATGGGGATGGACTTTTTACATGGCCTTGGAAGGCATTCAACAAGGGGGATTCACCCACAGCTGCCATGTGGCATACAAATTGGCCCACATGCGCAGTGGGATGCCGCAGGGCCGCAGTATATGTATAGGAGTGTGGACCCTTTAGTGTACACGAGAGGGGAGAGAGAGGGGAGCTCCCTCCCGTTGGTGATGGAGCGTGGCAGGTAGGCCGTGCCGGGCGCTACACGCGGCGCACTGAGGCGGTTTGGTGGTGGTTTTGGCATGTGGCGGCGGTGCAGAGGTGCTCGCGCCAACGTGGAGGTGATGATGACATGGCATCCACCCTAGTGGTGTTTCCCGCGGCCGTTAAGCCCCCCAAATGTTTGAAGGCAAGAGGGAGGGCAATAGTGACCTCGCTATTGCCTCTCCCCCTCATGGAAAAGGGTAGTCCCACAGTGGATGGAGAGCGAGGCCAAGGATGTCCAAAGAGCGAGCAAGGGAAGAGAAAAGCAAGAGAGCAAACTCAAAGGTGCAAGGAGAGCAAGCCGGACGACCAAATGGAAGAGACATTAGGAGAATATGCACACCATGTAATTATTTCCAAAAATGAACTATGCCAAGTGTTGGCAGTGCAAGGAAATTCTAATTGGAACTCTAAGTGAAGGTCACCGGATAAGGAACTCACCCATCATTTCTTTTTTGAACCTCCTAGAGGCACCCCTATAAAAGGATGTAAATGTGAAAATTTGAGGGCTTTTTTTCCTGAGTGGGTGATTGAGAGTTGCAAGTCTGTGTAGTGCAAAGCTTGCCATTGAAGCTGCATACTTGATTGTACTATTCCCCTATGCAATAGTACCACATATTTGCCCCTATCTCTCAAGTTGCTTCTCCCCCATTCCCCTCCTTTTCTCTCGCTCTTTGTGTATTGAGCGGTGCTTGCAGAGGGTTTTCCTACAGTCTGAAGGGTGCTACCAAGAGGGAAGAATAGGAGTGTTTTTGTGAGTCGGAAAGGGTGAGTTGAGCAGTGTGGGTGCATTTGTGTTGCAAGGTGTTTTTTGCAAGGTGTGAGATAGTTGTTCTGTGTGCTAAAGTGAAGTTGTTAGTGCAAATTAGCCAATTTGAAGGTGTTATTTGAGAGGTTAGGGGTGTTGTGGAATCCCTGGGCTATAGAGAGGCAAATATTTTGTGTGCTAGGTGTGTTCCCTATTCCCCCTCTCCATCTTCTGGTGCCCCCTCTGAGGAGCCGCTGATTGCTCGTCGGTGCTGATGAAAGACGGTTATTTCCATCGAGGAGAGATGGCAACACATAGTTATGGACCAGTTTTTGCCGGAGAAGGAGATTCAAAAGAGTGGATGCCCGATTTTGAGTTGTATATGTTGTCATTGCAGATGCCAAATGAAGATAGCAAGATGCAAACGATCCCACTGTTGATGCAGGGAAAAGCAAAGACATGGTTCTATGTGTTGGAGGGAGAGCCAAGAATTATGTGGCCGGTGTTGCGGGCCCGTTTTCTGCAAGATTTTTGAAAAGAGGTATCTCCTGTCCACTTGGATGCAAGATTGAAAAATTTGAAGCAGGACGTGAATGAGGAATTTAGCGTCTTCCTCGCCCGCTTCAAGAATGTTGGAGGGACTTTGCAGTGGCCATGCAGTTGGTCAATGGTGGTGAGTACTTTAAATTGGAAAAGTTTATGTCTTGTTTACATCCCAAAGTTCGTGAAAAGGTGGATTTCGAGGGCCCGGAGAATTACAACAGGGTTGTTGCTATTGCGTGGTCTAAGAGCTGTAAAATAAAGAAGAAGATTGAGCAAGGTGCATTGGGATATGAGGCGATGGTTCCCAATCCAAATTCAATTCCAAGAGAAGAAGTCCAAACGGAGAATCAGCCCAATTGAGGGGTAGCAGCCGTTCCTCAACAATGGGTACGTACTGTTCAAGATTTGTCTGATCAAATGCAAGAGTTGCCTTTAAGTGTTATGAATAGAGATCAAGCAAGGACAGGAAGAGGCAGAGCTAGGCAATTGCCTGGCAGGTGTTACAATTGCGGAGAGGAGGGCCAATGCTCCAGATTGCCCTCACCCACCAAGGAAAAGGGGCGGCATGTATCCTCTATTTGGTCGAGGCCGTGGTCAAGCACAGTTTAATGGCCAAAGAGGGCAGCAAGAAATTGAAAACCAAGCACAGGCGGCTCCATCAGGTAATGATGAAATACCAAGGGTTAACATTATTGGTGTTGACAGGCAGGAGGTTGACATTATGGCCAACAAAAGAGCACGAGGTGAAAGGGAGACTGAGATGGAGCGTGAAACTAGAGCAAAGAAGGGGAAAGAAAAGGTAAATGAAGGTAGAGAGAAGCCAGAGCCAAGCAGAAGAAGGCGAAGACAAAGAATTACCCAAAAGGATTTTTAGTTGGGACGAGGTAATCCGGAGTATGATTTGGTAAGAGATGTTCAAAATCAAAAGGCTAACATCACTTTTGGGCAACTGCTTGCATTAAACCCTAAGTTAAGAAGGAAATGGTCAACCAGTGTCAGTATGAGGCTTCCTCGAGTGGGAGGAGAGGTGCATACAGTAAAAAATCTAGCTTTAAAGGTGGGGAGTCCGACCGATGTGCTTCCACCAGTGGATGTTTTGATTGAGAAGAAGAAACACGTTCAAACCTACATCGACGGTGGTGCCCAAGTCTGTGTTATTACGGAGTCTGCTATGAGGGATATTGGCATTAAAGTTGGTGTCAGGTCCAATGTGCAAATGAGGATGGCTAATCATGCCAAAGCTCGTTTTTTAGGAGTGGCACAGGATGTGAAGGTAAAGGTTATGGGAATTGAATGCTTAATTGATTTTTTTGTCATGAAAGCAGGAGAGAATGCTTATCCAATTATATTGGGGAAGCCATGGTTGTTGGCAATTGGAGCCAATTAAGATTGGGAGACCGAGGTGTTTACCTTGCCGGATCGGGAAAATGGAAGACAGATTGTGTTGGATCTAAAGACCAAGGAAAGTCATTTTCATCCCTCAACAGGTGGAGATAATCGAGATTTTAGTACCAGTTATGAGTACGAAACGGAGTCTACTTATGATGAAGGGTTGACCAGTGTCGAAGAGGAAGAGATTGATGAGGATTTATTGAAGCTGGATACAGATTTTTTCGGAGTCATAGTAGACTCTACCACTACAAGGAGAGGTATGCAAGTTCTTGTTTGTAGTCTGCAAGCTAAAGAGGTGGAAGATATGCTAGGTACAGATTTAACAAAGCAGGAGAAGGACGGCTATATGGACCTATGTGCATCCTACCCTGACTTATTTGCAGCAGAGTATAAGGATATGAGGGGAGCTAAAGAAGTGGAGCATCAGATTTTACTTAAAGAAGGATACAAGCCAAAAGCACAGAAGCTTAGGAGATTGGGAGATATTCAAAAGGAAGCTCTATGGCAGGAGATTAACAAATTGCTAGAGGCAGGTATTATATATCCAGTAAAAGAGTTTGAGTGGGTCTCTCCTGTTGTCATTACCCCAAAGAAAAATGGAAAATGGCGAGTATGTGTAGATTATAAGCCTTTGAATGCTGCAACCAAGTGGAATCATTACCCCCTGCCATTTGAAGATGAGGTTTTAAACCAGGTTGCCGGACATGAACGCTATTCCATTATGGATGGGTTTTCAGGGTATTTTTAAATTGGTATTGCTTTGGAGGACAAGTTAAAGACTACCTTCATTTCTCCATGGGGTTGCTTTGCCTACCATGGGATGCCTTTTGGACTGGTGAATGCGTATGCGACATTTCAAGATTGGATGAACAAGGTGTTCGGGCCATACTTGGGTAAGTTCATCAGAGTGTTTATGGATGATATTGGTTGCTACAGTTCCAGGGCAGAACATTTGTCCATGTTAAGGCTTTGTTTTCAAAGGCTAGATGAAGAAGGAGGTCAATTGAATCCAAAGAAGTGCAAGCTAGCACAACCAAGGGTTCAGTTGCTGGGTCATGTGGTATCACAGAATGGAATTGAAGCAAACCCAGAGAAGGTGAAAGCATTGGTTCTTATGGAGCCTCCAACCAGTGCAACGGAATTGGCATCATTCGTGCATAATTTAAAGTATTTATCCCGCTTTTTTTGGATGTTATCTTAATATGTCTACCCTCTTCAGAAAAGGGCTCAACAGGTGCATGGATTTCAATGGAATGAGGAAGCTCAAGAGGCATTTGATAAAGTGAAAGGTATTCTATGTTAGTTACCTATAGTATGTCCTCCTAATCATGAGGATGATTTTTATATTGCTATGACGGTGGGAACGGTGGCTATCGGAGCAGTATTGCTACAAAAGGTAGGAAGGAGTTATAAGCATGTTTACTTCGAAAGCAGGGTCATTAGTCTGGGTGAAGCTACTTATACGGAGGTGGAACAGTGGGTGATGGCTTTGGTCTTTGCTTGCAGAAAGTTCAAAGTATATTTGGTCGTTCGGAAGTTTTATGTGTTGACTGCTAACAATCTTTTGCCTGGAGTGGTGCTACACTTGAAGCCAGGGAAACGAATCATGAAGTGGGTAATCGAGCTTCAAGAGTTTGAGTTTGAGTTCAAAGTGGATCACACATGGCGGTCTCATTTGGCGGATATCTTAGTCAACAAGTAGGTTGAGTTACCAATTTATCCAAGGGTGGTACGAGAGGAGGATAAGGAGGAACCTAACTTGGAAGGGGCCTTCATGATGTGGTTTGATGGCGCTTACAGACGAGTAACACAAAAAGCACGTGGAGGTGTAGTCATTCAAGATCCGCACGGCACAGTTATTTTTTCCAAAGCTTACGACTTGGAGGAGGTGCATACCAACAATGAAGCGGAATATCTTACTTTACACCTAGGGCTCAAGCAATGCATTGACTTTGGCATATCAAGGTTAGTCATAAAAGGTGATGCTCTACTGGTTTTCAAACAACTTTTGGGCCAATGGCAGGTAAAGAGGGATTTCCTCAAGAATTGGTTTCTTTCCATAAAGAAGCTGTTGAAGTTTTTTGAAGCAGTGCAGTTCAAACATGTGAGGAGAGAACAAAACCAGGAAGCAGATCGGTTGGCTAGCAGTCTTGTTTAGAATCAAGTGTCGAGTTTGTATGTGGGGCCGGCCACTTATACAGGTAGAGAGACTTTGAAGGATATTGATGATTTCTTGAGTACAGGTCAATGTTTTGACGGGCTTTCCAAGCTACAAAAGAGGAGAGTTGTTCAAAAGGCTAAAAGGTTCACTCTTGTTGGAGAAGATCTTATGATGCACGATCGAGATGGGGTGCTACGTCGTGTCCTTTACAAGGAAGAGATCGGTATGGTATTGGAGCAATGCCACGAGGAAAGCGGTCATCAGGGTAAGAGTCAAGTTTTGTTTCGTATCTTAAGAAGTGGGTTCTGGTGGCCTTCTGTTGTGCGAGATGTGCATTCTTTGTGCAAGACATGTCATCAGTGCCAAGTGATGGATGAAAGACGACTGGTAGCTGAGCAACAAGGGGCTATCATCGCACATGATGCCTTTGAAAAGTGGGGTTTGGATGCAATTGGTCCATTTCCCAAGTCAGCGAGCGGTAAGAAATATGTGGTAGTGGCCATAGACTACCTTACACGGTGGGTCGAGGCTAAAGCGGTCAAAGAGGTAAATGCACATATTGTTTCTTAGTTTGTATTTGATTGCATATGTTGTCGCTTTGGAGTGCCTTGGGTGCTTATATCAGATCGAGGACAAGGATTCAGAAGTAAGTTGGTGCGTGCTCTGGTGGACAAATTGGGGATTCAACACCGATTTTCATCTCCATACCACCCGCAGTGCAATGGTTTGGTGGAGAGTGCAAATGGGCAGATAGTCAAGATGCTTTACGAAGTATATATATCGGCAGGTTGAAGAGTCAGAATCTAACCTTGATAAATGTTTGTGGGCTTACAGGACTTCATATAAGGTAGCAACCAACTTCACTCCCTATGAGTTGATATATGGCAAGGAAGCGATCCTACCTGTGCATGTGCAACTAGGGGTTCTCAAAGGTTTATGGCAAATAGATAAGACTCATCAAGGTGTTTTGCAGGATAGGATTACAAGTCTTGAAACTTTGAAGATGGATCATGAGGCAGTGGCAGATTTTTATGTGAAGCAGCGAGAAAGAAGGGTAGCAAATTTCAACCAACATTTGCCAGCCAAGCGGATTGAGAAGGGAAATCTCGTGATGAAGTACGAGAGTTATCTTGACTTTACCTTTCAAAAAAAGTTCCAGAAAAAGTGGACGGGACCGTACAAGGTTCATCAAGTTTTTCCCAATGGTACTTATGCACTCAGCAGGATGGACGGTCGGTTTCTTAAACATAGGGTAAATGGTCTGCGTCTCAAACTCTATTTTGAAAGGGAGTTAGTGCCAGCGGTGCATCAGATTCTTATGCAGGGGGTGGGACAACCCACTTGAAGGTTTGACAGTAGGGTGCAATGAACAATGTACATATGGTTTTAGTTTTCTCATAGTGTGTGCCAGGTTTTGCAGTTAGGAGTGGAATAAAAGCTCTTATGTGGTTGAGCATTAATGTTCAACTGGGGGGTGGGCAATGATGGTACAGCCAAAGTGTGTCGACTCTAGAAAGTGGCATGGGCAGATATATGCAGGCTAGTAGAAGCATGGCAAAGGGCTGGAGCAGCTAGTAAAATCATGGGATGACACGTAGCACCGGAATTGTATTCCTGATGCGGCTTATAGGCCAAGGAAGGCTCCATGATGGGCTAGTTTGGTAAACAGATAAAAGAGATGCAAAGTGCAGCTTTTGGGTCCAGGAATGAAGAGCTTGAAGTGATGAAGGAGCAGGTCTAGACGGCTTATCAAACCAAGCTACGAGCCCAAGTTATTGAAGGTTGAAGTTTTAGTGGATTGCACAGTCTTGCCGAACAGGGCAGCTGGAGATAGTTGACCCAAGTGGAAGTCGAGGTACAAGTGTGTAGATCTCGATCCATGGAGCCTACCTGTCTTTTCGGATTGCGGATCAGCGCTATGGTTTGCATTTTATGGTCAGTTGAAGTTTTGCCGGCGGCTGGGTCTGAGCCCACTTGGCAGCATTGAAGGATGTGCCATCTGGCATCTTTGGGGCCTCGCCAAAGTTCTCGATGATATTATACACAATGTGGAGTTAGCACAAAGTCACGGCACATGACTCCGGCCCTCAGGCACCGAGTTATGGCTCGGGAAAGCCTAGGGCAGATGATTTTTCAAGATTTTGGTTGCCTTGGATCGCGGACCTAGGAAAGTTGAAATTTGAAGATCACGGGGAGGATCAAAGCCGACAATCGGGACAATTGGGTGGAGGTTTCAATCTAATCATTGGGCTTCTCAGTGAAATATGGCAAGGATAATGAAGTGGGTCACAAAACCAATGGGGATGGACTTTTTACATGGCCTTGGAAGGCATTCAACAAGGGAGATTTACCCACAACTGCCATGTGGCATACAAATTGGCCCACATACGAAGTGGGATGCCACGGGGCCGCAGTATATGTATAGGAGTGTGGACCCTTTAGTGTACACAAGAGGGGAGCTCCCTCCCATTGGCGATGGTGCGTGGCGGGTAAGCGCTGCGCGCGACGCACTGAGGCGGTTTGGTGGCGGTTTTGGCGTGTGGCGGCGGTGCAGAGGCACTTGCACCAGCGTGGAGGTGATGATGATGTGGCATCCGCCCTAGCAGTGGTTCCCGCGGCCGTTAAGGCCCCCAAATTTTTGAAGGCAAGAGGGAGGGCAATAGCAACCTCGCTATTGCCTCCCCCCCTCATGGAAAAGGGTAGTCCCACAGTGGATGGAGAGCGAGGCCAAGGACGTCCAAAGAGCAAGCAAGGGAAGAGCAAAGCAAGAGAACAAACTCAAAGGCCCAAAGAGAACGACCAAATTGAAGGGACATTAGGAGAATATGCACACCATGTAATTATTTCCAAAAATGAACTATGCCAAGTGTTGGCAATGCAAGGAAATTCTAATTGAAGCTCTAAGTGAAGGTCACCAGAAGAGAAACTCACCCATCATTTCTTTTTTGAACCTCCTAGAGGCACCCCTATAAAAGGATGTAAATGTGAAATTTGGAGGGCTTTTCTGCCTGAGTGGGTGATTGAGAGTTGCAAGTCTGTGTAGTGCAAAGCTTGCCATTGAAGCTACATACTTGATTGTTCTATTCCCCTATGCAATAATACCACATATTTGCCCCTATCTCTCGAGTTGCTTCTCCCCCATTCCCCTCCTTTTCTCTTGCTCTTTGTGTATTGACCGGTGCTTGCAGAGGGTTTGCCTGCAGCGTGAAGGGTGCTACCAAGAGGGCAGAATAGGAGTGTTTTGTGAGTCGAAAAGGGTGAGTTGAGCAGTGTGGGTGCATTTGTGCTGCAAGGTGTTTTTTGCAAGGCGTGAGATAGTTGTTTTGTGTGCTAAAGTGGAGTTGTTAGTGCAAATTAGCCCATTTGAAGGTGTTATTTGAGAGGTTAGGGGTGTTGTGGAATCCTTGGGCTATAGAGAGGCAGATATTTTGTGTGTTGGGTGTGTTCCCTATTCCACCTCTCCAACACCTATGCGCACGCACATATTCAAACAATACACGCACGCCATATGCACACAAAAAAAAAAACGAAGGAATTGACATAGGCGCCCAAAGAAAAAACAGCCAATGCACGCGATAGCGACATCAAATCAAGAAGTGACGCCGAAGGCATGCCTCGGTCGGCCCTGAAACTAGCAAATGCACTACATCAATGCACCAGCAAGACCCACCATTCTCCAGAATCTCGTCCACAAGGCATCTCCATAGTAACATCTATAGGATATTATTATTCTCCGATTTCCAGTCAAACATCTTGTATAAAAAACCCATTGTAAATTGTCACCTCTCTCTAGGTGATGGTCACAAGGCCCACCTAGGAGATATCATTTTTAAAAAAATCTCCTAAGACAAAGCAAGGGTCAACCATTTGGGACCCAACTCCTTGCTTTGTCTCTCCTGATTAGGGCACTAACCCAATCAGATTATCCTAACCTAATGCATCTTTCACCTATAAAAGGGCATTGGGGCATCAATATCTGGTAGGATTTTAGTGAGGAGACTAGCAACACTTACATCAAGAGAGAGGAAATTTTAGTGCAACATTTTGAGAAATAGCACTATGAGGAAGAATCCATGTCCACACCTTGACTCTATGGGTCGCCACACACTCACGAGAGTAGAAATCTCCGTGCTTATGAGTCACCTCTAGAGAACGCACTATAGGCTCACTATCTATCTCTCTCTCTATCTATCTCTCTATCACCACGGTCACCATCTCGCCAAAGCTAAGGTTTCTATAAATATTGCATTGAATCAAGTTTCCCTCACATTCCGAGGGGTTTTCATCACTTGCGTCTCTCTCTCTCTCTCTCTCTCTCTCTCTCTCTCTCTCTCTCTCTCTCTCTCTCTCTCTCTCTCTGTGTGTGTGTGTGTGTGTGTGTGTGTGTGTGTGTGTGTGTGTGTGTAGTGTTTGTGCTATTTCAATTCATTGGTGTCCGCGTCCTAGCCGCTCAAAGCTAGGTGGTGCCCCCTGTTCATTTCATCATGGTGAGCTTGGCGTGCATCGGCTCTCGGTGTTTGAGACCGTCGGGTCCGTGTCGTGCTTTGCGCTCATCAGAGGGAATGGAGAAAATGACCTTATTTGGAAAGGAATCTTCTTTCTCAAAGAAAACTCCTTTGGTTATGATAAATTTACCCTTTAAAACTCAACTCTCTCTTGAAAAATTGGATATTAACTTAGTATGTCACTAAAACTTTTACACATAATTTATGCAAAATCAAGAGCATTTATTTTGGAGAAATAATAATTCCTCTTCTAGAAAATAAGGTTAGTTCCAAAAACAATTCCATTACTTAGTTGCCTTTGATTTATGACAGTAATTTAGGTAAGAGTATAAAATAACTTAAAAATCAATTATAAAGGTTTATGTGGTAGATTAAGGGATAATTAAGGATATTATTCACCATTCACCATGCATACTATCTAGATAAATATAATATCCAATCACTTATGGTTATTAAAGAGAGTGTTTTTCTACTCTCTCTATGCCATATTAGTCTGGTAATATAGGAAACTTGAAATATTTAGATAATTATGACCTATAGTCACCTATGGTTAGAGAGAATGCTTTCTACTCTCTCTATGCAAAATTAGTATGGGAGTCTAAGAAACTTTAAATAACACTGTGGTTAGTTGTTAGCAATATGCTTAGTTATGATTAGTGATGAACCATAATTAGAGGGAAACAACAAAATTAAAAAGTTATTTCTTCTACCCAAGCAAAAAGGCTTGCTTATGAAAATATAAGAGCTTAAACGTGAACTTAAGTAAGCATGAAAGTAAATCAATTTCAAGAAAGTGCAATAGAATAAAGAGAACAAGGAAACAATTCCACTACTTAGTTGCCTCTGATTTAGGTAAGAGTATAAAATAACTTAAAAATCAATTAAAAGGTTTATGTGAGAGATTAAGAGATAATTTAGGATATTAGTCACCACATCATGGCATCATAGAACAACTCCATGGAACAATGATCAACTTGGTAACAACAATTAATACAAAGGACTTCTAATCACCATGAAAATACATCATGGTATCATGGAACAACTCCATGAAAGAAGAATTATCTCAGTGACAATGAAAATGCATCAAGGCATCATGAAACAACTCTACAAAAAATTAAAATCTCAGTAAGAAACGATCAGTACAAATGACTTCTAGATAATCACCATAAAGACCACATCATGACATCATGGAACAGCCCATGAAAGAATAATCATCTCAATGATAAACAATCAGTACAAACAATTTGTAATCATTTTGAAAATAGATCATGGCATCATCAAACAATTCTATAATCACAATCTCAATAACAAACCATTTCATAAGAACTCATCATGAGTGAAAACCATAAATATTAAATTTGTAACAATTTGATGTCTACAATCAAAAAAGAAAATAAACTTTCAAAATATAGCTCTTTGATAAGTAATTAGAAGCATAATTATTGACATTCACAAGGAAGAGAAATAATTTGAATTGTCAATCATAAGCTTTAATGTTGAGACTAAAG
The DNA here is from genome assembly GCF_014529385.1 of Adiantum capillus-veneris. NCBI lineage: Eukaryota > Viridiplantae > Streptophyta > Polypodiopsida > Polypodiales > Pteridaceae > Adiantum > Adiantum capillus-veneris. Next base: position 43,025,067 of record NC_140959.1, on the reverse strand, counting down.
ATTATTAAATGAATCATTAAAATCTCAAGTATTTAACATTGAAGAATAACACTTTGATATCCACATGGAAATAATAAAAAGTATTATCCAAACATAATCCTTTTACATCAATCTTTCAATACAACAGAAATGGTATGACTTTAATCTAACTTGATGTACATGCATCGAAATAAATATGTGATACATATATTTTGATGCATAAAAAGAGAAAATATGGAGATCAATTAAATTATCTACTTCTTTGAATTTGTAAATTGAATTGAAAACCATGTAAATTTAATATACTTAAATCTTGGTCTATTTTTTTTTATACAAACAAAACTGCATATGATACACAAAAAACAAATCGAAAAATCATGGAATAAGAAACTTAATATGTATCAATTTATCAATCTAATTGAATACAATGTAATTCCAATATAATTAACTCTTTATCATGAAAATCATGAAAAGCAATTCAACGATTCCCAACAAGAAGCTGAATGCAAATGGATTTCGAAATATAAAATCTCCTATCTTTTGATAATTTTGATTAAGAACGTATTAAAAATAGTTACCAATTTATTGTGAGTCACTTCTGGTGAAGAATCATATGTAGATCCTTTTGAAGACCCCCATGTCTCATCCCCTTCATAAAGATCAGCATAACCATGCTTGTGTAGCAAGTTCCACTCTTGGACAGAACTTGACATATCTCTTGAGCCGTAATGCCAATTTGCGTATTGATTCATCCTCTTTTTGTTTGAATCTGTGGATTTGTGAGACCGTATTGTGAGCTTTGCCTTTCTGCAAAAATTCTTCGATGAATTCTCAATAGTTCGTCTAGAGTCTCAAAAAATCCCGTCTTTCTACGGATTCAAACCATGTAGCCGCGTCATCTTCTAGAGTCCGTCCAAATCCCACAAGTTGTGTTGCAAAATCCAAAACTTCCTCTGCTAATTACTCTTTTGAAATCTGCTATGTGATCTCTCGGATCTTTATCTCCTACGTATTTCCTATTTACCCATTTCTAGATTTGGGACGGTCTAACTCCTCGATTTTCTACAAGTCTAACCATAGACTCTCCCAATCCTTCTCTCGCTTTGGATATTATACTATGCCTAAGTTCTTCTTTGAAGGGATTATATGTTTTTCTGGAGATGGGTCCATTAGGAAGATTCACTTCATCTCTCATTATCGCTCTAAATGGGAACCCAAGTCATGGATCCCTCCTTTGGAATTCTTGTAGGAATTCTTGTGTTTGGTGGAGGTATTTGTGGTCCTTCATTGACCAAATATCCACCTATTTCTAGTGCAGTGTGTGGGTTTTTTCTTTCTACAGCTCTGTATTCTTGTCCATACTTGTCAATAACAATAGAAATTGACAAATCAACTATGTATGTATAGACATATAAGAGCTTGTAATCAGTCAGCTCTTCTGGGTATGGCTTTGAGCACCTATAAAGATTGACCTCTTTGTCGTCAATGTATATATATAGTACTTCACTCTCATGATTTTTCATCCAAAATATTTCAACAAGATTGGTCTTTATCAAATGCAAGTTTGAAAGATTCATTGTGGGCGGACACTACTCTACCGCTAGGATCTTGAAGCTTGTATACGTTGAGCTTGACTCTAAAGAGAACATGATCTCTGGGATTAACTACTCTAGCTTGATGTAAGTAGACTTAGTCCACTACGCTCAAGTGATTTGGTTAGGGAAAAGTCAAAACTATGTCCAAAACCACGACCATTTTCTCACAGTTTTCTCAAATTGTCAGTTTTAGACACCCCTAACTTCCAAATGAATTTTGAGGCCTTAAACGATGTTTTTTCAGGCACTGACCCGGAGCGGTCTTTAATTGTTGTTCAAGGTTTACACGAAAAGCTGTTGAGCTACTCTAGATCTTTGTTTTGATAAAAAAAGTTTTTGAATCCAATACCGAAATCTCAAGTTATGGCCAAAACAGTTTTTTTCTGACTCAACCTATGCCTGTAGACTTTATATGCGTATAATGTCTCCTGACTCAGTTGCAGAAAACTTAAATTGTAGCCTCCCCTTGATGTCTTCCACCCATTGCAAGTCTCAGTTTGTGATTCTGACCTTTATTTTGACACTTGAGACATTATACACGTATAATGTCTTTTGTGGCAGAATGAGGTGACTTTTATCCCAATGATTCCTTATCACTCAAGCAACTCTCATCCACTTTCAAAATTCAAATTGGACATTTTTTGGGCAAGTTATGATCGATACAAGCATAAATCTATCCAGATCTGTATTCTGGCCTTTACAAGCTCAAATGAGCTCCAAATGCAATGAATTTTTGGCTAGGGACTTCTTTTATTCTCTAGGACACTGAGGTATGCCCAAATGTTTATGGCCACTAAGACATTATACGCGTATAATGTCTTTTGGCTTAGAATGACATGAAATTTTGCAAACATGCTTAAAACATCATTTCCAACCCTCCTATGTGGTCAAAAGTGAAATTTGACTGTCATATCTGACCTTGAGACATTATACACTGTCATGTCGTGGCACGTGCATAGTGGGAACAAAATCTAAGTCCTACAATATTATGGATTTTATGTGTATGCCTTAAGTGTGCATAAGTATATGCATTTTCTATGTAGCATGCAAAAAGCTAGTCGAAGTCTGATGTGTCACTCTTGTTGGGAATGGGATTCGTCCTATGATCCCAGGCTTATTTGTGAACCTCTTCTTGGAGCCATGATGAAATGAGCCTATAAAATATACCTTCTATCTACTAGGCATCCTAGGTGGCATATGACATGTGTAGCATGGCCAAAAGTGGCCTTAGTCATAGTATACCCCATGAGGTGTCATTCTACACATAGTAGGTGCACTTTGGAGTGATTATGGACCTAGAAAAATCCCTTAGAAAACTGGTTCTGAGCTTTTTTGATGTCATCCATGATGTATGCCAAGCTCTCTCTCAATTTTTTATGTAGATACTTTATGCACATGTTCCCACCATAGCTCAACAACTCTTGGAGGGTTAACCCTTGACATGTGGCGGCAAGGAGAAGATATTTGGAGAAAGATCTAGAAGAACCTCTAGATATTTCTTGAAGAGAAAGATCTAGAAACTTTGAAGATAATTTCAAGATATTTTGAAAAGATAGACACTTGTCACACAAATCCCTTGGATATTTCTCAGCAAATATCTTCTTCAAGGGGCAACTTCACCTATAAATAGAGCCTCTTGCCCCTCACTTGGGCATGAACCAAACCATCAAGCAATCAAGCGCTCAAGCAATCCCCATAATCAAGCCACTCTAGCAAGCCATTACCCAACCTCCTAGCCATCTCCTTGAGTGAAACTTTCTCTCAATTTCAGCCCAACACATTTTGAGCTTGCTACTTCATGCCTCAAGAATTCTATCTCCTCACTTGTAATACTCGTACACTCTATGTAACCTTCTTTCATCAATACAGACGCATTGTTGGTGGCTCGCAAATGGTGTTGGGTACTACTACTCATCTTCTACTTCATCAAGTTGGCTACAAAACCACAAAGTCTGGAGGTGTGCTTCACTTCTTTCCCTTGAGCTTGTATGGGTCTTTGTGTGTTGGTTGTCTCTCTTATCTCTTTCCTTCATTGTTTGAATGCTTTATAAACTTTCTTAGATGAATAATCCCAATGGTGTAACCTTTCAATCCTTTCACTTTGTGCAAAATATTAGGATTAACGTTTGTATTAGCCATAAAATCCACTTCCAACAGAGAATTGTGTTACTCTTTGGGCCGGAAAGACTGCGAGAAATTCTTCTTTCTCCACGTCATCTTATTTGCCACTATGAGACTACTCTAATTCTTTCAATGTGCACATATTTATTCTCCTCTATGGGTTGAGTCTTGCTTTCTTAATATTACTATGAACCAAGAAGACTTGTACACACGGCTCACTCCTATCACTAGGCAAAACATCTACATCTTTGTAAGCACTAAGTTCCAGTTTCAAAGAACCATTCGCAGTCTATTTGGAGCACAACAACTTGCTGCTATAAATGCATCATTGAACCCTTTCATCTTACCTTTAATTAGATACAATCAAAGCCTTGATGTTTTCATCTTTTTTTTGTTTTGAGGGTTTCACGTGTGCGTATGTGTGTGCCTGCGTGTAAGATTCCAATGGCTACAGACAATGTATTTCCTACAGACACTAAGCTTGTTTAAGTGAAAGCCTTCACATTCTCCCCACAAACCCTCATCTAGAGGCCCAGTGCCTTCCTGGCAAGACTGCCAAATCTTTGACACACTTTTTGGTGAACCCGACGCGAAATTTGTCAAGGTGAGTTAGTGGGGATCTGCAAGCTACTTCAACCATGGGTGATCATCATCCGCAGCAGCAAGGTATGCATTTTGATCCTACTACAATGCAAATGTTTCAAAAATTTTCCTTGTTTATGCAACAATAGCATGCTACAGAAAGACGAGAAGTGTCAGCAACCAAAGCTATTCAAGCAGTGGTGCACAAAATGGATCAGTTTAATGGGAAAGATGTGAAAGTATCTTCGTGGCTATGTAAAGGAGATGGAGTTGCATCATGTGCCAGAAGATGAGATGCTCCAAAGCTTTGATCTTGTTGTGACTCCCGAGATTAGAGAGCATGTAGAAGAATAGGAATGAGCATGGAAGAAATTGGGAGGAGTTTAAGCTAGCAATGAAGGAGGAGTATTCCATGGAGGACTCTGAGAGAGTAACAAAGAGAACTATCCTAGAGTGGGTAGCCAAGCCAAAGGAGGGGCTCTCTCCAACAGATCTACTCAAGGAGTTTGAGCGATGATATGCTCAACTCATAAGGATAGAGAAGGCCACACTTGACTCAAAAAAGACATACCTCTTCTTACAAGCAACAGGAAAGGAGATCCAGGAGAAATTGAAGCTACTTCTGGAGATTGGACTGAAGACAGATTGGAACGAAGTTGAAGTTGTTGTTTCATTACTTGCCAAGCACCAAAAGGAGACGGGATAAGATGGTTGTTGGTAGTGCACCATCTACCTCCACATCTTCTGAAAAGATGGTAAAGCCTTCTTCCTTTATACTTCCAAAAGTTGATGACGTTGTAATAGATGAGCTTGTGGAAGGTATGAGGAATTTGAAAGTAAAAATCAAAAAGCTTGAAGAGAAGGGGCAACCATTGGCACCATCTTCAAGGAAAAAACAACAACCTAAAGAAGGTTTTGTTCATACATGCATATGGTGTGACAGCACAGAGCATGCTAGCAGAGAATGTGACAACTTCAGTGAAGCTTTGAGAAAAGATCTTGTCTTCTTCAAGGATGGGAAGATTCACTTAAGGGAGACAAGTTTACCCTTAAGGACTAACTTTGGGAAAGGAGAAATGCAGAGTCTAGTAGAGGATATGGCCACTACCCATGCCATCTCTGCATCCGAGGCATCTACTTATACAGTCAAGATTGAACCATTGAGGAGTTTTGAAGAAAATGGTAAGTTGTGGCCAAGTGCTATGGAGCTAGCAAGGAAACGGAAGCTTACGATAAGTCCTACATTAAGCAGGTGACTGTATCCGTCTAGAAACAGGATGGAATGACCCTGTGGACTCCTTGTCAGTGCATGCCTATATTGAAAAATGTCAAAACAACGAAGTGTTTGTGGAAGAAAAGCGCGGGCGAGAGAGTGGTGACGAAGGACCATCAAAAACAATTACTAGAAGAAGCGACACAATAGCTCCTCGAGCGCCTCCGACACAGGAAGCACCCCCACCTGAAGTATGGAAGAAAGTACAACTGGGAGGAAAAAGGAGTCATCAAAAGGTAAGCCTAAAAGTCCAACTTATAAGTTATAGTCTGATATTGAGGCTGCTACAAACTTAAAGAAAGTTCTAAAAGAAAGAATTTTGAATACCAAAATAGAGTTTACCTTGGGGGAGGTCCTTGGCATAGCCAAGCGCGAGTTTCACAAGGAGATCGTTGATATCATCAAGAGCAAGAGGTAAACTCTTGTTGACACCATTCGCCCGCAATCTGAAGGAGAAAGCTTAAAGACACAGGTAATACAAGTGGAAGACAGGGAGCATGATGAGGATGTCGTAGGGTGCTACCATTCTTCTGGAAGAACAAAGCAAGTACAGTTTTCAAATGGAGATGAGGTGTACGAAGCCATTCCAAGAAGTCAATTTTCCAGGATTCATTGGGCAAGAACTACGACAGAGACAATGGTCAAGGTGGGTGATCTTGAAGAGCCTTTATTGACCATGGCTTAGAAACAAACATAATGTCAAAGAGCTTATTCAAGAAGTACAAATTACCAATGGAAACAGATCATGGCTAGATGGTTAAGGTAGAAAATAACTCATCAGGTGAGTTATATGCAGCTTGTCCTAGTGAGAAAGTGACTATTGGAGATGTAAAGGAAGAGCCGAATTTCTTTGTACAGGACACATCTTCTTATGAACTCATCCTTGGACAACCCTACATTTTAGGGGTTAGAATGGAAACAAAGGTAATGGATGATGGTTCTGCTTATGCTAGGATAAGAAGTAAAGATGGAAAACATGTTGTTCAATTTCTCACTGTTTGTGTGAATCATGAAAGAAATCGTGATAGTCTCCGAGAGTGCCATTGCCCAGATTGAGTAAAGAGTTTTATGAGCATCGGGAGAGAATGGGTTTTGGCCAGGTACCATTGTAGAGAGGGATTACGATGGTACAAAAATGGAAAGGTTCTCACATGAGGAGGTTTTTTGTACAGGTTTTGCAGGTCTAACAGAATATGGATATGTCTCTTTTCTAAAATGTGAGAACTTGAGTCGAGGTTCCCGCGAACATGTGCATAGTCTACAAAAGGAGTGGAAAGAACATGGTAGGAAACAATGAATACATAACAGGTGCACTTGAGGAGTTTTCTTTTGTGGACACATCACAGGATATGATTGTGACAAGATCCTATCTAGACTGGAAGAGGTGAACCTTACCCTCTCAGGACAAAAGTCTGTGTTTGGAGTGAAGGAGGTGTTGATTGTTGGGCACATGTGTGGTCCCAATGGGAGACGACCTTGTCCAGCAGAAAGTGATGCAATCCAAAAGATGAAGGAGGTATGCATATCCGTGAGTGAAGTTCGCAAATTTCTTGGTGCATGTGTGTTTTATGTTATATGGATTCCACATTATGCACATGTAGCAGATCCTTTGTACCAGTTGTTAAGGAAAAATCAAAAGTTTCATTGGGGAGACGCACAAGCAAGGGCTATAAGAAAGTTAAAGGATTTACTACAACAAGCACCGACTTTGAGAAAGGTAAACTATGAGTGTGGAAAGCCAGTAATAGTGACAGTGGATACGAGTTTGACAGGAATTGGATGGGCAATAGGGCAGGATGACGAAGAGGTACATAGGTATCTGGTAAGTTCTGGAGCCAAGGTTCTAAGTACTCGACAAAGGAACTACCCACAGGTAAAACGGGAGTTGTGGGGCATGGTTACAGCACTAAAGTGTGAAAAGGAGTACTTGATTGGAGCATATGTGTTTGTGGAAACAGATTGTCTGTCACTCCTTGGAATAATTACAAGCTGCTCAAGACCAAACATTGCCATGCTAAGATGGATTGCGCACATTAAGTCCTTGCATCCTAAGTTCAAGCATATTGCAGGAAAAGACAATCCGGTAGCGGATATGCTATCCAGGGCAAGGTATGAGGATGATCAAGATATGGTAGATGATAGTGAAGATGTAGGCACAAGGTTCTACTCCATTAATCATGTTGATAATAATGATGTTGGCACACCTAGTGCACTTGGGTTATTTTTGAAGATGGGTATGAAGGAGATTGGTTGCTTATTGGTCGTTATTTTAGTACTTTAACAAAACAAGGTGATTGGTCTGAGCATGAGTTTAAGAGGATATGCAAAAAATCATATGGCTACTTTCTGCAGGATGGTTACTTATGGAAACATCCAAAACAGAGGGGTGTTATACCACAAAGGGTAGTATGTAACAAACAGAGTCAAGTAAAGCTCATGCAGCAGTTTCATGAGAACCTATGGGCCGGACACCGTGGTGTGTGGGCAACCTTTTCAAAGCTAAAGGAAAGGTATTGGTGGAAAGGTATGTACAAGGATGTATCCCACTTTGTGGAATCATGTGTAACATGTCAAATGTATTCAAAAGTGTGACATCGTGATAGGTTACATCCTACTTATCCACTAGCCATGCATTACAAATGGGTTGTGGATCTAGTCACCATGCCTTTAGGACTCTGGTAGATGAGGTACTTTATTCTTGCAAGAGAAGACTTGACTAATCAGGTTGAAGGGAGAGCTTTAAGGACAAAGACTACAGAGGCAGTATGTAAATTTCTCCTTGAGGATGTAATCTGCCACTATGGTTGTGTGGGAAAGATAACTGCAGACAGAGGAGAGCTGGATGCCGAGGAAGCAAGGGAATTCTTTTCCAGGCTAGGAATCAGGCTTTCCCTTATCACCGGTTACAATCCGGAAGGCCACGGGAAAAGTGAAAGAGGGCATCCGCCAATCATCAAAGCCTTCGCTAAAGCTTGTGAAGGGAGAATTAGTGAGTGGCCAAAACTATTGCCATATGCTCTATGGGTTGATCGCATGACACACAGCTCAGTAACTGGCTACATTCCTGCAGAATTGATGTATGGTCAAAAGCCTGTAATGCCCAATGAAGAGAGCATTCCCACATGGAATGTGATACCACTATTCTCAATCTAACATGCAAAGTCCATTCATCACAAAACCAAGAAGCAATTCCTTGACTCTATCAATAACCCAGTAGTGCAGTTGCTTCTGAGAAGCCTCAACTCCTATGGGATATCCCATATGCCTGAAGATATGACATTTTGGATATCTCTTACCTACCCAAATAAGAGAATCAATGCATCTGGAAGAGATATCAATCTAGCATATTTAGTCAAGTTGATGGTCAACCCAGCAATTAATGCATACAGATCTAGCAGCTTATACAGCATCCCCATCATGGTGATTGGCCTCCAATCTGCCAAAGCTTTAGGAAATGTGCTTTTTGGGATGAGCTTAATGATCCCCTACTTGAGTGTTGGGTCCATACATCAAGAGATCCATATTGCATTCAACACTGGGCATACAATGCCCCTAATTTTTGGCAAAAAAAAAGGCATAAACCTTTGGACAATCCACAAATCCCTCTGCATTTATCATTTGGTAGTTTAGTGAGATCATAGTAAATTTCTACCTCTTCCAATGGCTGTTCAAGTCTGTTTGCAGTGGCCTCTTCAATGCATGGATCCACAACCCTCAAGAGGGTTTGGAAAACATCACTTCTTGCAGGTGAATCCACAAAAGATACATTCTACAAAGTATAGTACTGAGTGGCAGTTGCCATAATATTTGCACCTCTGGCTAGAGGAGGCCCATCATCCTGATGGAGTACTATTAGATTCTACCTTTTCTTCTTGTGCCTCAGTTTTTTATAGAAGCTTTTGGAAGAGTCTGTCCCATCTGCAAGGACCCATTGTCTACATAAATACCTCTGTTTATTTGTTTGTAGTAGGTTCAGTGCCTTCCTTCTTCAAGATAAGTGCAGCTCTTTGCAGATCCTCATAAATAGCTTGAGAACCCTTTTTAGCTACACATTTCCCAATTGTCTTGATACATTGTTGTAGGCTAGATATAATGTACATCCATGGCAAACTAGATTCTTATGACAAGAAGTAGACTGTTTAATCATATTCAATACTTCACTTTTGAACAATGCATGGTTTAGCAAAGAATTATTGACCATCAATGGTTTAGAGTGACCCAATGTATGCAGATTAGCAAGAGTGGTGTCCAGGAGAGTTAACACAATAGGAAAATGGTCAAACAAAGTAGTAGCCACATCCACCTGCATGCTTTTAGTATTAGGTAGCCAAGCAAAACCAATAAAGTAGATCCTATCCGCCCTAGACCAAGAACTTTGATGAGACATGGAGTGAAAGGTATAACCAGCAGAAGATCTAACTGTAGCATCCCAAGCATCTCTCAATTGAGCTGACATTTGCAATTTATCCCACTCAATGCTTTCAAATCTTGTCATAATTGTTGCGATGGAAGTGGTTTGGTGAAGACCCTGCACCATATTAAAATTAACCCCTAATAGTCCCTGCTTCCATTCTATGGTGGCCAACCAATTCCACAGCTCCATCTTATAAGCAGGCTCATTGCGAGCATAGATATTAGTGATTTCCCCATTCAAAATTTACTAGGGGGACAGAACAAATTTTTGAATCATGGTCCATCATCCATTATGGTCGTAGAGAGTTCCTAATGTAGGTCAAGGTGCCAGAGTAACCTCCTGTCTTTCCCCATTAAAACAAATTGTATCCTTTCAAATGCATGACACTACCAGCCTTGGAGTAGAGCTTGTGCTCTTGAACCATACAAATATACCAAATGAGCATGCACCAGCCAATTTTGAAAAGCAAGCAGTCTAGATGGGTGACTGAGTTCCTTAACATTGAAGGAGGCAATCTTCATTAAGACTGAGAGGTGGAAGAAACCTGCTTGGTGTCTTCATCACTTAAACTATCTCTCATTTGTACTTCCAAATTGACATGATTATTTTTGGTGGAATTTGCACCCTTTATGGAAGAATGAATCATAATAACAGAGTCAATGGTAGCTAAAGAATCAATGGAGGGACATCTTGTAGTACATCAAAGACATTGGGGGAGGCATATCTTGATATACTAGGTCAGAGGGGAGGGATGTTAGGAATTGTGGTGTATCCATTTGGAGATTATGTAGTCGATGGTCCCTGGCATGTCCTCACAACCTCTAATACCACTTGTGAGGGCCATGCCAAGGACTGTTGGCCACACCATCTCCAAATGGATACACCATGATTCCTGACAACCCTCCCGCTTGAGACCCACACTAAGAGAAGACTCCTCTAGCTCTTTGATGCCAACTCAAAGGGGTGATAACATTCACTTTTATCTTACAAAACCCTTAACCCCAAAATGTCTTTCCTTATGGCTTCAAACTTTCAAGTCGAATTCATCAGACTAAATTTGAACTCAACCTTCCAGGGTCAACTGGTGGGATCTCTCTAATTCATCCTTGGTTTAAGGTCATTGACACTTTTTTTTTAATTATGACAAAGCATAGCCATCAAAGGTTTCCCCTAAGATGAGTCTATCTAATAGATACACAAAGCCTTTGCTCCAAAATTTGATTCCCACTCCGTAGATCAAAATTTCTTATCCCGCTTTTGACTTAACTTAATGGACAACATAAAATTGGGTTCAACTTTTTGACCAACAGATTAACCTTCCAAGAGCCACCCTCCCACTGAATCGTTTGATAAATGCACCTTCCCAAGGTATTACTATGATACTAGAAAATATTATTCCAATCATGTTAAACCATGAATACATTTCAAAAATTTGAAAGCAGCATGCAAATTGTTGCATACCCTTGCAAGTGTGCATTTATGATCGCTCCCACCTTTTTTCTTTTTAGAATATTTTACTTCCTTTTTCCTTTAATATTAGTAAAATTATCTAGTTATCTTTCAAGCAATCACATATACTCCTCCAGGCATATCCATATCCTCGTCCTAGGACTTGGGTATCATGTCTCCTCTGCCACACGTGTGAAGGCGGTGCCTTGACACAATTTTCAATTCTTATTTTCCTTTATCTTGTGTGGGAAAGGCTTACAAAAATAAACTATTCTAGATTTTTTTTTAATTAATAATCCGAGAAGCAGAGAAAAGGTCCGACTGATGAAGGCAATTGAGGAATAGCCCATTTAGGTTCCTAGCCTTTCCAAGGTTCCTTTTTTACCAAACAATTAGAAGAGTTCCTTAATCAAATCACATCCTCTTCCCTTATCTTGATCCTTTCATGGATCCATTTTTCCTCCTCCATTTTCCCATCGGTATCAAGCCTATCCGAATTAGGCCGATTTCTAGATGCATCCTCGGGTCCCTATCACTCGACTTGGATTGTACTCCCATTCATAGACATAGACCAATGGTTATCAGTCCTAGCCAAAAAGGACCATCCCCCATTGCATCCCACAAGTGAACACATGTGCCGGCCTTTTTTAAACATGTAAGATAAGTTCACACTTAAACCTTCTATGTTTTGCTAGGGCTATCCACGTCAAATCTTCTTGCTAAAATTTGTAGTCCTAGTTGAAATTTAGACTAAGCTCCTTGAGTTATAATCCCTTAGTTCCTATTTCCTTTTAGTGTCTACTCAAAGAATACCTTAAGAAATACAATGAGTCTCTTGGGAGTTTAAGTTTTTGTCTTGACAAAAGTTTCAAGTTAACCCTGTCTTGGGCGAATCCCATTTGTATACTTTTGCATCATTTGCCATCCATGGGGCATCTCCATGGAAGCAATGGGAGAGTTTTATGTTCAAGCAACACGGCCACAATATCCATAAAGCTATCCTCTTACTCCCCCATTCTTCGTAGTTGACAAACAAACTTGAAAAATAGAGAAACTTGAAATAAACAATGCATATGCTCTAAGCAATGACCTTTGCTTAAGTGTGTACCATGAGTAGTAAACACTGACAATTAGAATGCATCCACTTAATTTTTTTAAGACAAATAATTAAATCTTCCTTTAATTTGATTCTACTAGAGTAAATGAGGGTTTATGAACGAGTAGAATCCTTCTATGAGTGATAGTGTAAGAGTCATTTGTGAAATTCCTAAGAGTGGACATACTAGTGTCGTGCAAAATTCTCATGTAATGGAGTACGAATGATTAACACATTCTTCTCAAAATAGATTTTATGCTTACCTCTTGATTCCTTGGAGAGGATTAATCACACAGCTAGGAGAGGACTAAAGAGTTGAGAACTTTTCAATTGCAAGAGGGAAGGGAGAGAGTGACCTTATTTGGAATTAGGAATCTTCTTTCTCAAAGAAAAACTTCTTTGATAATTATAAACTTACCCTTCAAACCTCAACTTTTCTTAGAAGAATAAGATATTAATCTTGAGTAGGTCCTTAAACTTTTACACACATAATTCATGCAAAATCAAGAAAAAGTTGTGAGCCTTTCATGAGAGCAGGTAACAAGGTGGAGCTTGTTTTCTTTAATTACATTGGCTAAGGAAGATTAATACGATCACAAAAGGAGAAAGCTCAGTACAAAAAGATGAGGAAATTGAGAAATAAGATGTTTGTGGTCTTCCTAGGAAGTAACTTCAGTGGGATAGTCCTCCCACTAGACCAAAATCTCCTAAACTATTCTCTATGTAGCAGCTTCGGTTCCTTCATGTCTAAATTTTTCTCTAGCTCCATCCTCATACTCTCAAGAATGGATTTTTTTTTATCCTGGTCACTAGCATTCAAGGTAGCATAGGCATTGGCTTGTCCATATATCTCATCCTTTACTGAAACAAATTTTCTTGTTGTTGATCTAGGTGGATTGATTGTTGGTCCTTGAGCATGAAAATGAGTGGTAGGGGGGGTTTAACATGGGGGCTCAAACTACTAGGGTCATTTCCTTTAGGGCACTTGGCCTTCTTATGACCAAATTCCAGGCACTGGTAGCAATGAATTTTCTTTCCACTCTGAGTGATTAGAAGACCATTCACATGAACAAACTACAGTGGTGATTGGGGTTGGGAAACTAGCTTTGGTATAAATGGTACTTTGGCTGCTTTACAGGGTTGAATGGGGTAGGAAGGCAATTCTCGCTTCCTATTGGTTGTAGTCCTCCTTTGAAAAAGCCTCTTATGCTTTGACTTGGCCCGGATTAGAGCATTCACTAGTAAGGTAGGCTGAAGGGATTCTACTTCAGGAGTCAAATCTTCTCAAAGACCAAGCATGCAGCAACTTAGCTTTTGTTCTTGTGTCATGAGAGGAGCATATCATGAAAGCCTGATAGAATCCTCATAGTAAGCTTCAACAAACGACGCTGATAAAGTACTTTTGGTATGTACAAAGTAGCGTGTATATGCATGGGCATATGTATAAAAAGATGTTAATACATGCATTTTGGAATTTTTCAAAGTGGTTTCAAGTTTTAAAAAAGATGCGACGTGTACAATTTGTAAATTGTCATGCTTGCGTGCCGACAGTCAGACACACGTACATGCATGGACAAGGTGTCAGCACCTTAGATATGGTTCTAGGTGGCTTATTTTGGCTTTAAAAAAAAAAATTGATCTTTCTAGAATGTAAATAATGCAAGTGGGAGGGGTGGACACCTTTGACCCACTCGAGAAGTTTGGCGCATGCGATAACTATCTATTTGCGGTGCCTGATCTACGGTGATGCATGCACCATCCTAGAAGAGGTCAAAATTGTAATGTGGGGTTGTTGCAAAGGTATTTGGGTATCAAGGACCAATCCTACAAAACTTGGTGGATATTGGAGTCCGTTTGGGGTTTTTCCTGTGAAAAATGCCCGTCAGGGGTCAAAATTGGCCAAAACTAGGCCAAAAAAGGTCAAAAAATGTGTGAAAGGCTTCAAATTGCCACACAAGTCACGGTGCCATGAGTGTTCAAGCAGAGGGAGAATTTTTAAAGCCAATACTCAGCCCTTTTACCACTCTGTGTGTGGGAGAACGCAAGGTTCCTGCATGTGATCTAGTGTAGTCCCGTCGTGTTCGCCTCCTATTTTCGAGTGTGTGGAGGAGTGAAAGAGAGCTTTCTCTCTTCAATTTTGCACTTGGGAGAGTTTATGGAATTTCTGAGGTTTCCATGGATGTGTGTGTGCGAGGAAGTGAGGGAAGAAGGTGCGGCTTTCTGCAAGACTATGTGACTATGTATCGATGCCATTAGGGTTGGGGCTACTCCAAAGAGTCCAACATAGTGGAGTTGAAGATTTTGCAATGGTTTGAGAGAGACCTTTTGTGGCTGGATTTTTTGATCTTTTTGATGTTTTTTCTCGTATATTTTGGTCACCATCAAGTGTGATTTCAAGTGTTGATCAACTTGACTCATCTTGTAGTGTCTGCGAGAAGGCAATGGCTTGTAGGGCGAGGTGTTTGGACTTTGAATTGAGCCTGTGGATAGTTTTTTCATTGAGCTCTTGAGTGGTGGTGAGTGAGGTGAGGAAGTTAAGTGAATACCTTGTGTTGTGTTGAGGTGTCTGCGTATCTGAGTGTGCGCACGGTGTCTTTTGCTCCATCATCCTTCGGTGATCCTACTGGGGAGCGAGAATTGCCGGTTGTGCACCTAGAATTTGAATTTTGAGTAGTGATGTATGCACATTTTGGATGTTGAAGGGAGTTTCATGATGGTGTTGCCTTTCCAACCATCAATTTTCACAGGTTCTGAGGATGCAGAGGATTGGCTTGTGTCTTATGAGTTTGATTTGACATGTTTATGTTGTGGAGTTCCAAGTGAGGTGCAAAAGCTTGCAGGCATCAATCTGGTGGTCACAGGTAATGCAAGAGATTGGTATGAGGGCTTGCCACAAGATGAGAAGGGCAATTGGGACATGCTTAAGAGATTCTTTTTGAAGCATTTCAAGAAGGTGATCCCTCATCAAGATGCATGGAAACGGGTCAGTAGTTTGTTTATGCAAGAGCAAAAGTCTGTTGCAATTTTTTGGTCAAGATTTGATGATGCTTGGAGAGTTTGGAAAGATGCTCTATTGCATGTGGAAGCCATGTCTAAGGAGGAGTTTTATTCCGGTTCTACAAATAGCCAAAGAGTACAAGTATTCACAAGTTTGTTACGACCAGTCCTTAAAGTGAAAGTGCAAGAGAAAGAGACCAATTCCATGCGTGAAGCATATATGGAAGATAGCGCTACGACGGGAGAGAAATTTGTGCGTTGCTACAGGCAAGAAGTGCCCTTTGTCAATACGTGGTATGGATACTGTGGATGAACTTTATGTGCATAAAGTCACAGTTGCAAGTGCTCATGCTAGCAAGGATAATAGCTCGGATATAGGTGTGAATGCCCATACGCGTTGTGAGCGGGATGGAAACACACACAACACCTCTATAATCACTCAACACACACTCTTTGGATGATACACACACACTATGGGGCACCACTCGGCTTACACAACCCACCTCGCCGAGACAGGGAACACACCGATGGAGTGAGAGGAGAGAGACTATCCATTTGCCCACTCCACAGGGGAGAGAGAGAGAGAGAGACACACACACACACACACCCAAAAAACTCAGCTCAAAAGAGGAGAATTTCTGATGTTTAGATACAATTGAGCTTGGTCCAACACCAATGGGGCAAATAGCTCACACAATATGGGTAAAATATGCCAAATACAATCACAAATTGGAGCAGAGGCTTCGCTCATAGGAGAAACTTACACAACCAAAATAGTAGGAAAAAGTGAGGAATTTGGAAAAGTGGACAGAGCCATCACGTCCGGAACAGCCCAAAACCCCAATCTACAATGTCAAAGTGCTCAAATCCGACCTCGAATGAGCAGTTTATGGCCAAAACAGGCTCCAAAAACAGCAAAAACTCAGTTGCGGTTTTTCCTTCTCTTTTGTCCGCGTCTTTTCTGGTCTTCTCTCAGGTTTTTCAGTTCCGACACTTAGATTTATTATTTGGGCACCTTTGGCCTTCTAATTGACCTCAAACGAACCCTGAACCTTTTTGCATCATCCGCACACCTGGCACTCAACTTTTTCCAATAATGCATCCCGCAACCACGTGAAGCGGCCCCCAAATACAGTTCTCATGATGACCTTTTTGCATCATTATCACAAGAAAACATCCACGTTGTGTCCGTACTTATCCACGTGCAAGTATTGACCCCGTTCGACCTCTTGGACATATTGCTGAATTTAAGGCTGATTTGAATGCTACTTTCAAGATGAAAGATTTGGGGCTGTTGCATCATTACTTGGGTATACAGTTTAAGCAGTGTGATGGTGGTATTGCCTTGTGTCAGAAAAGTTACATAGAGACATTGCTATGTAAGTTTGGACTTGAGGATTGCAAACCTATTGCCACTCCCATGGAAAGAGGTTTGAAGTTGAGTCTACATGATGTTGGCAATCCTGCTGATGTCACTCTTTATCAAACTCTTGTTGGCTGCCTCATTTATGTATGCAACACGAGGCCGGATATTCAGTTTGCAGTCTCACAGGTCAGCAGATTTATGCATAGCCCAGGGCCTAAGCATTGGCAGGCTGTCAAGAGGATTTTCTGCTACCTTAGTGGAACTTTACATCTTGGCTTGTTTTATCCCAAGGGGGGATCATTGCCGCCACACTTACATGCTTTTTCGGACTCATATTGGGCTGGTTGTTTTGACACGCGAGTGTCCACAAGTAGTTTTTGTTTAATGCTTGGCAATTCATGTATATCATGGTTGAGCAAGAAGATAACATGTTGTGGCCACTTCGAGTTGTGAGGCTGAGTACAGGGCAGTCTTCACAGTTACAATTGAGTGTGTATGGCTCAGACGCCTTATGGCTGATTTGGGTGCTGGACAGGACACTGCCAACTCTATCTACACTGACAGTCAGAGCGCATTGGCAGTTGCGAGAAATCCAGTTTTTCATGCTCGCACAAAGCACATTGAGGTGCATTACCACTATGTCAGAGAGAGGCTCTCAGCAGGAGAGATCAGCTTGGCTTATGTGCCAACACAGGACAACCTTGCAGATCTTTTCACAAAGGCATTGTCTTGTGAGAAGCAGCTTTCCGCAAAGCTTTGGGCTTACTCCCCTTTGTGGACTGATCATGTCCTTAGGGCATGGCACTTCGCTTTACTCATGTGCCAACTCTCGTTCACCGCATCACTCCAGGGGGGATTTGTTACCATATACATGTGGTAGTGATGTGTGTGGACACACTAGGACCGCCAGGGCATTTTTCCCTCTTTAGGAGGTTTTTTTCCCCGTGGATTGTATATACGCCCATCACTCTAGGGCTATCTATCTTTCCATTGCACACTAAGTAACACACTCTCTATTGTGTGCCTTGAGCTTCCTTCGTCTTCTCCAAGCTGTGTGCGTTTCTCTGCATCCCTGATTCCAACACTGTGTTTGTAATAGAAAGAATCAGTAAGACATGTATTCTAGCACTACATGTTGGCACTCCGGTTGGGGAGTGCACATAACCAAGTTTAGGCTTACCTTCTCTAAGGTTAACACTCATCAAGACTTTGCATTGATTTATGTTGTTCAATCATTCAGAATATGTTTTTTCTGGTTTATCTGGCCCATGAGGAACACGGCTATGTTTGATAGAGTAAATGGATATCAACATATTGTCCCTATAACGGTCATTAGAGAAAGAATTTTGGAAGATACCCTGGCCTTGATTCACCGAGATTTTAGAGACAAAGTACTTCTTATTATGAGTAAGCTTCAGGTATTGACACCTAGGGAACATATGATATCAGTCTAATGTAAATATGATTATTTCCGCGAGAGAGAGAGAGAGAGAGAGGAGGCAGTTACAACAAGGCAAAGGAATTATAGAGCTCGCAATATTGGTGATGATGGCGAACGTGAGCAGAGGCATTTCATGCCACATGGCAACCTACTCCTATCATTATATATATATATATATATATATATATATATATAGAGAGAGAGAGAGAGAGAGAGAGAGAGAGAGATAATTTACTTAGCAATCAAGATATTTACAAGAATTGATTTAAAATATACATATCCTAAGGAGTGATAACCACACCCATGTTTTCACTTTCAAAACTGAGGTGAAAATGTAGACAATTAGTGGCACACACCAAGACGTATACAACATAGATCCAAGCATACACATACTAGAAATGCATATCTTTAAGATTATATCTATATAGGCCAATGAATATGCTTATGTACATATGTTTATTTTCATGTTTGGAGAGAGAGAGAGAGAGAGAGAGAGAGAGATGTCACGATGCTGGCGAGTATGTGGGAACTTTGTAGCATGCCTTTCAGCGAGGATTTTCTTCTTAACCCTAGGATGGGTCTTTCTTTTAAGTGCTTTGGATATGACTTAGTACGTATGGATGAAACCCTAAATGATAGTCTAACCTTAGACCTTGAGGTCAAGGGAAGCATACAGTGACTCTATAGTTGTTGGAGCTATATATGGCTCACTCTACTCAACTTGGTCTTACCTATATATTTGTATCTCGTCCTCAATATGAATCAATCTTTGGGAGCGTACATGGTATGTCTCTTGTCTCGTCTCTCTCTCTTTCTCTCTACATCTCAACATGGTATTAGAGCGGTAATGATCAACGATTCAATTCATGGTGACAAAACAAAGTATGTTATATGCGATTCGCATGTAAGATTTAGAATTGCTACAAATTTTATTTTTGAGGATTGATTCTTTTTAAGTGTGGTTGTTTTGTGTTAAAAAGAATATGATTAGTATTTTGTGTGACGTTTATTGCTAATTGACATGGTGAATCGTTCATTACGTTTTCTTGTTGATTTGTCAACTTCATGTCAATTTTTGGGGATCTTTTGCTCAAAATTTGGAGAAACGCAAAAAGCAATATGGAGCATAGCACAATGGTAGTTCTCAGCCAAAACTTGTTCGTCTCCTCGAGCTCTTTGTTTTGAGTCCTAAGTTTGCATCAATCAGAGTTTGCAGCAGAAAGTTATGATGTTTTTACTGCAATTGAACTTGACACAAGTTTCGTCCTCGTGCGTCTTTGTAAAGCATCTGTGATCGTTCTTCTAATTTTGACGTCAACTTTTTTTAGCAAATTTAACTATTTTCTATACATATTGTGGGCATCAATCTTGAGTCTCACGTCACTCTATTTTGAGGAGTCTTTTATTACTAACGTCTCCTTTGCCCTGCTTTTTTGGGTGACGTCCCTCACATCTTTGGACATTTGTTGAGCATTCTTCTTGTGTTTATCATTGGCAGAACACAGTCATCACATTTCTCTAGTTCTCAATTGCAACCTTCACCATATCTGGTATGTAGATTTTGTGATCTTATCTTATATAATGTTAGCATGCAAATGACAAGAAAAATGAGCACGGCCGAAAACACCTGTGAACACCTATAGAGATTTATGAAAAACCCTTCAAGCATGAGACACACTCAAAATTAGGAGAAACCAAGGACATCATGACAAAGCTCGTCTTGTGGAGATGTCCATAGAGTATCCATAGGCAAAAAACAGATGAAAGATGAAGAAGTTATGGCCGCTAAAAACCAAGGGTGTCTTCTTTCTTGCTAAAAAAATGAGCTCTCTGGAAGTTGTGCAAGTGTTGCAGCTATTAAAATGGGGGCTCTCTTATCTTTTATCCCCAAATATTTTCCTCTCTCCTCAGCCGACAAGGCTCTCTTGGTAGGCATCTTATAATTGGCTCAATTTTGGCCTCTTTTGGATGAAAAATGAGGTGTCGGTGACCCTTTGACCAAGGGAATGGGGTGAGGGCAAGTGGCCAGGGACCAAAAAAAGATGTCAGGCGCCTGTCCAGCTGAGTGTGAACTCCCAAAATGCACCCTTTCTCCTCAATGAAGCCCATGAGCCCCTCCATGTCAAGCCTTGAGAGCTCCTTTCACTTGATACACCCATAATGGGCTCTCCATTTAAGCTACATAACCCCCATTCTCCACTTTTCCCTTCCCATGTGGGATAACTCCTATGCCACATGGCAACTTCCTCCCAACTCCCACAAGCCCAATAAATTTCCAGATTTCTCCCAAAGCATAAGAGCTTCTCAGACAGCTTTCCTCAAGCATAACTTGCTGCTCCGGTCATCGAATGACACATCGTAACACACGTCTTGAAGCCCATCATCTCGGCTACATCTAGAATTTTGAAACCTTGGAATTTCTAATTCCAATTATCAAGTTGGCCCAGTTGCCCTTGTCACATGCACTTGCAATCACTTTCTAAGTTAAGACCACCCACTTCGGATGGTCATAACTCATCATATACAAGTCCGATTCACGAGCTATAAAGCACGGCTGAAAATGTTTATTAAAAACCATGTTTTGGAGACTCGAAAAATCCAAAACATTAGCAGTCAAGCCTAGCAAAATCACATCTTTATACATGGATTTATACAGGGCCACTTCCAAAACTTGAAGGGCTATGTACACATACATACATGAGGCTAGTGGGAAAGCTTTTTGGCACAACTTAGTGACTTTATGCTCATCCAAAAAATACCTGACAATGTCTCCTCACAACCAGATATGGATATGACTATTCTCGTCAACAGTTTTCCTTCTGGCCAGCATTCTCTTCCTCCTTTCCAAGGCCAAGGATTTCTAGGCTGGAAAGCAAAGATGTTGTTATCTTGAAGGCGATGAATTCTCTAATATTGCCCTTGGAAATCGTGTATGTCCGTCTCAGCCTATTGATACGGATCATGACCGTGCTTATCGCTGAAGGACCTGTATTTGAAGACTTCCATCTTACGTATATGGATTGGCAATGACCTGATAAAGCAGCTTGTCGGTATATTCTTTTTGCTCTTACTAATTCCCTTTTGCTTGATGTGTATCAACTGCCTACCTCCCACGACAAATGGAAGTATCTTATTGCAAACTTTTAGAAGAAATCTGTTACAGAAATACTTTATTTGAGAGGTTTGCTTAATAAGTTACAATGAATTTGGTACCGCCATGACAGGACATATTGAGTCTTTCAAATCCATTATTAATCAACTCACTGCTGCTGGTGATCCTGTTCCACAAAAACAACTAATTACACTTCTCCTTAACACGGTGAAGAACTCTTCTTATGATAACATTGTTACCATTCTTTCTAATAAAGATAGTCTCGATTTTGACCAAGCCTGCATGTCTTTAATTGAATACTCTCAACGTCCAGAACGACGTAATGATGGTCATGTTACAGCTATGATTTCACAAGAGGAGACTGAGTCACAACAGATGGAACATGCTTTTTATACTCAAAGGTATCCATTTCAACGAGGAAACCATAGAGGTGGCTGTCGCGGTAATATTTTCTCTCGTCTCAAATTTTCTTATAAGCAATGTTCTTACTGCAACAGAAATAGAAATATTGAAGATGATTATTGAGCACGTTAGTATGATGAAGAACACAATACCCACTAAACAATCGCATTTATCTAGAGATTCTTCTTCTTCTTGTAAATATTGTGAACGGTCTGATCATCCCACTCATGTGTATTATAAGCGTCGATTCGACACAGATCGTGATAGAGCATATGCTTCTGAACATCAAAATATTACCAGAAACAAGTTGCATCCTATGTTCAGTTGCTCCAAACATAATACTTCATGTACGTGATGGATCACTTTTTATTGTCGATTCTGGTGCTACAAAAAATATGACATATCAGTCTAAGTGACTCTATAACTATCGTCCACTACCAGTTCAACATATTGTTTATTTTGCTGATGATACGACTAGTCAAGTAAAGGATATTGGAGATTTATATCTTGGTACCTTATCTTCTTTCACTCAATTTTTTGCCAGGAGCATTACATGTACCAGATCTTCAACTAGTCTTCTTTCAGTTGCTAGATTTGTTGATCTTGGTCTCTTTGTTGGATTTGATCACATTAAATGCCGAATTGAGAAAGATGGACAGACTATAGCCACTGCTCCTCAAAACGGTAATTTGTTTGAACTCTTTCTCAATGATGTTGTAGCAAATGTTGTGACTTCTCCAGGTCATCATGATTGCAAAGTATGGCATCACCATTTTGTTCATGCTTATTTCTCAAAACTCCTTGATCTTCAGCATCGTGAACTTGTTCATTGGAAAACATAATCGTAAACCCTTTCGTCTCTCAAATATAGCTCATTCTCATGACATATTGGATCTTGTTCATACTAATATATGTAGACCTCTACCTTCTTTGAGACCACAATCTTGATACTTCATTACCTTCATTGATGATTTCTCACGATATACGACTGTATTTCTACTTAGACAAAACTCTGAGGCCTTATCTATCTTCAAACAGTTCCACAAGGTTGCGGAACTTCAAACTGGTCGTCGCCTCAAGAAGCTTTGTAGTGACAATGGAAGCAAACATGTTTCTCGAAAGTTTGTGAGTTACAGTGCTAACAACGAAATTCATCATAAACACACTATTCCATATTTACCTCAACAAACCGGTGTCAAGAAGTTTGCGGTCTTGCCAAGAAATCACCGGGCTTTTGGTTGTGAGAGTTTGTGAGAGAACTCCAAAAAATATATGAAGGAGTTATACCATAGATGCCATGAAGTCTAGGATTTTGAAAGGAAGTGCAATCAAAAAAATCCCACTCTTTCTCTCTTGCACTCACGTACACTAAGAAAGAATACGAAAGAACATATCAAAACAACATAAAGATGAAAACATCAAGGCTATGGTCGTATCATATCATGGGCAATATGAAAGGGTTAATAGATGAGTTAATGGCATTTCAATCTTTGCCGACCAAACAGGCTATGAATTGTTCTTTGAAATTGTAATTTTGTGTTTACCATAATATATATGTTTTGTCCAGTGATTGGGATTAATTGTGTGTACAAATCCTCTTGGTTCATAGCAAGATAACTACACTTATGTCAAAAGAAAAGTTATAGTCTATAAGAGGTAGTATGATGGAATCCAGTGAAAGAAGTATTTCATTGAGCATTTCTGGACCAAAGAAAAACGGTATACGTTGTTGAAAGTATATTTTACGGCTAATCCATACGTTAATTGTTATAATAGATAGCACAAAGTGGAAGCGATAGAAATTTACATAACGTCGATTATTCATCTAGGATAACTCTAGTATGTGCAAAATTAGATATGAGAGAAGTGAAGAAAAGAGAATTTTCCTCCCAAGGCCTTTTCTTGCCCGGACAATAAGGATACTGTGGGGAGAGATGTACCTGTAGCAAGAAGAATCTAAAATTTGTAGGGAGAATGACTTTCTAAGAGTGAGAGAGATAAGTTTGGTTAGGGAAGGAGATAAAATTAGAGATATATGTTGGATTAGAGATAAAGAAGAAAACAACAAGAAACAACAAAATATCAAAGTAAAACACATCTTACTTGACAAACTCTTCGGGAGTTATTCACCATTATGATGGAGAGAGAAGAAGAGGGAAGACTTCAGCTTTGATCGATGCACCAAGTTCAAGACCTTCTTTGATTAAAGTTGATCTTCCAAGGATAGCTTACAACATTGTTTAGTCTTCCTCTAGGAGCAAGTGTAGGCTTAGGCTTATGTTTATGGCTAAGTTCAATGAGACATCAATACTCTCTCTCCCTCATGAATACATTTCATACTACAGTTATTCACACAAACGATAAAAGTCAAAACTCAGCATTTGTTCAAAGCTGAGTACATCTAACAATATCTCCATTGGGCTACATGTGTCCCTAAAAATATCAATGTCAAAAATGTCATGCTAAGGCAAAGTGGGATAAAAGCCCAAAAAGACCAAAAATTGGCTTTGGAAGGACCAAAAGAGCAAACTCAAATAGCCATCCAAGGGACCAAAAAGCGCTCTCGGGATCAAAGTCCAGCAAGAACATCTAAACCAACTTCAAAGAAATAGAAGCTGACAAAGAATTTATAGGATCAATTGAATGCCATAGTAAAGAAGCTAGTAGCAGGTACATTGGGGAAGGAGAAGTCCAAACTGGCCACCGAAAAAACAACTGGCACTTCTACAGCCACAACTATTGTATTGCCAGGTACAACCTCCAAGACAACTATAGATTTATAGATAAGTCCAAATCGAACGTCCAAGCAAGCAAGGACATCAAAACAAGCAATTGTTGCTACCAGACAAGATACAACATTCACCACACCTTAGTGCCAAAAATTGTAGACATGCTTTAGAACTTAGAGAAGAACAAGTTAGTGGGGTATCTCATTATCGACACATCCAATAAAAAGGTCGTACCATACAATGTCCCAATTATTAGATATAGACAAAGAGCACTGATGTTGACACAATCACAGATAATTGTGTCACCACCATTCAAACTGGATGGAATACTATTTTCAATGCCCTGGGACAAATGATGACATTGATGCAACATTCTAATATTGCTTGCATGGGGTAGCAACCGGAGTAACAAGTTTTCAAGGCTGACAACTTCAGCAAGGATAGAAGAATAATATAAAAGGGGGCAGCACACCAAAACAATCAAAGAGCTGCAACAGCAACAAGCAGAGCAACTGAAGCTCAATGAACTTAGGCAACGCATGAGAGTCTGAAGGAAGTTTACATTGAACTGAAGCAAACGATCATGGATATATATATTTATCAATCATTGGTCAACATCATAGACTCAGAGGGCAATCTGAATCTCAATTTAGATAAATTTCAGAACTTGGTGGTAGCAATCAATCAAAATTTGGAGGAAAAGAGCTCCATCTACACCAACACAAATCTGGAGTGCACATGACCATCTTCCATTGCAATCTGCCAGAGCATCCAAATGCAATTTAGGTGTTGAATCAGATACATGAATATATCCTAACACAAGATGACCTCTTGGTGAATCCCCATACAAAGCAGTTGACCACAGTGAACATCCAAATTCTGGGCATTCATTTGGAAGTGTTACTAGGCAATAAATCAACTTATAAGTGCAGGCAAGACATGAGAATGGAATTCAAAGCCCTGTTATTACTGAAAATGCAAAATGTCAAATGGATGTTGGATCATTGTGTCACAAGCATCGTAGGAAACAATGCATCCAGCAGTCAAGGTCCATGTACCAAAATTTTCATCAGGGAACAAGAACAAGCCGTAAAAATCCTATTTCATTTAGTCAGAATACTTTGAAAAATGATATAGCAGGAAAATCAAATAGTCATGAACTACATTGAGGCAATGCCAAACTCGCTGATACTGATGTATACACTTCCAATGAAGGAAGATGAGCTACCAAAAATTATATAGCTCTCTATCCAATCTATAAGCAATATAATGTCATATTCAGATTGTAGATCAAATAAGGAACTAGTACAAATAGAGCAAGGCATTGTGGGTCACCTGGAAATCAGTTTTGAACGACACTAAACAAAAGACTACAGTGTCAGAGCTTAAAGATTATTTAATCAACTTCCGAGGTACGACGACCCAGTGTCTCAAGAACACAGGTCAGTCTCACAATAATGAGCTACTTCAGCTATCTGTAGAGGTATCTAAAATTTTTGAGGAGGAACTTTCCAAATAAAGCAAACTTTGAACCTCAGTTCAAAGAAATGGTTGAAGTCTTGTTTGAAGCCAGAAGCCAAGCCAATCAACCAGATAGCCAGATGTGGCTGGATGGATCTACACAGCATTTGATCTATCACAAGCTGGCAAGGGCATAGCTAACTAAAGGAAAGAAAACTTTAGATGATCCTAATGCGAAGACACGGCATGCACTCCAACCCTACGAGGTGGAGATGCTCACTAAGAGAAGGGAGCAACTAGAGCAGAAAGATATATGTAGAATTAATCAGAAGGAGAATGCCACTTCAAATGCCCCTCAAGGTCAATTTCATGCCTGCAGTTCTACAACCACCACCTCAATAGGTGTCGAAGGTTGAACAAAAGAGAGATCTAGACAAACAAGGACTAAGCATAAAAGATAAAGTCAAACCAATAGTCTGAAATTTTGGAACACACCAAAATTCAAGAAAGGGGAGAGGATGTAGATAGTGGAAACCTGCCCCTGGAAGCGGTTTCTACAAAGTACTTAGCGGAGTTACCAATAGTTACTAGTTTGTAATTGTACAGTCAATTCGAACCCAGTACAGGCAAACCCATTACTTTCATTTTGGATCTGTCGGTTGATCTATTGGTCTTTCCTTTTTGAGAGCCTGCTTGTATCATTCACAAGTCATTAGAACTCTTGTACCATCTTGTGATTGAGCATCAATTGTACTCCAAAGTTCTATGCCTTAACTCATAAATTTGAGTATCCAATTTCTGGTTCTTAGTTCCTATCATCTAAATCCATTCTTTCAACTCAGTTCAGTTCAGTTATCTATCAATTTTCCCATCTGGTCTTTTGACATCTCATTCTTGTCATTTCATAGGATCTAATATTTGACATTTGACTCTGAAGTTCTAAACATGGAATAGCTGTCAAGTGACAAACTCATTCCACCTCAACCAACCATTTCCACCCGGTCATCAATCCTTTCAGACTTCAGAGCGCTCAAGGATCCGACTTGCCTCTAAACCTTTTGTCCCATTCTCATAACTACCATAACAATGAGGATAGACCCTGCTTATGAAGCCCTCATATTCCCTGTTTCCCCCTTATTGGCCCCCTATATCATCAATCCACATCTACCATTTTTGGGCAATGCAATGGATGTTTCCAGCAATAGTAATCAGATGAAACATTTCTTTCTACCTCACCCAAAATCAACTTATAATCATATGTTGGTCCACAAAGCCATGTGTTTGAGATAACCCTTGATGTATTAATTCTACATTTTTGGCTCATTATCACGTCCAATATTGCCCTTACAAACCTCTTGCAAGCAAGCTCTCCGTGCAATTAATCTGGGAAAAAGGAACATGCACTATAGTGCAACCACATCCCTTTTCTAGTTTCCATCTTTGCACCTATCTTGTCGCCCGGCGCCTTTAACCACCCCCGGCCTCAGACCACCACGGTGGAGCTTCAAATTCATTCATACGATCTCTAGGCAATATCACTTCCATCGTCCAATTAATTGGGCTACTTGTCATCTTGCAATGTGAAGAGCTTTGACTATGAACTCCCAAGGACATGCTCAATGCTTATGTACATCACCTTTTCAACCTCTTCTTGGCAAGGTAAAAAGAACATTCTCTCATTCCCCTTGTCCATTTACCCTTCAGAGAAGATTCCTATGCCTCTACCAAATGGAGAGGGAAATCAGATCGTCTCCTGCCTTCTTGGCTACTCCTATCCTAAGATTAGAACCTTCAGATATGCTAAGAAGGAAAAGGTACTCTATTGTAAACTTGTCTTAATATCCCTTGCCTATATTGACAGCTTTTATACAGATTGTTTTTTGTATTGGAGCCAGAGGTTCTGGCCTCAGTCATTACACCATCTCCCCACCCTCCCCCCTTGTTTAGCCTACATATATTGATCCATGCAATATTAAAAAGACGTCGGCAGGAGTCGTCGGCAGTGTCATAATTTGAAAGAGGGAGACAATGCAAGTAAGCATCCTTCCAATAGAACTGTTATAACACGAAGTAGGGCTAAGCTAGGTAGTGGGACACAAGCATACATGCGCAGGCTTTCGTACAGAATGACATTCTCGCATCGCTTGAACACATCAAGCATCAAATATACAAGCTCCACAAGGTCAAAAAGATGTCAATGTACAAGCTACAGTAAGACATGAGGAGGACCGACTGCAGAAAAAACACAATTACACAACAGGTACAGGTCATCAAAGAAAATCACGAAAAAGGCAGTATTAGGACCACAGAGATGCTCTTGCTTTCTACAAGAAGGCCGGTCTTAGAGATGTAAGACCTTACCATCCAAGGACGTGAACTATGCATGCTGCGTGCGTGGCGGTGAACAATTAGCAAGACGAGAGAGAGAGAGAGAGAGAGAGGATAACAGAATGGACCCTACATTTAGTTGCTACCATAAGGTCCTCAGGCTAACATGAAAGAAAATAAGTCATGCAAGAATAGGCACACTTCCTCCATAGCGCCAGAACAAAAAGCCCACTTGAAAGGGCAAAAAAACAGGAGGTGTCAGAGGCACCCACAACTTGAGATTTGAGCCTCGTATTAAACACGATATCTCAGTCGCTCCCCCTGTCCAAGTGCAGGAGCATGACAAGCTCTAACGCTTGTACAAACCCCAGTCAATTCTTTCAGTATAGCGACTTCATCATAACAGTCAGCTAAACCTACACAACAGCCACTTGCAACACACAGGCATGAAGCAGGCACTATATCAAACAGCTCGTGGTCATCATTCACAACACGATATCACCATCAGCTATATACACTTGGGCATGAAGATAGCACTTTTATTCAGGAAAAGCCTAGTAACTGACAGACTCGTGATCGTCATTCGCACATCAAATAAGGGAGGTTCCAGGTTATAGACTTCTTGGCCATCATTCACAACACAATACTATCAGCACATACACGTAGTATCGACTAAATACGCCGATGTCCCCACACGAACATCAACTCCCATTTGTGTCATTACTAGGGGAATCAACCATAATACAGCCTTGGAAAGAATTAATAAAGCGGAAAGGCAGTTAAAACCCGCACCGCCAGTGACTAAATATAAAAAGCTATCAACTGGCTGTGCCCCTAGTATGACAAGTTTACGAAGTGAACTAGCACTTTGAAAACCCATTTTGGAGTTGGCACTGATCCAGAAATGCTTAAAATTTCAAAACTTACTTCAAATCATAACAAGAAGCAAGATGAAGTTGCCAAAACAATGGTCATTTCATACCAGCTCTGTTGAGACAAAAAAACATGCAGAGCGGTTCATAGCCAATATGGCATGTCTTTTCAAATACACCCATAAAGGGTAGTATGTCCTCTTGATCCAAAATTTAACCCTTGATTAAGATCGGAACATGCCTAGACATCTGCACCGGAACTCCACTCTCCAAACTTGCTGAGAAAGGGGTTTTCAACAAGCGCAGATACAAAATTCCAGACATCACATTTTGATTTAATGCCACCCCTCAAGAATCTGTCTGCTCTTCAGACCCTGAAATGCCAAAAAGAAAATCGGCAAATGTCAATACACATCCTTCAGCAAGTGGCATGCACTGGCGTCTTTAAACAGCGTGTGATTGTTAACCTAATTTCTGCAAACCTATGCAACATACTGAGAGTACATGTACCACACAGACTCATCACCAGAACTCTGGGAATTGACTGTTTGACTTTACCTTTCTACATCATCTTATACGCAAATGAAGCACTTTCAAATGTTTAGAAACCCTAGCATTAATCATTGACCTCAAAGACCTATGCTGATGGTGTCGTAATCCTGATCAAAATAAACGAATTGAGCAAGTTCCACACTCGTCCGTTACGACCGTGTTCTGCGGAGGGAAGGACATCAGCCACTAGAAGATTGATGTGTCAGAGAGTTTATATCCACAACCATGTCCCAAGAAACCTTGACATTCTCCTTGGGTGTCTTGATGTCTCATTCCAACATATCAATTGGAGTCACCGAGTTATTCCTGTTCATAGGTCTCATACAAAGAAAGCTATATAGTTAAGTAGCACCCCACAAAGAGCTTTTCTGTTATATAGATAGATATACCTTCACAAGGTGCAAAAATTCAAAATTTTAAACTTCAGAATTACAAAAACAAGGAAGCGAGGCACACAAAACGAAGATCAGTAGCGAATTCAGCTTATTTGTTTCTAAACAAAAAAGAGCTTAAAACAATTCATTATTTACTTAAGACATATAGAGATACATAAAATTTGCTTGCGTGAATGGTGCACAGCAGCCATGCCGGCTTCAGCTAAAAGATAGGCAGCGCAACACTTCAAAAGATGCCTACCTGAATCCAAGAACATCTGAACTCAAGCTATAAAGACATCTGCAAGCTGTGAACTCATGGTAATCACTCGGGAGACACTGTAAACGTCAGCAGAATTATACATAGTATGGACCAAATATTACAACATTCCTATCAGCCCATAATTTTCAAAGCTAGGTATCAAGCCATCCTCCCACATACAAACCCCACATGTAGCCCTCAATGAGTCATGAGCAGATGGGATTATACCATAACCAGTGTTCACCAAAAATCGGCCTTTAGTGTTGTTTACCTACTTTAAATTTGAAAAACATCGCCAACCTTGCCTCAAAGAAAACTATGAAATTTTCACAACTCAGTGTATAAACAACAGATTTTCCAAAAAACACACAACTTTTTCAGCTAGTCATTTTTCCCATTGACTTATGGCACTTTTGGTAAGCATTGAGCAATGGACTACAAAAATTCAGAGGTACTCAGCAGCCTTGCCCAAGCACTACACAAGGTATTAAACTAGAAAGCACTGCAACCCTATAGCCACACGAGTTCAAACACTACATAAACCTGGGATGAAATGCCTAGATTCACCAGGCTTCAAAATTATGAGCTCCATCATGCTTAATAGATTAACTCCTACTGCATCCCCCACTGACATCATCGGTGCCCAGTATTGGATGTATAACTAGGTATCAACGAACTCTCCATACACAAGTATATAGTCATATAAAGGCAGGAAAAAGTTTCTAGGGCAGACTCAGCCGCGTTAAAGCCATGGAAATGCAGTAAAGTAAGACAATTACACAACAGGAAAATAGCTCATATTGCATAGGCACCTCTTAACAGGAACATAATTTACATAAGATAATTACAACAAAACCCAAAGTTCACCAACCAAGGAAAAGTGCAAGTTGTAGACAGGACAATATCTAGCTAATATGACCACCCACTAATGTCATTAATGCCCAACAGTGGGTATAGATACTAGAACTATGTCTAAATAAGCTCCCACACAAAGCCCCCCCCCCCCCCTCAAAAAAAAACACACACACACACACACACACACACCATATATGAATACACAAGTATGTATACAAAGCTTCTGTCATGGCTCCAGGGATGGAGGGCAGAATCGACCGTGCCAAAACCTAATGGTTGCATAGACAAGAACTTTTGAGAGGTGAAATCAGCATGTCTGCTGCTACAACTTAACATCAACCTAGACGGAAACAAGGGATGCCTGTGCAAGCTAATGGTGATCCGCTGCAAGGTCACCTAATCACCATTGCCATACCATGTAGGAGTGACTACAACATCTGCTTTCACATTGCCAATGGCCAATATGGTTGATTACCATGGCTCCCACATGCAAACTCCACACAAACCCACCCACAAACATACAATCATAAAAGATCCAGTGCTTAGTTTCTGTCTTAGCTCTAGAGATGCAAGTAAACCTTATGGAGCCTACCACTAAAAACTGTATAGAATCAAAGGAACTGATATAAAAAGGTAAATCAAAGGTATCAGATAGCTGTATTCAAGCTCAATAAGATAAACAAGACAAAAATGCAACCAAGTGCATGTTCTCTAAAACAGAGGTAATCATGATCATACCTGTTTTGCAAAATTTTCTCGATATTAAGTAAGGACTTTCAAGGAACCGCAATAAATGAGCCAAGAGATGTACGAGGAACGCTAATAAGCCGATCCAACTCCCTGTCATTAGCCTCCGCATGGTGTTCTTCCCCACCTTCATGCCTGCCAGACAAAGAATGCATAATGTCATTTCTTTTTTCCCCCAAGAAAATGTGTAATAATCGCCACCACATTGCCTTTCAAAGCACATATATGACTAGCAAATGATGCATGCAAAATGCAAAAAAAGCACAATGCTATAAATACGCACAAGTGTGAGACCTACATCTTCAGCACGAAATCACTCTCTCTAGGTTTCATAGCTGCCTGCTCAAAGGCCCCATGCCTGAGATAGGCACTGTGTTCCGTCCAGAAACCTTCTGGACCCTTCCAGCAGACAGGCTTCCCATCAGCAGCAGCTTGAAAAGCCGTGTCTCGTTCATTGAAACTAGTTTCCTGGCAAATTGTAACTCGATTTGTATCAGTAGATTCAGGCCCATCTTGCAAAGTAGTTGCATCACAACTTTGATAACCTGCTGAATTATTGGCTGAATCACTACAAACTGCACTTTCTTCTCTGTTGTCATCCCTTGGAAAGAAGGATTGAGTAGACTCATCTGGGCCTAACATATTAATGTCCTGAGCCTTGGTGGACTTGACGTCATCGTGCACACTCTTTTCTTCTAAATCAGCACATTCACCACTACCATTGGATCTGTCAGATGAGGATTGGTCTATCCCATCAACTGTTAGGGGAGTATCAGAGGCCTTAGATGAAACATTATTAGCTCCTTCTGATAAAGAAACCAACCCACCATCACCTGCTCTTTCCACTGCTGAACCAATATTAGCTTCTTGTGATGAAACATGTGCTCGTTCCACCTCTCTTTCAGAAAAATTTCCAACAGAAAGATTCTCTTGAGTACGGTTGACATTATATACTTGATCTCGTAACAGCCTCCATTTTCCCCTATCATTGCGCCTTCGTATCCTGTCATTCTGTGCCAGTCCAAGATATTAGGTCCATTTTAGATGACACGAAATATCAATCCAAACAAATCATACCTGCACTTCAACAACAGCAGAATACTGTAATGCATCCAAAATCACCATGGGATTGCTTGAGAGACTTCGAATCTAGCTCCAAACAAACACTACTTAGAGTCTAGAAGAGCTGAACAAGGCCTTATAAATTTCGCATTTAAGGCATCCACAGCAAAGACCAAACATTCAAGCTTAAAACTGCCAATAAAACAGATTTTCATAGGTTAAAGAGAAAATAAAGGTTTTTACCCTATTGAATTGGGCAATCACAGACACTGGAACAAAACCTTCTTCATCCATGTGAGTACGAAGAAAAACATCCCTGCATAAGTTTTCAACACTGCAGAGCAGGCAAATTGGTTATTTATGAGCACCTCTTGCAAATAACAAATAAGTGTGACAGGCCCAAATGCTCAAAGTTAGCACCTGAAATAGTAATCAACTTGCTTCAGTAACATAGATTGTAGTGAGAAGGGATCTAGACCAATCACCCCCACCCCCCCTGGAGGTGCTACGGGAGGAAAGTAAGGAGGCCCGTGTACAAACTCCGAAGCACCAGGCGGTATGTAATACATGCCACCATCTGTTTGCAAAATAAGCCAGCACATTGTCAGCGATCTTTGCATTATACAAAATCCCTGAACAACCACACAGTTGAAATAACCACACAGCACATTGCCAGAGGTGGCACTTCTTCACAATGTCAGGAACCGATTTTAGAGGCTGCTGGTAAAATACAGGCTGTATGGACAAGCACTAGGAAAAAGGAGAGAGTTACTCTGAAAATGTGGCATCGGCGGATAAAAGCCAGGGTTCATATTCATAAAAGGCTGGGCCCGAGGCATGTTTCTGGGACCTATACGCTGCTCGTGGAGTAAGGTAACCATGTCTCCGGAATTCTCATAGGCCCTGCCATGATTGTGCCAACCCCTGCTTTGATCTCTATGGTTGTTCCGCCATTTCCTGCCGTTGTTGTTGTTGTTGCTGTTGTTGTTGTAAAAAGATCCTGCACCATCATTTCTATTATGGTGGATACGATCTTTATCCATTATTGGGTTTGCTGACATACTGCCCTTTATCCGAGCATGAGGACTGGGCTTTGAGGACTGTTCTGGTCCCCCATGTGCCCCCATCGCCGGGTGCTCCAAAAAGGAAGCACCATTCTCAATGGGCTGAAAAGCAGGTCTACCAATTCCTACTGGACCCCCCCTGGAAGAGGGCTTATTCTTTACCCCTTGTTGATTGTTTGCTCCATCTCCAGAATGCAACGGAACTTTAGAATAAGATTCCTGCAAAAGCGTTCATTGGTCTGATCACCTAATCATTGTTCTCCGCCAGCACATTCTAATAAAACAATCCACATTCATCAAGCATCCCTAGGTATGAGGCTAGGCAGGCAAACAATTGAACAAACTGAATGTACTCAAAAACACTGCAATGCCCATCACACAAATAAACGTCATAATTGCCAAGAATAAACAGTGAGCATGATGTGCGAGAGAGCACCTGGATTGAAGCCACCCCTTCGGGATGGGGCGTCTTTGCAGAAAATGCCTTTAACTTTTTAGTCTCCGATGATTTCTTCATGTTACGGGCCTCTGTTAAAGCTGGCCAAGTAGTAGCTCCCATGACAGGTTGAGGCTTAACGTCACCTTCTGTACTCACAGGAGGCTTTCGCCAAGGAGGCCTTGAAACCCTGGCATCGGCCACATCTCCATGGCTACTCTCTGGGAGCTTGTTCTGAGAGGCTTCTGAGCAATCTGCAGTAACAGCATTGCCATCTACAGTCTTGGAAATTTCAACAAGTTCCTCACCTTTGACAGATGCTTCATCAAAAACCCTAGCATCTGGAACACTGGCAACATTATCGGCATCCAATGCCGATTCTGACAGCGTGAGGCCGAGCTCTGCATTCGCTTGCATCTGACCCCTGACTTGATTTGTAAGGGGCTCTTTAGCAATGGAGGGGATCTGCTCAGAGTTAGCTAACTGGAGCGGCTTCTTGGTGGAAGCGGCTGCATCTTTAGAGCGCAAAACCTGTGACCAAGCGTTTTTAGTAGAAGAGCTATTACCTGGCTCGTAGGGGGAAGGATCTGCGGGTGCACCCGAAGCCATGGAATCAAAACGAACAATGAGGGAGGGGCAGCCGAGGGAGGGGCAGACGAGGAAGGAGCCGACACAGAAGAGAGAGTTTGTGTGTGTGTGTGTGTGTGTGTGTGTGTGTGTGTGCGCGCGCGCGCGCGTGAGAGAGAGAGAGAGAGAGAGAGAGAGAGAGGGTTGAATAAGGAAACACAAAACGCGATCGTGGAGACGATGATCGGTGCTTTTACTGATTTGGTGTGGAAAAAGCACGCGATGCCCTTTTCTATCCGGTCCTAGAGGAACCCTACAATACAACTCCGCCAGAAAATACACGTAATAAACAGAGTACACATTTACCATACCTTTATATCTATTGAATGTCCTTGCTCGACTTGGCTCAAGCTAGGATTTACAATTCTCAAGCCAAACTATTGAAATATTGTGAAGTAGGTTCTCCTTTGCTACACATTCTGGTCGATATGATGCCAGATGAAGTTGGTGAGAAACTCGAAGAACACAACTCGCTGATGATAAATCTGCAAAATAGAATTGATGCTCTGTCCATGGGGTTTTAAGATGGGTTTGTCTCACCAGATGTTCACCCTAGCTTGTTTTTTGTCTCAATGTAACCTCATATCTAATCAGTAGAGATATGTCTCTATTATGTTTTATTATGTCTCTATTATGTAACTTTGACTTCATGCTCTTGTATATTCCTTCTCCCTGCCTAGGGTATACAGATATATTTTTGTCTTCCTTAATTAATCTATGCGCTTATATTGGTAAAAAAGAAATAAGACGATTGACATTCATATGGACTCAATAGCTAGAATTAGGTTAAACGAACCAGGGATTTTCTTACCCATGAATGCAGGAGAGATTGTATTGAATCGTGACTCTCCTACTCAGGATTGAACTTCACGGCCTACTTTCACATCACATAACAACTCCGTCATAAAAGAAGCAAGAATAGCTAAACCAATACGTAGAGATCTTAGCAAGGAGAGACAAGAAGACTTGCTTCTACTTATACATCAACATAGTCCTAGTGTATCGTAACACGTCGTGCAAATTTCAACAAAGAAGCTCCTCCATGCATTGACCCTTTGTTGTTGTTGGGGGGGGGGGGGGGGGGGGGGGGGGGGGGGGGGGCTTGGGAGGTTAAATCTCCTTGCAAGACACTTTGATGAATGCCATAGCAATGCAACATTTGCCTCCTCTTCATACATCACCATGACTCGCTGGTCCTATTCCTCGACCTCAAGTTGCTTTTCCTCATTTCATCATTAATGTAAAGCAATGTCCCCCTTTCCAAGAGTAAGGGATCCTTCTATACCTACCATCATCACAACCAACAACAAAGACATGTGTCAGACGATGAAAATCAGGTGTTATCAAAGGAGCCCACGTGTTATTGATGTCCACTCAGAACATAATGCAAAAGAATGCACAATGCTAACTGGAAACCTGCCTGGAGCCTTCCATGGATGAGGTTGGATGTATGTAGGAGAAGGGGCCAAGGAGTCTTTCTGTGAACTGCAAGGTGGTAGCGTCATGCACAATAGCTCGCAAATAGTATGTTTCCCTCTACATCAAATCCGAGTACCTAGTTTCCTTTAAAGCCATGGCTACACAAGCCAAATCTTGTGGTGAGGTGGAGCCCAACTTCATAGTGTAACCGTCATGTGGTGGGAGGCCCACATTGTAGGAGGTGGGGGTGTAGCAGAGCTGCATGCAAGTCGACCCGCAAGAAGTAGTGGGGGAGGAGAGTAATAATCTCCATGCAAAAAAAAAAGATGAAGGGTCATGAGGTGGCCTTAGTACTGGCGTAAGAGGGGGGTTTGTTGGAATTAGGGTTGCATGAAAGCACACACACCTTGGAGAAGACGAAGGAAGCTCAAGGCACACAACAGAGAGTGTAGTACTTAGTGTGCAATGGAAAGATAGGTAGCCCTAGAGTGATGGGCGTATATACAATGCACGGGTGAAAAAATCTCCTAGTGAGAGAAAAAATGCCCCGGTGGTCCTAAGTGTGTTCACACACATCATTACCACATGTATATGGTAACAAATACCCTTTGGGGTGATGCGGTGAAGGAGAGTTGGCACATATAGAGTAAAGGGAAGTGCCATGCCATGAGGACCTGATCAGTCCACAAAGGAGAGTAAGCCCAAAGCTTTGCGGAAAGCTTCGAACTTCTCACAAGACAATGTCTTCGTGAAAAGATATGCAAGGTTGTCCTATATTGGCACATAAGCCAAGCTGATCTCTCCTGCTAAGAGCCTCTCCCTGACATAGTGGTAATGCACCTCAATGTGCTTTGTGTGAGTATGAAAAACTGGGTTCCTCGCAATTGTCAATGCGCTCTGACTATCAGATAGTGTTGGCAGTGTCCTGTCGAACACCCAAATCAGCCGTAAGACGTCTGAGCCATACACACTCAACCGTAGATGTGAAGACTGCCTTGTACTCAGCCTCACAACTAGAAGTGGCCGTAGTAGGTTGCTTCTTGCTCAACCATGATATACATGAACTGCCAAGCATGAAACAAAAACCACTTGTCGACGCTCGCGTGTCAAAACAACCAGCCCAATATGAGTCTGAAAAAGCATGTAAGTCTGGCGACAATCACCCCCCCTTGGGATAAAACAAGCCAAGATGTAAAGTGCCACTCAAGTAGCGGAAAATCCTCTTGATAGCCTATCAATGCTTAGATCATGGGCTATGCATAAATCTGCTGACCTGTGAGACTGCAAATTGAATAGCTGGCCTCGTTTTTCATACATAAATGAGGCATCCAACTGCAGTTTGGTAAAGAGTGACATCTGCAGGATCACCAACATCATGAAGACTCAATTTCAAACCTATTTCCATGGGAGTGGCAATAGATTTTCAATCCTCAAGTCCAAACTTACATAGAAATGTCTCTATGTAGCTTTTCTAACACAAGGCAATACCACCATCACATTGCTTAAACTATATACCCAAGTAATGATGCAACAACCCCAAATCTTTCATCTTGAAAGTAGCATTCAAATCAGTCTTAATGTCAACAATATGTCTCTCATTTGGTCCAGTGATCAGCAAATCATCCACATAAAGAACCACAATGAGAAGTACATTACCCTCATGCTTTACATACAATGTGCTTTTTGTTGGACTCTTATGAAAGCCTCGTTTGACCAAATGAGTGTCAGCCTTCTCATACCAAGCACGAGGAGATTGCTTCAACCCATACAAAGCTTTGTTACATTTGCACACTTTATCCTCTTGTCCTTTCTTGAAAAAACCGCGAGGCTACGTTACATAAACTTTCTCAAATATGTCACCATTCAAGAAAACAGTAACAATGTCTGATTGATGTACATCCCAACCAAAATGAGCTGCCAATGCACATAGAAAATGCACAATAGTCATACAACAAGTGTGAGCAAAAGTCTATTCATACTCTATGCCTTTTTGTTGTGCATAACCCTTTGCAACAAGTTGAGCCTTATAGCGATCAATCTCACCATTCGGCTTGTGTTTCAACTTGTAAACCCACTTCGTACCAATGGCCTTTTTGCTAGGAGACAAATCACATAAAGTGCATGTGCCATTTTCTATAAGTGCATCATATTCTAATTGCATGGCAGCCATCCAAATTTTTGACTTTTTTGCTTCATCAAAAGACAGAGGTTCCTCAACATCATGTAAGCTAGACATAACCAAAGCATAACAATCTGATGCATAAGATGCATGGCGAGAGCATGAACGAGTACGACTAGACAAAGGTGCATCCAATATATTGTCACGCAATGTATGCACCAACCATTTTGGTATACCTCTAGCCTGCTCATTCTCAGCCCTTTCCTCATTAAGTACATCATGTACATCTGCATCAGTAATAGGCTGATCTATAACATTCTCAGAAACCCCCATAGGCTGTACATTTGCCTCATTGGAATTTATGTTCGAGCTTCCACCACTAAAAAGAGGCAACAAAGTGTCATAAATGTCCTTTGAGCTTACATTACAGTCTCTAGTACATGACAGCAAGGGCTGAACAGAATCTTCCACAAACACTACATCCCGTGAAACCAGAATGCACTTTTTTTACGGATGATACAACCTGTAACCTTTTTTGTCAGCACTATAACCAACAAAAATACATTTGACAGCCTTATCATCCAATTTTTTGGGTTGTGTTTGTGGCACCAAAGCATATGCCAAACAACCAAAAACATGCATGTGCTCAATAGAAGGCTTTCTATCATGCCATGCTTCATATGGAGCCATAGACTGCAATGCTTTTGTAGGACACCTGTTAAGTACATAAGTGGCACACATGATGGCCTCAAGCCAAAACAAATGCGGCAAAGCTTGACTTTTGACCATACATTGTGCCATTTTCGTAAGTGACTTGTCTTTCCTCTCAGCAACACCATTTTGTTGAGGCGTATAAGGCACTATACATTGGTGTTTTATCCCACGACTAGACAGAAATGCATTAAATTCATGAGACATATACTCCTCCCCTCGATCGGAACGGAGGGTGCCCATAGTACATTTTGAGACATTTTTAGCCATAGCTAGAAATTGTTTGAAGCACATAAACACTTTGGACTTCACTTTAAGCGGATACACCCATGCATGCCTGGAGTAATCATCAATGAAAGTCACAAAGTAAAGGTAATTTCCCAAGGACGGAGTTTGCATGGGCCCACAAACATCACTATGCACAATCTACAATTTGCATGTGGCCCTAATTGAACCATCCTTTGAAAACTTCGAACGCTACATCTTACCCAAAATACAGCCTTTACAAACATGTTTGGCAGGTGCTTCAAGAGGTGACAAAGAAGCAACCATATCAGATTTCCGCAAACACAGCACGCTAGCAATATTCAGATGTCCAAAACGTGCATGTCAAAGTTTTGCACCTGAAATAGCCTTAGAATCACAACTGCATTTGCAAAATTTATCCACACTTGTCATACAAAATGAGCTTATACAAACTGAGATCGTGTACTGCACATCTTTCATCCACAAATTTGACTAGAAGACCGAGTCTAGCAAGTGAAGATACAGACAAAAGATTCTTCTTGATCCTAGGTACATAAAGTGCATCAACAAGTGTGAAAGAACTACCATTTGCAGTAGTAAGCACAATCTTTCCAACTTCCTGAACCAAATAAGAGGCATTGTTGACACAAGTAACCGAATTCCCATGAGGGACAAACTCAAGAAAGGTGAACAAATCATGATGTAAGGTAATGTGCTTTGTAGCACCACTGTCAAAATACCACACTTATGAATCTGCATCAACTGACATGCATGCATCATGGACAACAAGATTATGGGTACACTCTGCACTAAAAGCCCATTCTGCATCAACATCAGCATCACAATCTCCTTTCACAGAAGACTCAACAATAGCTGCATTTGTAGTGGAGCCAACATTAGTAGTGGAACCAACCTCTTTCTTCTTAGCCCCTTTGGCCTTCAACTTAGGACACTGCTTGATCAAGTGATCATTAGCTTTACAATAATGGCAACGCGTCTTCTTTTTTCCCTTATCACCAGAATTTCCAGACGAATTGTTTCCAGTAGAAGCATTAGGAACATGTGATTTTCCACTCGTAAAAGAACCATGAGAAGTGATTGCATTATTGTTACCACCTTTTCTTTGAGTAGCAATAAAGGCATGTTCAACTGCACGCTGTCTAGTTCTGTTTTTCCTGGAAAGCGACTCTTGCAACAGCAATGTGCATAATGCATCAAACTTGACAACTTCAGGATTTCCTTGGGTCATAAGTCTCTAGCTCTGTACGCAGCAATGCAATTTTTGCCTAAGTGCGACTTGCATAAAGACCAGCCATAATATCCCAAGTCCGCTTTGCTGGTTTTGCTGAATGAATGTGAGGAGTAATAGTGTGCTTCACAGACAACGCAATCAATGCATGAGCATGTGCATCTTTTACATCCCAACGAGTTTGTTCTACCGTAGGCAAAATAACTCTAACAGCAGAATCCTTGCATCAAGACCTGCAACATCCTTAACATCACCTACATCCTCAGAACCAGGACGTACATCAATGCCTTGCACTATATTCCAGACACCCTTTGACACAAGAATGATGCATCATGTAAGCCCACATAGGGTAATTGTCCCCATCCAATCTTTCCTATGTGCCTTGAACACATCTTATAGGGTAATTCGTCATGGCCGACAAAAACACAGATGTGTTCAAGGCACACAACAGAGAGTGTATTACTTAGTGTGCAATGGAAAGATAGGTAGCCCTAGAGTGATGGGCGTCTATACAATGCACGGGGGAAAAACCTCTTGGTGAGGGAAAAAATACCCCGACGGTCCTAAGTGTGTTCACACACATCACTACCACATGTATATGGTAACAGGGTTTACACCTCGTTGGTGTTTATTGAAAAAACATAAGAAAAGTGGAAGTAAGTCTTCAATACTCAGTTTAGCTGGATTCTCACGTTAGATAGAAAGAAGTCTGGGTTTGGACAATCCATCCAAAGAATGTCATCAAAATATCTAAAAGGGTGAGAGAGCTCAGGCAATTCGTCTTTAGTTTCGAGAGACATGAGCATGTACTCATAGAAGTTGTATTCTAGGGCATGCAAATAGAGGTTACACCAAATGGGGGAACAGGCTAAGCCCATTGGGATTCCATTAGCTTGTTTTTGGTAGCATTGGATGCACATATGGTTAATTAACCAAGTGTTCATGTTGATCACTTGAGCAAGCAGAAAAGAGACTCCATTCTTATATCAGGTTTTTGACCAAACTCCTTCTTAACAACAAAAGGGGAAGGTTTTGAAGGAGATAAAAGGGGAGCCACAGACTGAAAGGAATAAGAGAGTAAGTCATTCACTAGGGGTATTATCCCACCATCACCAGAATGGGGGATATTTTCATAACAACTTCTTATATCTTTAGAGAAGAAGGAATCCTTAGGCAAATTCAAGATGCAGTCATAAACGGAATCAATAATCTACTAGAATTGGATCTTAAGATTATGGCACAGAAAAGCTTTTTGGTTAAGCTTTCTTGCCCTTTGTTTTAATGTAGGGAGGCAAGTCTTTAGGATGCATGCTATAAGAAAAGGAAGAGGAATAATAGATGGTAAGTTTAATATCTGTAGCATGTCTTTTACCAAAGAGGTGGGGTCATGGGAGCAACGAGCAAAATCAATAATTGTTATCCTTTTTTGAATTTTTGTCTGAATAAATACTTTGCAAATAAAGAGAGGATTATTAGGGGCTTTGTCAATGCTAGTAAAAAAAAAATCGACTCTTTAGTTTTTGAAAATCAAGTGTATATCAATATTAGGCACATAACCAAACTCTTTTTTTGGTAACCAAACAACACAATATTCATAAAACAATTTTTGCAACATATTTCTGTCAAGCATAAACCGTAACAGTACAACTTTTTCAGTTATCAAATAGAGTAGAGTGGAAAAAAGCTCTTCACATACCTCATCCAAAATAGGGGGAGCAGAGGGGATATGATTCAAGCCAAGCTAAAGGATATGCTTAACCTTAGGAGGTAACATCAGGTTTTGTACACCTGTCAACACATGACCAATCATTGGCACAAAACCAGGGTCATATGGTAAACAAGAGCAACAAATATCCATAGGGTCATTAGTAAACACCTCTTTTTTGTTACCAAGGATAAGCTTAAGGGAGGGTATAGAGCTTCATGTAAACATGCATTGATCCCATAAAGGAGTGACACAGAAATTCATCCCAAAAAGGAACAGGCCAAAAAAGGAGGTGAGGCTAGGTAAGTCCGTTAAGGAGTTACAATACTTGACAGAGAAAAAGAGCCTGCCAATTTTTCTAGAGGGTGGAATGAGACACAATCTTCCAGTCACATCTTTGACAGCCTGTAGAATAAAGCACCCATCAGTTATAGAGCAAAGACTTAGTAGTAGGAATACAACTACGGTTAAAAGCCTAACATGCATGACCATTAGAGGCTACAGAGGGTTGCCCAATATTGGCAGAGGGATTAGGTGTCAGAGAAGGGGAGGGGTTCATGCATCTGCCAGTAGAGTCAGTTGGGGAAGGGTTATTTCAGATAGGGTTGGAACAAGGGCAGAGTGGGTGTGTCAATTAGCACCCATGTGTCTTCCTCTTCCTCTACCAGGCCTATGTAGCTCTAGCCTTGGCCTCTTAGTGGTTTTGTCATCATGATCCCAATCCTTATTGGGGATAATGGCTTTTCTGATAAAAGCATCAACTTCAAATAAATTGCTATTAGATGCATGCAACTGTCCAAACAAGGCAAGTTGCTTTACTGCATCTTT
This sequence comes from Adiantum capillus-veneris, assembly GCF_014529385.1. Classification (NCBI taxonomy): domain Eukaryota; kingdom Viridiplantae; phylum Streptophyta; class Polypodiopsida; order Polypodiales; family Pteridaceae; genus Adiantum; species Adiantum capillus-veneris. The sequence goes on along the minus strand of NC_140959.1, from coordinate 42,981,594 downwards.
GAGATTCTCCTTGTAGTAAGAGAGCCTTGATAGCCTCGTTACCCTCGTTAGCAATCCATCTCAAGAAGGTTAACATGGATTTTTGAGGGATGGGACAAGGAAAAAGGCACAGATGTTATGCATAATCATCCATAGAGCATGATCAAACCATAGGATATTGGCATCCTTACAAAAATTACCTTCTTCAACATGCTGACATCCACATTTGATTAATAAATGTCATGTGAACATTCCAAAGCTGGGTTGTGTGATTAGTATTCGTGCTAGTAGTGCTGATAAGGCCCTTTACACCAAGTAGGCAGCCCACTGTAGCATTGCATCTTTGTGTTTCAAAGACCCCCATAGTAAACAGGCATGCCATTAAGTAAGACTCAATGATAGTGGAGCAATTATTATGTAGAATCTGTTGCAACCCTACCTTCACAGCCTCCTTGTCTCTATCATTGATGAGGGTGAGGGCCTTTAGTTAAGGGAGCCAGTGGGGAAAAATTTCCAAGAGTCCAAGGCTTGCTGGCTTCACCTAAGTAGACTTCAAGGAGCCTACCAGGGATGTAAGGATCAGTGTAGGTTTCAAAGGGTTTCTTTGCAATACCCAAGGAAGGAGAGGACACTGAGAAATTTTGGGTGGTAATAGCAACCTCATCTTCATCTAGGGGGGGATAATGACAAGGAGGGGGCTCCTTGAAGAAGATGCTTCTTCCTTTGCTTAATGAGGGGATCATTATGTAACTTCTTGCCATGCACGTCCATAAATTTTCTCATGATGTGTGGGGAATTTCCCAGCCATTCCCAGTGCTCTCTGCCATCATCACCCTGTATGGAACAAAGATTGGTAGCAATTTTTAAAACCCTATAGGCAGCAGCTGCAGGGTTTTCTTAAGCAATTGCATAGATGTCAAGTTGAGCCAAGCAGGGATGCCAAGTTGGTCTAGCACCAGAAGATCAGTAGAGTCACCTATAGCTAGAGCGCCTTTATCAACATCCACCAGCGCTTTATGGAAGGGTTGCTACTTGATGCAGAGGAGTAGGCCTTGGACAATAGAAGGGGGGGGGGGAGGCAGGGTACAATCATACCCAAGAATTGCAAGTGGAGCATCCCATTTGCTAGAGTTAGTTCCCTACAAGCCAAGGAAAAAATGTACAAAAGTAAGGGATTCCTCTATACCTGCCCCACCATCACATCCAACAACAAAAACATGTGCCAAACAACGAAAAGCAGGTGTTATCAAATGAGCCCACGTGTTATTGATGTCCACTATACACAATGCTAACTAGAAACTTACTACATGGAGCCTTCCATGGATGAACTTGGATGTATGTAGGAGAAGGGGCCAAGGAGTCTTTCTATGAATTGCAAGGTGGTAGCATCATGCACAATAGCTCTCAAATAGTATGTTTCCCTCTTCACCAAATCCGAGTTTAAAGCCATGGCTACACAAGCCAAATCTTGTGGTGAGTTGGAGCCCAGCTTCACAGTGTAACCGCCATGTAGTGGGAGGCCCACATATTGTATGAGGTGGGGGTGTAGCAGAGCTGCATGCAAGTCGACCCATGAGAAGTAGTGGGTGAGGAGAGTAATAATCTCCATGCAAAAAAATGATGAAGGGCCATGAGGTGGACTTAGTATTGGTGTAAGAGGGGGGTTCACACCTCGTTGGTGTTTCTCGAAAAAATACAAAGAAAAGTGGAAGTAGGTGACAATGTTAAGGGTGGTGCTTGAAAGGTAGTTAGATAGTATTTAAGGCTCAATGTGGATGTGTGTATCTCTACAATTCTTTATCTATATATTTCTACCACCTCTCTGTATCCTTCTATTATAGGAGGGAGAGAAATCTATGCATATCTATTTGAACATCTGCCTACGGCTTTATCTCGTTCTCTCCATACCTCTATATTTCTTCTACTCTCTATTTGTATGCGAATCTAGTTTTAGAGCTCTGTACTACTCTTTGACTTTATATTTCAACTACCTCCCTCTATCTTTATCTCTATAATTCAAGTGATATGTATATCCATCTCTGTTTAATTCTACCTCTCTCTCTCTCTCTCTCTCTATCCCTCTTCCTCTCCCTTCTTACTCTATATATCTCTTTATTTGTATCTTTATCGGCCTCCCTCTCTGGTTTCTGTCACTCTCTATCTTTCATGTCCTCTTCATTTCTCTCAAATTTATGTAACTATCTCTCAATCTCTTTGTATCTCTCTTCTACATTTCTCTATTCTATTCTATATCTTTTGTTTTCCATGCACTTATTTCTATTTCCCATCTCCATTTCATTTCTATCTCCCAGTTTACCTTTATATATCTCTATGTGCAAGTCTCTCTATCTCTCCATGTATACAATGTTTAATCTAACAATCCCTCTAATTGTCTCTTTGTTTCAATGTGTCAATGTCTAGGCACTCTTTTGTTTTAAAGTTTATCAAACTTGGAGATTTTTTGTCTCAATAAAATAGAGGTTCAAGATTAAACTTTTACTCTTATTTGACAAAACACTTATTTAACAAATTAAATAAATTCAAATAAGCTATTAACACATTAACGTAATAAAGAGCCAATGATTAACAAGAAACTAATTAATGAAATTATGTTCTTAACAAATTGAGCTAATAGAGGACAAGATGTGTGCATATCTTTGCATAAGTGGTATAATGTGTGTGAGTGTGTGTGGCAATGTGTGGATCTATGCATGTGTGTTTATAAGCATGTATATATACACGTTCGTGTGTGACAATGAGGCGACGGTGTGAGAACCAAAATTATGAAGAGGAGATCATTGTAGAAGGTGGGAACAGGCCTTAGCAGGCAACTGGCAGGTGAGTGCATCGGAGGCTTCTAGAAGCAGTACTCCAAAGATAGTTACCACAGTAAATTGATAGTACACAGTCATTTAGACGGCATCGGATGCTATAAATAGGATCCACTATTTCATTTCGACTCTCTCTCTCTCTCTCTCTCTTCTTGCTTACTCTGGGTTGTAATCCAAAGCTTAATACTTGTATCTTGAGCCATTGGCTAATGTACATTGTGTTCTCAATTAATACTAATTCCCATTTGTACCCTTTTATCATGTGAATAATACAACTCTATTTCTAGTGTCATTTCCAGTGTCTTTATAATTCCAGTTCCATTTGTCTTTTCCAGTATTTTGTCATTTCAGTTCCAATCTTCTCTTCCAATGCAGTGAGTCTAACGTGACATCTGAGTTTGAACTTAAATAACTCTAACTACCAACGTAGAATAGCTGTTTGAACACATTCAGCTCATTCCATTTTGGCGATCATGGTGGCTTGAGCTAAAGCTGCTATAGACAGGCAAACTCTTTCCGAGTTGGCATTAGAGCAAATACAGATTAAAAATGCCACCCAAAAGAGGTCAAAGGCCAGCTACTAGATTCCACCCCTCTTCTCCCGGATTGGCATCAGTTTCCTCATTCTAAGAGCGTGATTCATCATTAGAGCCTTGCTCCGATTCAACTACTGTGCTGATGTGGTCCTAGTCTTCAACAAACATTGTAGTCGCTCTCCTTCCTCATGCTGATGTGGCGGCATTGTGAATCATTGATTTGGCTCTAAATTCTAAGTAGAACGCTCGTTCCTAACAAGAGCTTTACCTCACCACACCGTGATCACCAAAATGGAATGAGCAGGTCACTTGAAAATTATTCAAGGTTTAGAACTTCAGAGTCAAATGTTAGATATATCATATTAGATAAAATGAATAAAACCAGACTTCATAATGCTACGAGGGAAAATCAGACAGATAACTGAACTGAACTGAAAGAATGGATTCAGATGATAGGAGCTAAGAATATTCAGATTTATGAGTTCATGAGCAAAACTTTGAAAGTACAGCTGATGCTGCGCTTAGTGCCCAGTTACAAGATTGTACAAGAATTCCAAAGACTTGTGAATGATACAAACAGGCTCTCACAAAGGAAATATTGACAGATCAATTGACATACCCAAAATGAAAATAATGGGTCCTATTTATACGTACCTATACTAGTTCTGATTGATTGTACAACTACAAACTAGTAACTACTGATAACTTTGCTAAGTAATTTGTAGAAACTGCTTCCAAGGGCAGGTTCCCACTATCTACATTGAGTCTTTAGCATGATCTAGAGCATTGCCAAAGAATCTTCACAACTGTCTATGAGGTCGACACAAAGGATTGTATGAGTTTGATGACTATGGTCATGAGCACAAAATATATAGATCACATCAATTGAGGAGTTCATTGAGTTATACTATGAAATGGAGGGTTCAAAATCCAAAACACAAGTAAGATTATACATAGCCAGTTTTTCGACTTTCTAAAACAAGCCTCAATGATGATGAAGATAGGCACACATTTGATATTTGAATGTGAAGCATTGAAGTCTTCTTTAACATCTTAGTTTGTAAAATTTTCTTTCATCTAAGAGCCTCATTTGGGTCCTTTTCATTGGTTTACAATGCCAAAGTGAACCTTCACCTTGTTTATAAATAGAATGTCCATCCCTATTTTTAGTAGGGGTATAACATCCCTATTGTTAATAGGGATGGACCTATTCATTTTTAGTTGATACATATTCTTGAATCACCACTCCTTTGTGCATTAAAACTTGAGGAGTGAAGATCCAACATATTTCAATCCACCACTTTATTTAAGCTTGTCATCCACAAGAGATGCTAGTGTGAAAGCATTAAGCGATACATTGTGTTGATGTTGCCCAAAATAAGGAGATTTTCACAAGGGAAGGAGATGTCAAAGGAGGTGAATTTAAGAGACTTATGGCAACATTCCAAGTTGTAACAAAGGAATACATGAAAATGACAAATATGCACGCTAGAAGAGAAATCACGGTGTTGGGGCCTGTATCAGTGGCCTTATTGGGGAATTCTATTGAGAATTAGTTGTTGTATCGTGAACTCATAGAAGGTGGTTTTGGTGACTAGCTCACAGATAAGTAATGTATTCCTCATCAATTTTGTGCTTGCGACACGAGGGTGGGGCTGCGGTGGCATTTGGTGGTTAGTTAACTCCTCAAGGTAGCTAGATTGTATAGGAAGATGTCCCAATTGCAAGCAAAGCAACAATGATGAATTCTTGATTGAAATAGGTAGCTTGTAAGTTAGACAAGGCATGCCATAACCAGAAGAAGAGGCTGCCTTACAACAAACGAGCCCTTATATGTAGGCAAGTTGAAGTTATTTTTTCCCCTTCATGTACACCTTTCTTTGAGAAAATACACATAATCCCATATATTTTCTAGCTTCCTTTTTGAAGAAATTTTAACACATTGCTATCTTGTATGATCAAATTATGTAGGGTAGGATAATTTAGTGCTATCTTGTATGATATAATTGTGTAGGGTATAATAATTTTGTAGGGAGACATTACCTTTAAATTGTGTAGGATAGGGTAAAATCTAAAGGAAATTATAATTCAATACGTATACCATTTCAAACATGGCATACCATTCATTTTTATGCCCAAAATTTTTTTTTTTACCACTCAAATCAAAGATAAAATGCCAATTGAGGATTTTTTTGGATTAATTCTACATATCACATAATTTGACCTATAAAATTCATATTACTTTTTTCATGGTTAATTCTAGGTCATTCTTGTTCTTTATCTCTCCCTTCTTTAAATATATTTGGCTGTACCTTCCTCTAAACAAAATTTCAAGAGAGGGAGGAAACTACTTGTAAACTATATTTGAGGGTACATAGTATTCCTTTGAATGCCTAGATCTTAGGCAAAATCAATCCAATTAGTCACCTTAACACCTTAGCTTGGTGACTTGTGGGTGTTTAGGTAACTAGCTATCCCCCTTTTTAAGCTTCAAAAGTGTTGTTGCAATGCATGCTCCATTGAAAATTGTTACAAGAACTTTACAATTTGTTTAAATTTGACTTCAAATCTTGTATAGCTTGTCATATGGAGATCGACTAAATCATTTGTATCGATGGAAAGTGAAAATTTTGCATTCAAACTTGAATTAGGTCTAAAATTGAGCAAAGAAACATAGAACTCTTGTATACACTTGGTATAAGCTAGAGAATAGGCTAGGTTTCATTACTATGCAACCACAAAGAATAGGTTTCACTATAAGAATAGATAGGGATGGTCATGAGGAGCATGTAGTTCCCTGGCACTAGGCCTCCCACTTGTATCGGAGCCTCAATTAACATTCCTATTTTGGGAGCTTGGGCATGCAAACCATGGAGCAAGAGGGATGAAAACACAACTCAAGGTCAGCGTGTGCAACATCCCTGTCATAATAACTAGTATCTAATTCTCCTAAATGATTTTCTCATGTTAAACTGATCATTTAATATGGGGAAGTGCCAGGGGAGAAAAAGCTAGAATATTGGTTAAGCTGGCAGACTGGCCACAATAGGGATCCAAAGGAGGGAAAATAAGGATCCAAAGGGGGGCCATCTGCAAAAGAGCAATGTGCAACAATGGGCTTAATCAAAGACCCTAAGGTTCCAAAATTCAAAGGTTATGTCCAAATGGTCAAGCTTAGTGAAATTGCATGCTTTGTGAGTGTACACAAAAGTCTTCAAGACTCCTACATAGGAGGGGGCGAGCCCTGTAAGTAGGGGATGAGAGAGAAACACACACACACACACACACACTCACTCACTCACACTCACAGGCTCCCTTTACACAAAGGGAATAGGGGACACATGTCAGCTCCCTAGCCCAGTTGCCCACAAGGTGCACTCAAATCCTATTGGATGGCCATAGAGGTGGACCAATGAGAATTAGGCTAGACTAAATCTAGTTTAATTCATTTAAAAACACTTAATAAAAGAACCAATAAGAATTAATCTCTCTATAAGACTATTGGACAGTCTCCCAAGGGGTCCAATGAGCATTCAACAGCCCCATGGCTTGCCTGATTCCTATTGGCCAGAAGACAAAGGGGTCCAATGAGAGTTTAGTTGCATTATTTAATTACCTAAAGCTCTTACAAAAGGGGAAAGGGGGACACATGTCACAAGGCTATCACTTATGCTTCTCAATTATGATTGGCTAAGCTTTGCAGGGTCCAATGGGGTGCCAGCAAGAGTAATTTGCAGGAGGGGTCAACCAAGAGAGAGAGGGGGCTGATTTTGGCAAGGCATTATCACACACACACACACACTCACACAATCTCATGTGTGAAGAAAGAAGAGTCTCTCTCTCCTTCTCAAGCTTTAATGGAAAGCTCATCATCTACTCCAAGCTTGTGAGAAGGGAGGCCTACACTAAGAACTCTTGGCTTTGTGATGCAAATCCAGCGAAGAGCCAAGCTTCAATGCATGCTCATCTCCTCTACCATGCTAATTACTAAGCTATGCTAAGCTATTATGAGTGATTATGTGAGAAGATATACTTCTTTCTCGTAAGACTACTCCTTCTTCCTCTCAATCTACTCTCATACCCCGCTAGCTCTCACCATTTTTGAAGGTGTGTGAGGTCTTGGGTTTGAGACCGTGAGGGAATTGATGTTGTGTTTTTAAGTGTTTGCTTAGTGATTGAAGCTTTCGTCTTCATGCACTAGCTAGTGATAGCCGTTTTTCGGTTTTCCATAATTGCCATAGTAAGCTACCTCACCCTAACAAATTCACCCAAACACTATGGCTATCCCTACCATTTCACTGTACATAGGCGTGTGTGAGTTACGGGACTTTTCCCATATCTCCTTAAAAACCCTCAGCTAGCTAGTCACTGGGCTAGTTGAGCCAAAAAAAATAAAAAAATAAAAAAATAAAAGTATATTATGGCCTCTTTGTGTGTAAATATTTCATTGTATATATGGCCTAAATATAGAGATTTTTTATAATTATTTTGGTATTTTATTTATATATTTCTACTTAGGTGTGTGTTTTATTAAACCTGTGTATGCCTTCTTTCATCCTCTTACACCATAAGTATATTTTTTGCCAATATGTACATACTCTAACCTCATATTTTTCCTTTATACAAATCACTCCCACATTTTCACCCTCACCCTCGTGAAAACAAAAAATTTATTTCTACTCATTGGTTACGTTTATTATATTATTTACTTGCATACCTTTTCCTCTTTCACCCAAAATAATTCAAGGAGGGACCATATCATATGATTCCAATATCTTTCCATATCCATAACTCCTCCATATTTTTATTATTATTTTTACTCATTATTCTAACACCATGTGCTCATTGAGCTAAAGTCCATGAATAGTCCATACACTAGTCCCACCATGTATATATTTCTTTATTCACCAATAATCCTCCTCCATGCATGTGTCAAGGGCAACTTGGATGCTTTGTATTATGATATGACAAAGGAGGGGCTCACTCTTGGATGCCTTGTACAAATTCAACAAAGGAGGGGGCCACTAAAAGACTTTTGTAGGCATAAAAAACAGGCTTTTTGGTGAGAATTTTGGCACCTACCTCCACTCCGAATTTGGAGCGATGGTCAAAAGAGAAAATGTAGCCCACGCTCTGAATAATCACCTCAAATTTTTTCATGATTTTTGGAGCTACCAGCAATGAGCTATGATTTTTTGAGTGGACCCCAGTCTGCCCACTTTTCTCACAAGTAGCCCTTAGTCTTCTCTCACCCTTCCACACACCTACTCACTCTTACACATCCCTCCCTCTCCTTCCCTCACTCAAACCTGCAATTTCCATGGCTTCTCCCACCCTCTTCACCATTACCCTTCTCTCTCATCCCTATAGTTCTTTTATGAACCTCTACATACATACACCCTCTCCATGTCTCTCTCTATTGCTTCTATGTTACAAGTTCATTTACCTCTCCTAAAAATATCTAAAATTCAGCATTTTAACCATGATAACTTCTGCAAATTGAGGATTTTTCATCAACAAATCCTCTTTTCATCGTGGTGGTCAACCGTGGCGGCGGCGTAAAGAAGCGAAGAAGAAGAAGAAGACCAGCGGTCATTTTTTCCACAATCTACACAAGGGTGAGTTCAAACTTCTTCAAGCTTCACCATCACAAGGATTTGCTCACTTCATTCAACCATCTTACTTCAACCAACCACCTCATTCTACCCATTGTAAATATATCATTAACTTTCTATTGATTACTAACACTAACCACTAACATACTAACACAAAATAGTCATTGATCTTACCATAAAAGACACCTCACCTCAAGACATGTGTAAAGTAACTCTCTCTCTCTCTCTCTCTCTCTCTCTCTCTCTCTCTCTCTCTACTAACTTTCACCTTATCTACCATCAATAATGCTCTCTTTTGAGCCCACACCCATGACTCAAGCAGACAAAGAAGGCCCGCAATGTTTTGATATTCAAAAAAATCATAATCCTGATTTGTTAGCTTGTGAATTAGGATTTCCAATAATCTTAATGAGGGGTCTCCAACCTATAAATAGGCCCCTCTCCTTCTTGTAAAACAACCTCCAACATCTCACATAGCACCCCAACACTCTATGCGTGAGGAGAGACTTAGGTGTAGCAACCACTTGTGAGCTTCACTCTTGGTGTGAGAGAAGCCTTCAAGCTACACATTGCAAGTGAGAGAGCGTGAGTTCCACAAACCTCAAAACCACTATTGTATATGCTCCTTCATCATCGATAAATTGAGGTTTGGTGCATCAAAGGCGTGATTCGACGTTCAAATCTTCGTCCTTCCATTTGTGCAATACGGTTTGGTGAATTCAAGGTGACTTGTGTATTTGAGTTTTTATCGGTTGATCTTGATTTTAGAAAGTGTTTTAGTGTGTTTTTCATTGCCAGTTTTGTGTCCATTGTAAGAGGGTATTGTGGTGAGAGGTCTCCCACACCCTAAGACAGTGTGTGTGTGTTTTGGCAATGTTTTAGCAATCACTAAGCATTGAGTGAGTTTATACAAGTTCTACGATAGCATCATAACGAACCATCCCCATTTGCAAGTCACAAATAAGGTGTTACGCAAGATCCTTTTCTCTCTCTCTTCCCTTTGCTCTAGCTCTCTCTGGTCCAGTTTGTGCGTGTCTTGGTGTGAGGTTGTTTGTGTGTGTTGTGGGGTGCATCTTCTTGGTTGTGCCAAAATCTCTCTTGCGTCCTAGTTCGCATACCATAACTAGGTGGTGCCCCTATCTTGTTTGGGTTTGGCTGTGGGTTTGTTGTTGTGTTGTGCTTATGGTTGCCCCAGCCCCAATTGAGCAGGACGGGAGCCTTGAGGGGTGTTTAGAGGTCGCCTCTCTTGTTGCCCGCCCCGGACCGCCTCAATTTTGGTGCCCCCACGGAGGAGCGATTGTGTGCTTAGTGTTGTTGTATTGCATGAATGCTTGAATTTCAGCATAATCAAGTAGATTTTATGAATCATGAAAACATGTATAACCGAGTTTAATTTCAAGGAAACAAAAATTGATCTAGAATAGGGTTCGGATTATGCATAACATAAGAAAGGAAAAAAACATTTTCACATAAAAGTCTAGAATTCATGTTGAAAAACCTTTCAAAACTTTGTGTAGTTAGTTGATGATTGTTTGGAACTAATCTTTGTGTGGTTCTAGCATTGAGAGACTATGACACGCTATACCTTTGATGATATCCCAATCTTCTTTGGAAATCCAGAAGAAGATGTTGATGATTTTCTTGTTGATTTTAGAATGGTTTGTCATATCCTTGGTAAAAAGGATGACATTGAAAAAGGGGATTTTCTTTTGCTATGCCTTAGAGGCAACGCTGAGCAATGGTTTTGGAGTATGTCTTCTCAGATTGAAGATGGATATACCCAAATTTCCAAAGCTTTGAAGACCAGATTCTCTAAAGTTCCAACAACGGAGAAAGCATGGGCTTCACTACGGAGACTTCAACAACATGGTGAAGACTACTATGCTTATGAGGATATTTTTTCTCGTCAATGGGAAGGATGTGGATTTAGTTCTACATTTCCAGATTATGTAAAAATGGATCAATTTATTTCGGGTTTGTCTCCTTTCCTAAAGACTAAGGTTACTTGTAGTGGACCCTCTACCTTTGAAGAAGCGGTCACTACTGCCCGAAGGAAGTTTCACAAGTACTTCTACATCAAAAATGGTTTCCATCATGCTGGAAGAACCAACCATCATGAAAGTGTTTCTATCAAGGAGTCATCTCCTTTGCCATACTTGTCTCCTTCTACTCCGACAAATGTTGAAGAAGTTACTTACATGCCAACTGATTATTCAAGTGCTAAAGTGTGTGGCCAAGATTCAAATGTGGAATCTCTTTCTTCTACCTTTATCACAAGCATGCAAAAATCGACACAAGATATCTCAAATGGCATTGATGATTCTATAATGGATGCATCCAACCTTTTGGCGGAGGATCAATTTCTAGTATGAGCAGACAAAGCTTTTGTGCAACATGACTCTCTGGAAAATGAAGACCTTGAAGGTAACCTTGATCTTATGGAATGTTCTGAGAGTGTATCTTGTCTAAAAGAAGAGAGTGAAGAAGAAGATGATATCATAGGTGGGGAGATCATAGACCACATTGATCATAAAGATATGATTGTGTACATGGAATGCCAACTCCAAAACAAAGTAGAAGAGTGTGAGTTGAATCCATGTGAGGATAATCTTCAAAAAGTGTTTGAGGATGTTGAAAAGCATTGGTATGATCCATATATGTTAAGCATAGAGGAACCTATCATGCAAGAAGCCAAAGTTTTTACAAAATCAAACAGTAATCCATCAACCTTTGAGGTGGTACAATGTGAGGAGTTACAACCTTGCCAAAGGGGGGGCTTAGAAGGGGATGAAGAACATGGTAGAGTAGTAAAAAATAAAATCATAAAAGGAAACTATCAGAATCGTATCATTCTCTCCAATGGTGTTTTAGTGGGTGGCTCTTCATTCATGGGACAATTTCTTAGAAAGAAAATCCAAGCTTTTGAAGCCCCAATCATCTTCACATTGGGTTTCACCTCTTCAAGGTCAACTTCTCCTCTCTTCACATATACCTTTCATCGGGGACACCATACCTTCTTAAGTGGAAGAGGACATGAATACTTGGTGATAAACGGATGTTTCCAAATCTTCTTCACTTGGTTCTTTGTTGTATGGAGGTCGCACATTGTGATTCTTCTGGTCTTCATCATAGATGAAAAACTTGTTGATTGCTACATGTGGATATTTCATCAATCAGTACCAAAATCTATTCGCTTCCAATGTGTTGGAAGCAATAGAAACCTTCATCTATTATCTACTTATGTGGTAAACTATCTGCAATATCTTCCAATAGCAACTGGAAGCATGGATCAAGATTTCCTAAATCATGAAGGCCATATAATTTTTGACTTGGTGAGCCTACCCAGGTTGAATGAATTTTATGAGCTACAGTTCAGGAATTCGCTCATACAAGCTCTTGAAGATCGTAGCAGATACATCAACTTTACACAGGAGGAAGAGCAACCAATATTTTATATCACATTCATAGTGATAGATGCAATGATGGACAACAGTAAAATCTACAAGTTTCTTCAACCGAAGTCAGTAAGTGATTCCATACCATACATCTCGCTTTGGGAAAGATATTTCAAGATCTTTGATCCTGGGGGGTGCTAATGGAAACTTTCTCAATGGAGGAGGTTTGCTCAGTCACTTGATTACATCCTGCTATTGGCTCTGAGAACCTTTCATATCACACAAGGTTTCTTAATCATACAAAAATGAGAGTAGACAAAGACAGACGTTACACAATCTACATGTTGTATGATCGGATAAATGGTACATGAATGTACCATTATCTAAGGGGGGGGCTAATGATAGCCGTTTTTTTGGTTTTCCATAATTGCCATAGTAAGCTACCTCACCCTAACAAATTCACCCAAACACTATGGCTATCCCTACCATTTCACTGTACATAGGCGTGTGTGAGTTACGGAACTTTTCCCATATCTCTTTAAAAACCCTCAGCTAGCTAGTCACTGGGCTAGTTGAGCCAAAAAAATAAAAAAATAAAAAATAAAAGTATATTATGGCCTCTTTGTGTGTAAATATTTCATTGTATATATGGCCTAAATATAGGGATTTTTTATAATTATTTTGGTATTTTATTTATATATTTTTACTTAGGTGTGTGTTTTATTAAACCTGTGTATGCCTTCTTTCATCCTCTTACACCATAAGTATATTTTTTGCCAATATGTACATACTCTAACCTCATATTTTTCCTTTATACAAATCACTCCCACATTTTCACCCTCACTCTCGTGAAAACAAAAAATTTATTTCTACTCATTGGTTACGTTTATTATATTATTTACTTGCATACCTTTTCCTCTTTCACCCAAAATAATTCAAGGAGGGACCATATCATATGATTCCAATATCTTTCCATATCCATAACTCCTCCATATTTTTATTATTATTTTTACTCATTATTCTAACACCATGTGCTCATTGAGCTAAAGTCCATGAATAGTCCATACACTAGTCCCACCATGTATATATTTCTTTATTCACCAATAATCCTCCTCCATGCATGTGTCAAGGGCAACTTGGATGCTTTGTATTATGATATGACAAAGGAGGGGCTCACTCTTGGATGCCTTGTACAAATTCAACAAAGGAGGGGGCCACTAAAAGACTTTTGTAGGCATAAAAAACAGGCTTTTTGGTGAGAATTTTGGCACCTACCTCCACTCCGAATTTGGAGCGGTGGTCAAAAGAGAAAATATAGCCCACGCTCTGAATAATCACCTCAAATTTTTTCATGATTTTTGGAGCTACCAGCGGTGAGCTATGATTTTTTGAGTGGACCCCAGTCTGCCCACTTTTCTCACAAGTAGCCCTTAGTCTTCTCTCACCCTTCCACACACCTACTCACTCTTACACATCCCTCCCTCTTCTTCCCTCACTCAAACCTGCAATTTCCATGGCTTCTCCCACCCTCTTCACCATTACCCTTCTCTCTCATCCCTATAGTTCTTTTATGAACCTCTACATACATACACTCTCTCCATGTCTCTCTCTATTGCTTCTATGTTACAATTTCATTTACCTCTCCTAAAAATATCTAAAATTCAGCATCTTAACCATGATAACTTCTGCAAATTGAGGATTTTTCATCAACAAATCCTCTTTTCATCGTGGTGGTCAACCGTGGTGGCGGCGTAAAGAAGCGAAGAAGAAGAAGAAGACCAGCGGTCATTTTTTCCACAATCTACACAAGGGTGAGTTCAAACTTCTTCAAGCTTCACCATCACAAGGATTTGCTCACTTCATTCAACCATCTTACTTCAACCAACCACCTCATTCTACCCATTGTAAATATATCATTAACTTTCTAGTGATTACTAACACTAACCACTAACATACTAACACAAAATAGTCATTGACCTAACCATAAAAGACACCTCACCTCAAGACATGTGTAAAGTAACTCTCTCTCTCTCTCTCTCTCTCTCTCTCTCTCTCTCTCTCTCTCTCTCTCTCTTTACTAACTTTCACCTTATCTACCATCAATAATGCTCTCTTTTGAGCCCACATCTATGACTCAAGCAGACAAAGAAGGCCCGCAATGTTTTGATATTCAAAAAAATCATAATCCTGATTTGTTAGCTTGTAAATTAGGATTTCCAATAATCTTAATGAGGGGTCTCCAACATATAAATAGGCCCCTCTCCTTCTTGTAAAACAACCTCCAACATCTCACATAGCACCCCAACACTCTATGCGTGAGGAGAGACTTAGGTGTAACAACCACTTGTGAGCTTCACTCTTGGTGTGAGAGAAGCCTTCAAGCTACACATTGCAAGTGAGAGAGCGTGAGTTCCACAAACCTCAAAACCACTATTGTATATGCTCCTTCATCATCAATAAATTGAGGTTTGGTGCATCAAAGGCGTGATTCGACGTTTAAATCTTCGTCCTTCCATTTGTGCAATACGGTTTGGTGAATTCAAGGTGACTTGTGTATTTGAGTTTTTATCGGTTGATCTTGATTTTAGAAAGTGTTTTAGTGTGTTTTTCATTGCCAGTTTTGTGTCCATTGTAAGAGGGTATTGTGGTGAGAGGTCTCCCACACCTTAAGACAGTGTGTGTGTGTTTTGGCAATGTTTTAGCAATCACTAAGCATTGAGTGAGTTTATACAAGTTCTACGATAGCATCATAACGAACCATCTCCATTTGCAAGTCACAAATAAGGTGTTACGCAAGATCCTTTTCTCTCTCTCTTCCCTTTGCTCTAGCTCTCTCTGGTCCAGTTTGTGCGTGTCTTGGTGTGAGGTTGTTTGTGTGTGTTGTGGGGTGCATCTTCTTGGTTGTGCCAAAATCTCTCTTGCGTCCTAGTTCGCATACCATAACTAGGTGGTGCCCCTATCTTGTTTGGGTTTGGCTATGGGTTTGTTGTTGTGTTGTGCTTATGGTTGCCCCAGCCCCAATTGAGCAGCACGGGAGCCTTGAAGGGTGTTTAGAGGTCGCCTCTCTTGTTGCCCGCCCTTGACCGCCTCACTAGTTATTAAAGGAACACAAAGAATTGTATTGTAAAATGTCTCCCTTGATGGGGAAAATCTATAATACAAAGCCTTTTGGAGGGGGGACCGGCTCCATGTAAATCCGGTCCTCAAATGTTGTCAATAGCTTAATTTATCCCTCTTTTAAAGTATTGTTCAGGCCTATCTAACTAGGTATTATGATTTTTGTTGCTCTCTCCGTACAAGCACTCTTGCTATGCTCATTAGGAATCTATTCTAATGAAATGCTCACTATGTTATGCTATTTTCCACTACACACAAGTTACTAGGCCACTAAATGTTACATTGGTATTGGAGCACAAGGGTTCTCTTTTTTTTGCTCAAGAAGGGAGGTCCTCAAGCTAGCTATAAATGGTTGGTATTATTAATTGCAATTGATTAAGTAGAATAGGGATTTTTCACCCTTGTAGTGCGCTTGCCTTCGTGCAGATAACGGGGCATATTCGTCGAGAGCTATGGTCTTAATAGTGGAGTCCTACGGGGCTTGCGTACGGCTTAACCACTATTGAGCTATTAGAAGCTTGACACGAGCCGGTAGTGTTTTGGTGTTGAAAGACCCTCTCTTGTATTCCTTGTAATTAATGATATTCGAGGCATGGGTACAATAGCTTGAGTGCTTTTTCTAAAGGGGCAAAGAGGAGCAACAACTAGGGCTTGAAGTGTCAAAGTACACCTAAAAATATTACACCTAAAAATTGTTAGAATGGTTGACAATAGTAAAGAGAGTGAAATTAATGTCAATAGCTTTGATTTTACTAATGAGCAGGCTACTAATGATGCCCCTATGCTTGTTAACTACCTTGTTTCTAGGCTTCAAAAAGCCATGGGAAATCCATCAAAGTGAAGTGCAACAGTAGCTTCGTGCTCATGGGATTCTCCAAGCTCCCCACCATGACAAGAGAGTACCTAGGAAGCCTGAGAGGCCTCTCTCCGATTTGGGAAGAAGAAGAGGATTCATACAAAGGGCTCAAAAATTTACTTCTTGATGACGCATCTCCTTCCCAAAGGAGAACTCAAGAGCCCCCAACAAAGGAACGAGAAAGAAGTGAGTCTCCTGCCACCTCGGCGGAGATGGATCCACGAAGACGGCAGGCAAAACGCTCTCCAACACCTCCTAAACGGAGAAGATCATCGCACACTTCTCCACACCATAATTCAAAGAGGGATGATAAAAAAACAAGAGAAGAAAAAGGCGAGAAAGAGGTCACCCTCTTCTCCATCTTCTTCATCCTCTTCCGCTTATGAAGAAAGTGATGGTGCAAACAGGGAGGACCAAGGCAAGAAAAAGGCGAGAAAGAGGTCACCCTCTTCTCCATCTTCCTCAAATTCTTCATCTTATGAAGAAAGCGATGGTGCAACTTTTGAACCATAAAAAAGAAGAGGCCATAGGAAACCCTATGCCGTGTGGAAGAGATTGTCCAAGCTCAAGAAGTTTAAAGAGGGAGGAAAGACCATCTCTTTCCTTACCTACGATGGCACCTTTGGTGCTATGGACAAAGTCATGGCTTTCATCCAACAATTCGATGCGGCGTTTGGAGATGAGAGCTTCATGGAGTCCTCTAAGCTACGCCATGTAGCTATGCATTTTCAAAAAGTCCGCCAGGCAATGGTGGTCTAGCCTACGGGCAAATGGTGAAGCTCCATGAACATGAAAAGCTTTAAGAGCTTCCATCATGAAGCAGTTTTTGGCCACTGATGCCAAAGACAAAGTACTCACCGAATGGCGAAGCTTGAAGCTCTCTCTCTACAAATCCATTCACAAATATGTAGACAAGTTTTGGGACTTACATCTCAAAGCCACTGACTTCAAAAAGATGGATTTTGGAGAGCAAAAACAACAATTTTGTGTGGGCTTAACTGAAGATATGGTGGAGTATGTTAACTCCCAAAAGCTACACACCATATCTGCGATCATACACCATACTATGGTGGCTTTACAAATCAATTTTCAAGCAGGGGCTAAGAGAAATCTTAAGCCCACAAAAAACAAGGGTTCCAATGAGCCTAAGGGGAAGACAATGTCCAATAGTCTCCTAAGAGCAATTCCAATAACAACAAAGCTAAGGAGAAGGGAGTTTACAAGGGTAAAAACAAACTCGCTCCTGAAGAGCTTGAGCGTTATCGCAAGGATAACCATTGTTTCAAATGCAGCGAGCAAGGGGCATGTGTACCGTGCTTGCCCCCAAAAGAACACTCGCCATGAGCCTCCTAGAGCTACCTTGGTCGAAATCCAAGAAGATGAAGCTCACCACAAAGGATCTCCTCTATGCCATGCTTGGGGAAAGGTAAGAGAACATGATGCTTTTATTCTCTTTGACCCTGGTTCTACTCACAATTTCATATCCATAGAGTTGGCCACCAAGCTAGGCATCCAAGCCTACGAGATGGGAGATGTCCTACCCGCAGATGGTGCTTCCAAGGGGCAAGAAGCTTCAGTCACTCCCTTAATTAGGAAATTGAGGCTCCACGTCCAAAGCTATGTAGACAAAGAGGACTTCTTTATCTCTCCTCTCAAGCACGAGGACGTCATCCTAGGGGCACCATGGTTTGATCGCATGGCTGCCAATGTTACATTCCCTGAAAGGAAAATCTACTTTAGATTCAGGAAAAACGATATGTACATAGATGCCAAAGAGATGGGTAACACCATACCCATTGTACATACGCAAGCTTTCAATAAGTCCATAAAGAGCTCTATTTCCATGTACATGATTTTTGTTAAAGATTCTCAAAATGAACCTAATGCTTTAGCAAAAGAAAATATAGATAATCACAAGGAACTAGAGTTATCCAATTTTCTCAAGGGATTTCAAGATGTCTTTATTGACGACATCCCTTGTGAACTACCTCCTAAATGAGGCAATGATGACCATGCAATTGAACTACTTCCAGGAAGTTCACCGCATAATAAACCTCCTTATAGAGTTTCTCAAGCTCAACAAGAGGAGTTTATGCGGCAAGTGCATGAGTTAGTTGAGAAGGGCATGGTTAGGCCTAGCTCATCTCCATTTTGCCCACCCGTGTTATTAGTGCAAAAGAAAGACGACACATATCGTATGTGTGTCGGCTATAGAGCACTAAATAGGATCACTATCAAAAATAGGTTTTCCATTCCACGGGTAGAAGACCTATTTGATAAGCTGCAAGGGTCGACCTACTTCAGTAGAATTGACCTAAAAAGTGGCTACCATCAAATAAGGATAGTTGATCAAGACATTGTAAAGACCGCATTTCGCACTACGTTTGGTCTTTACGAATACATTGTCATGCCTTTTGGTTTGACCAATGTACCAACAACATTCAATTGCTTGATGGAGAAGCTATTCAGGCCTCACCGAACCTTTATTGGAGTGTTCTTTGATGATATTATCATCTACTCTAATTCACTAGACGAACACTAGCAGCACCTCCAGGTAATATGTCAAGTCTTAAGAGAGAATAAACTTTATGTTAATCGAAAGAAAAGTGAGTTTTTCTTACAAGAGATTTAGTATTTAGGTCACATTATCTCTCAAGATGGCATCCAAATGGGTCCATCAAAGCTAGAGGTAATAAAAGGATGGCCTAATCCAAGGAAACTTCATGAACTAAGAAGCTTTATAGGTATGTGTGCATACTATAGACGCTTCATAGAAAAGTTCTCACAAATCGCAGGACCATTACATGACCTAACAAAGAAAAATCTTAGGTATACATGGTTTGCCAAGGAAAACAATGCTTTCGAAAAGCTTATCTCTCAACCTGTGCTTACACTGCCGGATCTCTCAAAGCCATTTGAGGTCCAATGTGACGCTTGTGGTGATTGCCTTGGAGCTGTTTTGCTCCAAGAAGGGCACGCCATAGCCTATGAAAGTCGAAGGCTCGACCCTATTGAACAAGCTCTAGGCATATATGAAAAGGAACTCCTTGAAGTTCTACATGGAAGCACTATTTATTGGGGACTCCTTTCATTCTACGGACGGATCACCAAAGCCTTAAGTACTTCATGACGCAGACCAAGCTTTGCGACAAACAAATGAGGTGGGCAAATTTCCTTTCGCAATTTTATTTTCATATTGCTCACATTGCTGGCAAGCATAATCAAGTAGCCGATGCACTCTCAAGACGACCGAGAGTGAAAGCGGTTTCCATAGCAACTCACAATGATCTATCTTCTATGATAGATGAATATGCTATTGATCCCGATTTTAGAGATGTGATTTCAGCCCTTGCACTAGTGAAGAAAGAGGAACCATTTACATTACAAGATGGTTATCTTCTCTATGGCAATAGACTATGTGTTACTAACTCACTACGTGAGAAAGTAATGTATGAATCTCATGCTCCTCCTTATGCGGGGCATAGAGGGATTCAGTCTACCCTAAAAGGGACTGAAACATATTGGCCTACCATGAAAGCGAACATACAAGAGTATGTTTCTAAATGTGTGGTATGCCAAAAGACGAAGTTTGATAGAGGGAAGCAACCTGGATTGCTTCAACCTTTGCCAATCCCTAATTCACCATGGGAGAGCATATCCATGGATTTTATCTTTGGATTGCCTAAGTCTATCCATGGGAATACGAAAATATGGACGATAGTAGACAGGTTCAACAAACAAGCTCGTTTTATATCTGTCAAAAAGACTATCAAAGCCATCAAATGGCTACCCTCTTCATATCACAAATCTTCAATTACCATGGCTTGCCAATGTCCATAGTGTCGGATAGAGATCTTAGAATGACCAATAATTTTTGGAAGGGTCTCTTTGAGAATTTAGGGACAAGACTAAACTTCTCTTCAGCCTATCACCCGCAAACGGATGGCCAAAGTGAAATAGCTAACCTAACAATTCTCGATCTACTAAAAGCCTACGTAACTGAAGTAGATCAAAGGTCCCAATGGGAGAAGTACTTACCCTTAGTGGAGTATGCCTACAATAACACTGTACATAGTTCCACAGAAAAAGCACCTTTCGAGGTAATTAAGGGGAGATCAAAAAGTCCCTTGCTACTTAAGGTACACGGGAAAATCTTCGCTGCAGATGAGTATAGCCGAAACCTACAAGAATCTTTCCAAAAGATTAAGGATGCCATCTCTATTTCACAGCAAAGGCAAAAGGCTGCTGCTAATAAGCACAGAAGAGCCAAGCCTTTAAAGAAAATGATTGGGTCTTCCTTAAATTTCCTAAGGCTCGATTAAGGCACACCACGGGCAAGAATCCTACGGGACACCAAAAGTACTATGCTAAGTTAGCAAAAAGGTACTATGGTCCCTTCAAGATTCTTAGGCCAATCAATGAGATGGCCTATCAAATCAAGTTGCCTAGTCATTGGCTCATACACAATGCTTTTCATGTGAGCCTACTAAAGCCTTACAAAGGAGAGCCACCTCAAGAACCAACTATTGAAGACCGACCGTAGATCAAGGACCAAGAAGAGGTGCTGCAGCCCTAGTCCAGTCTCCGACATGAAGACAAGGTATTGAGAGACAGTAAGATTATCCGACGGTATTTTATTAAGTTTAAGAACTATCCTTTTCAAGATGCTAGATGGATGCAAGGCATACAATTAAAGGATAGCCTAAACCTTGTCAATGCTTACAATGCTTCCCTAGAGTAAGTAAATGTACAAATGTTTAAATTAACAAAGCTTTTGTCTTATAAGACTCTCTTTTTCTTTATTGTGCACAAATGTTAAGTAGTATGCATGCTTAGAATCAAGTTTGTGGAGACGACGTCTTCCAAACACCAAGTAGAGCTTGTCACTCTACTATGGAAGATTGATAGGACTAATGTGCAGACATGCTTCCTGCAGCTTAGGCTCTCAAGCGCCAAATGGATTAGTTATCCATTCTGGAATGATGTCGTAGGGTAAGATAGGAATCCTCTACCTGCTAGAAAAAGGACTAATGAATAGGCTTTATCTTCTCTACCCCATAGTCAAGGATGACTATGATTTCAAGAGAGAGGTCATGTCATAATAACTAATATCTAATTCTCCTAAATGATTTTCTCATGTTAAACTGATCATTTAATATGGGGAAGTGCCAGGGGAGAAAAAACTAGAATATTGGTTAAGCTGGTAGACCGGCCACAGTAGGGATCCAAAGGAGGGAATGATAGGGATCCAAAGGGGGGGCCGTCTGCAAAAGAGCAATGTGCAACAATGGGCTTCAAAGACCCTAAGCTTCAGCCCATTAAGACTTCCAAAATGCTAAGGTTCCAAAATTCAAAGGTTATGTCCAAATGGTCAAGCTTAGTGAAATTGCATGCTTTGTGAGTGTACACAAAAGTCTTCAAGACTCCTACATAGGAGTGGGCGAGCCCTGTAAGTAGGGGATGAGAGAGAAAAACACACACACACACACACACACACACACACACACACACACACACACACACACACACACACACACACACACACACTCACTCACTCACACTCACAGGCTCCCTTTACACAAAGGGAATAGGGGACACATGTCAGCTCCCTAGCCCAGTTGCCCACAAGGTGCACTCAAATCCTATTGGATGGCCATAGAGGTGAACCAATGAGAATTAGGCTAGACTAAATCTAGTTTAATTCATCTAAAAACACTTAATAAAAGAACCAATAAGAATTAATCTCTCTATAAGACTATTGGACAGTCTCCCAAGGGGTCCAATGAGCATTCAACAGCCCCATGGCTTGCCTGATTCCTATTGTCCAGAAGACAAAGGGGTCCAATGAGAGTTTAGTTGCATTATTTAATTACCTAAAGCTCTCACAAAAGGGGAAAGGGGGACACATGTCACAAGGCTATCACTTATGCTTCTCAATTATGATTGGCTAAGCTTTGCAGGGTCCAATGGGATGCCAACAAGAGTAATTTGCAAGAGGGGTCGACCAAGAGAGAGAGGGGGCTGATTTAGCAAGGCATTATCTCGCACACACTCACACAATCTCATGTGTGAAGCAAGAAGACTCTCTCTCTCCTTCTCAAGCTTTGATGGAAAGCTCATCATCTACTCCAAGCTTGTGATGATAAGGGAGGCCTACGCTAACAACACTTGGCTTTGTGATGCGAATTCAACCAAGAGCCAAGCTTCAATGCATGCTCATCTGCTCTACCATGCTAATTACTAAGCTATGCTAAGCTATTATGAGTGATTATGTGAGAAGATATACTTCTTTCTCGTAAGACTACTTCTTCTTCCTCTCAATCTACTCTCATACCCCGCTAGCTCTCACCATCTTCGAAGGTGTGTGAGGTCTTGGGTCTGAGACCGTGAGGGAATTGATGTTGTGTTTGATAAGTGTTTGCTTAGTGCTTGAAGCTTCCATCTTCATTGCACTAGCTAGTTATTGAAGGAACACAAAGAATTGTATTGTAAAATGTCTCCCTTGATGGGGGAAACCTATAATACAAAGCCTTTTGGAGGGGAACCAGCTCCATGTAAATCCGGTCCTCAAATGTTGTCAATAGCTTAATTTCTCTCTCTTTTGAAGTATTGTTCACGCCTATCTAACTAGGTGTTATGCTTTTTGTTGCCCTCTCCATCCAAGCCCTCTTGCTATGCTCATTAGGAATCTATTCTAATGAAATGCTCACTATGTTTATGCTATTTTCCGCTACACACAAGTTACTAGGCCATTAAATGTTACATCCCCAACACACACACATGCGAATTTCAACTTGCACCAAATCTCTCTCTCTCTCTCTCTCTCTCTCTCTCTCTCTCCAGATTTGTGTGGGCCTGTGGCAGCATATTCATTTATGTAGCGTAGGAGGAGGAGGACTTCGTGGTTTTGTATCTCTTTCTCAATACCTACACACTCTTCTCTACACCATTTTTGGAACTTGGAGGCCTTTAGTTTCATACCAAAGGCCAACAAGTTTTGAAACTTGACATTAAGGATTGGACAAGGGCTTGTTTACAACGACTTGCTAGCTCTCAAGCACGACTCGATGCTCAAGCAAAGTGAAACCAACCTTAGATTTTTTTGGGGCAATATCTCTAGATGCAATTAATCTACAAAATACTCAAGATTTTTAAAAATTTGAAAGCCTTTCAAAGCTTCAAAGTCATAGAATAGGTAGAAGCTTTTGGAAACTCGTTAATTACCATTTCTAAGTTCAAAGTGAATACAACAAAGTTTTGTTTGAATTAATTTTTGGCATAAAATTTAATAAACGCTTTGAGCTTGAACAATTCGAGGTTATTGTAGCTTTTCAATTTCTCCTCAACAAAATCATTTGGAGGACTGTAGTCGACATTGACATCTGCCTTGAGTTGCCTTTGGCAAGTCACTTTGAATAACTCTCAAATTTATGGTGGCTAGTCAAAATTCAAAAATGCTTCGCAAGGCGGTTGTTTTCCCAAGATATTCATTTTCTTTCTTTTGAAGGCCGCACTGCACCATGGATTTAGACATAGACATGCATCACGCTTTCAATTTTGAGAACATTACACCTATTAGGCTTGTTGTTGCTGCACCACTATCGGCTACTCTCACGGAGGGTACCCGCATGGCAACTAACACAACATAAAGTAACTTGATATGCAAGAATTTAGACAAGTACAAGCACACATGCCTGTTTTGGAAATAAATTTTGCACGTTTTAATGAGAATGTCACTAAATTGTCTAATCTAGTAGTGCAATATCTGCATCATCGGGCCAAGCATCCTACAAGTCAGCCACCTCGGATTATTTCAGGCACTGTGTCTAAAATCCAACCCCTGGTGTGTTGGAATTCGGACTTGTTGCCAATTCTTACTCAAAAAGAGGTGGATGAGTTGAAAAACACGAAGCCACATATATACCTTTAGAGGGGAGGAGAAAGAGCGCAACAAGGATGGTGTTCATAATCTGCGTTGGACTTCGGATGGAGCCAAGGCACTGTAAACTAGTTTAACGTTAGAAAGTAAAGCCTATAAATGGTGGATGCTGCTCAAGGAGAAGGGCATCATCATGCGCACACAGGTTGCCTTTGAGGATGTGCTTAGAAAAGAGTTTCTGTTGACTAATAAGAAGGACAAAAATTGTGTTCTATGCTTTAGCATAAGACACTGCTTGAGTCTATCTTGCATTATATAGAGATGTTATCAGCAAGCTTAA
The DNA here is from genome assembly GCF_014529385.1 of Adiantum capillus-veneris. Classification (NCBI taxonomy): domain Eukaryota; kingdom Viridiplantae; phylum Streptophyta; class Polypodiopsida; order Polypodiales; family Pteridaceae; genus Adiantum; species Adiantum capillus-veneris. The sequence goes on along the minus strand of NC_140959.1, from coordinate 42,957,046 downwards.
GGGCATAGCACACACGTACTTGACACTTCAAATACATGTGGATCTCATAGTCATAATAAGAGAAAATATGTGGTAGCCTCATTTGATGTGTCCAAAAAGCCCAAGGACCTAGAGGGCATCTGTTAAGTGAGGAACTTCAAAAAGCAAAGAATGATAAATTATATTTTAATTGCTTGGGAAGTGGGAATGGAAAAAAAGATTGTTTCAAGGAGAAATCTGCTGCCAGGGTAAGGAGAAAATTGTGCACATAGTGAAATTGCTTCCCCTAGAATCCTCTTCTCGCTATTCCAATGTGGAAGTAACACATACCAAAGCGATTCATGAGTACTATATTATGGCCTCTATGTGGCACCTGACTTCTAGACCACACGAGCTTGTGAGAATGTATGGGTCTATCCAAAGTCACAAGGTGAAACTCCTGGTCAATGATGGAACATTTCACAATTTCATTAAGTACAAGTTAGTAAAACATCTCAATCTGTCCTAGACCCCTAGTTCCCGGTAGCTATGAATGATGGCCATGATGTTGAAGTGCGGGATACACAAGGTAATTGCCTCTTGAGATTCAAGGGTATAAGACAACCTTAGATCTTTAAGTACTGGGATAGAGCACATGTGGTGTTAAGTCAAGAGTGGTTGCATGGATTACGATCATCATTATGTCATAGCTATGAGCATAATAGTCTTAATATTTGAATCCAATGGTTTGCACATGTTGCTATTAGCAAAAAAGGATATTCCTTCCTCACCACTGATTTGTACAACCCAGCTTATGAATCTGTCTTCTAATGATGATGAAATAGAAAACCTCTTTTTTTATCGTTACTTCTTGTGTCATTTTTTATCAAATGATGATAATAATTCAGGTATGTTTGAATATTCCTCAATGCCGGATGTTTCTTTCTCTTCTCTTTCTTCTCTTGCTACTCCTATGTTACCACAACAAGCAAATGTTGCTAGTAAGTTAAAAAACGTTTTAACTGAATACAAACATGCATTTTCAAAATATTTATCCCCTGAGTTACCATCGATACGTTTTGTACAACAGTGTAGAGACGTGATTGCATGTAGTAAGCCCATTAGTAAACTATCCTACAAAATGAGTCATTCTGAGGCTATTGAGGTGGAATGTTAGCTTGCTCATTACCTCAGTAGAGGATTTATTCAACCTAGTTCTTCACCATGAACATCCCCTATTCTATTGGTGAAGAAAAAGGATGGTAGTATGTGCATGTGTATGTGCATAAATTATCGTGGCATGAATACAGTTACTATTAATGATAAGTATCTGTTGCCACAAGTGGATGACTTATTTGATAAACTTAACCATGCCCGTATTTTTATGAAAATAGATGTGCAATCAGGGTATCACTAAGTGCAACTTTGTCTTGTTGATATACTTAAAGCTGTTTTTCAAACAAAATTTGGACATTATGAGTTCTTGGTTATGCCTTTTGGCTTAACCAATGTGCTAACAACATTCATAAAACCATGGATAGTTTTTTGAAACCATATCTGGATAAATTTATCATTGTTTTCTCGATGAAAATCTAGTGTACAATGTCTGAGGAAGAGCACTTACAACATTTGAAGCATGTGTTTGATATGCTATGGCATTACAAATTATATGCTAAGGAAGCCAAGTGTAATTTTTTGAAGGCAAAAATTTACTATTTGGGATAGTAATTTCTGATGCACACCTACATATGGATCAATCCAAAGTGGATGCCATCCGTAATTGGCCTTCTCCAAGAAAATTGGAAGAGATCCTTAAATTTGTAGGCTGTTATCATAGGTTTGTTAAAAACTATGCCAAAATTTCTATTTTTATGATAGACTAACTGAAAGCCAAGGGCAAAGCATTTCATTGGGGAAAAGTCAACAACAAAGCTTCAATGCACTGAAGGTCGTTCTAGCTACTGCACCCACGTTAGCTATTGTGGATCCAATGAAACCTTTTATGCAAGAGACAGATGCTAGCTATCAAGCTATCGGAGTAGTTCGTGTGAAGGATGAAAGGCCAATTTGCGTTTGAAAGCAAGAACTTGATTCTGCACAATAAAGTTATTTTGCTTATGAAAGAGAGCTCTATGCGATAGTGTTCGCTCTAAAAATGTGACAACATTATTTGTATGGAATCCAATTTGAAATAGTGTTTTGACTATAAAAGTATAGATTGGTTTACACAGCAATTTGACTTGAAGGGTCGCAAGGACACATGAGTTGATATTCTTCAGGAGTATGATGCAAAGCTCTGATATTGCAAAGGATGATATAATGTGGTCATTGATGCTCTTAATAGCTAACATCTATGGAACTTTAAAGTGGGTTTTTGGAGTCTCTGAAGGGTACATGCGAACATGTTTTGCGTACTCCAAGGTGTGAAGCCATGCTTAAAAGAGGGATCCATCTTACTCCAAAGCTGGTAGTGTGTCTACTTCCTCCATTCTTGATTTTTCTCTTTTGAGTGATGAGATGACTGATTGGAAGAATTTTTCTATTGATAATGGATACCTACTCCAGAAGGTGAGAATTTGTACCAACGAACGCAGATCCTTTGAAGATTCCTCATGGTAAATGGAAGAGTATCTCTATGGATTACCAACCACAATACGAGGTCATGACTCAATATGGGTGATTGTCGATAGGTTGACTAAAAGTTTATTTCAACCAAGTTCACTATTAAAACTCCCAAGTTAGCCAAGTTGTTTATTGACAATGAGTACAAATTATATGGATTGCCCAACAATATTATTAGTGATTGTGATTCCAAGTTTAACAATAATTTCTGGAGGGTTGTGTTTAAGCGGTTGAAAACACAACTCAATATTACTACTGCAGAACACCTAGAGATGGATGGGTAGACTGAACATGTTAATCAACTGCTAGAGGATACGCTAAGAGCATACGTTGGCAAAAAGAAATCCGATCGAGAAGATCATCCCTCTATTTTGGAGTTATTGTACAATAGTACAAAGCATGTTACGAGTAGGTCTAGTCCCTTCATGCTGTTGTATGGTTTTCAACCTAGATCACTAGTTACATGGGTTGTCTACTAAAAAATTCAATAAGTCATGGGCTCTATCCAAAACCATATGGATATTTTGAAACTTTCTCATCAAAATGTTTGAGAAGTACAAGATAGATACAAGAAATACGTTAATGATGAGAAATGTCAGAAAATCAATTTCATGGAAAGATAAATAGTTATGCTTACGTGTTCAGAGCATTCAAAACTAGTCCTGCACGTAAGATATCTTCTAGGTATTGTGGTCCATTCAAAATAGTCAAGCGAATTGAAGATATGGCCTATAAATTTTCTTTACCTGCGCTCTTGTATTCATTCAGTTTTTAATGTAACTGTAATCGATTTTCGGGTTTTGGTCAATTTTATTGAACCTCCTACCCAACTGCATGAACCTAAGTGCATCCTAGACTATCATAATTTTCAAACTCATCATCATGTGCATCACAAAACATTAGTTGCGTGGACAGACCGAGTTGAAGAAGGTGTCACTTGGAAAAAACAAGTGTTCTTAAGAAGAAATATCCCATCAACGCGAAGGCCTGCCTATAAGAATACAGAGGGATGGCTGGGAGGAGCCAAGGTTCCATGGGACTAGGCCTCTCATGTGTGTTGTCTAACCACAGCAGTCCTCTTTCCATAGCTATTGCCCTTTATGTTGAGGGGAACTCATAGATTCCTTTAGTAGGTAGATTCTCCATGGTGTGGAGAAAATGATTTCTTATTATTGCTCCCTCAAGAGATAAATAATGTATTTCCTCCTAATTATTAGTCTTTATAATAGGTGACTCATTGCATTCAAGATATTGCAACATTGCAGATAGGTGGTGGTTTCACCGAACTATAAAGATGTCAAATCAAAAAGATTTTTTAAAACCATGATGTAGTCCATACTCTGAAACTTCTATTTTTTAAAACCATGATGTAGTCCATACTCTGAAACTTCTATTTTGTATTATACTCAATGCAGATAGGTGGTGGTTTCACCGAACTATAAAGATGTCAAATCAAAAAGATTTTTTAAAACCATGATGTAGTCCATACTCTGAAACTTCTATTTTTTAAAACCATGATGTAGTCCATACTCTGAAACTTCTATTTTGTATTATACTCAATGCAGATAGGTGGTGGTTTCACCGAACTATAAAGATGTCAAATCAAAAAGATTTTTTAAAACCATGATGTAGTCCATACTCTGAAACTTCTATTTTTTAAAACCATGATGTAGTCCATACTCTGAAACTTCTATTTTGTATTATACTCAATGAGAGATTGGGTGCATTGTGAGATATCACTCTTGCAAATCAAAGCCTGCTATACTCTGAAACCATGATGTAGTCCATACTCTGAAACTTCTATTTTGTATTATACTCAATGAGAGATTGGGTGCATTGTGAGATATCACTCTTGCAAATCAAAGCCTGCTATGGGCTATCACCCGAAATTTATCCTTAGCTTTAGTACTTTTCACCAAGTAGCTGGTTGCAGTGTTTGCCATTGAGTCTTGTTAAAGTGTGCAAGTTCACATCATCTCTACAAGAAGGTGTGAGCCACCTCTTAGAAGGAGAAGTGATAGAACCCTAGCAAAGTGGACTCAAATGGGGCTATGGCATATAGTTACATGCTTTTGATCACATATATCAAAGACTTGGCTCAAGAAAACTACTATTGTCTTGATCTACACTTTTGAAAGAGACCTGTAAAAATAGTGAGAATTTATTCCAAGAGAATGTGATAGTACATAACTTGGTCTAAAGTGGGATATACTTAAAAACAAGAGGGTTTACAGTCCTTGTTTTTCAAAGAGTTGTTTAGTAACACAATGCATCTACACCTTTATGCACTAAGCTCTTTGATGGCAAGGAAGAAAATTCAAGTGACGCAAAGAGTGAGCATACAATATCCACCTTATCTCCTAGATTTGAAATTGGCCCATCTCTAGTAGAAATCACAATGGAAACGATAAGAACAATGATACATATGTTTACACCCTCCAAAGGGCCAACATAATTACGAACGCTACAAGACCATCTGCAAATATTGCTCTCTATAAGCAAATCAAATGGTGTGCCATTGAAAATTGATGGACCAACAATGAGACTAAATCAGTGCTACCATAAGACTAAGTATGATGGGAACATGCCATATATCCATATGTAGAGCCCTCTTCAACCTATCACATGTGCATGATGATACGATGGTACCCATACTGCACTATTATTAATCATAGTGATGCTGCTAAGGAATGACCGACAAAAAAAACAAATAATGTTTGTGGAAAAAATGACCATGGATTGAAGCACGTATTTTAGAGCCAATAAATGATGGAGGTGAGGATCATTGGAAGGATGAAAATTTTGAATCAGATAGAAATTTTGAGCCTATCAAAAGTGAGTTGTTATAAAGTGAGTGGCATCACACATTTTGTCCAAATCATCCCAACCAAAGGGAAGATCCATTTAACATGGTGGAGGTCATACCATCTGCTAACACATCCAAGAATGAAGTAGCAGCTCCAATATAAGTAATCACTAGAGAAGCAAAAGGGCAAAGAGGCCGTAAAGAAGTTTGAACCATCTTGGCAAGGCAATCGGTAAGAGGCAACAAGAGGAGACAAAACAAAAGCAATTGCAAAGGAGAGAGAAAAAAAATCAACTTGTAAATCCTCAACATGCTCCATAACTAATTAATGAGCCGTATACTAGGGTATAAGGTTTTTTAACCATAGCACAGAAAGCTTTATAGGCTAGATTCTAGACCGACCAATACTTGGGAGGATAAAGTGGAAACATCACTTTGATCCATCAAGAAAATTAAACGCATGCACACAATCTCTCCCTCTACTTAAGAATACGCCCCAAATCATCGATGAAAACCTCCTACCTATCCTGCTAAATGAACAAGATGTATTTCTAGCCCTAGAGGTCATGCAAAATGGGCACCTACCTATGACAAAACACAAGCCATACATACATGCTAACCTACCCTTAGTGAGGTGGGTGACCAACTTAGGACCAAACCCTACCCCTATGTTCATACTAGTCTACCCAATCCAAAGCAAACCCCAAACAAATATAACAACTATTACTATTAGAGGGAATGATTGCCACTATGCACTCGCCTATTCAAGGTAATGAAACATCCATTCGGGATTCCATCTCAAGGAGATAAACAAGATTGCAAACAAACATCTAGAGAGAGTTGTAGGCTTTCCTATCATCGGATACAAAACTAAGAAAGCCACTTTGCACATAATACTCATTTACACCACAAAGGATGTAGATATCTTTGAAGCATGCTTCTTCTAGTCTCTTAGCACAAAGAGACATGCTATTGGGCAAGGGATTGGTGATTACATAGTCAAACACAAATAGGTTAATGCTACCACTATTTGAGATAACTACTTTTTTTATGGATCGTATGCTTGAGCGGATGCCAAAAACACTTTTGGATAATAATGAGCTCCTCTCATAGCAAAGGATTTAGGTACCTTACTTTTAAAACTTGAATTTCTAGATGAAATGAATGCCACATAAGAACTCTACCTAAGGAATATGCAGGCGAAACCAAAAGACAAACCTTGCACCACTTGAGGAAACACTCTTTGATTTGGAGAATAGCTTTCTTATTCATGTCAACTTGGAATTCAAGGATTGCTAAAATAGTCATGATGTCACAAGTTTACTTCTAATCTCAATTAGTCTTCAGCAGCTCAAGCTTTGGAAACCAAATTTTGCACTACTCTAACACACTCATCAACTTTAAGGAAACCCAATTATTCATTCAAACATTTTCAAGCATTATCGGCTGCCATAAAGGTTGCTGACATGGTCACAATGCTAAGATGAATCTTACATATTGCATGTAGTGTGACCTTGCCACAAAAGTCATTACCTGGTATCCCCAGGTTGAAAATAACACCACTTCAAGGATTTGTAAGTGTAGATGGGTTGCCGAATATGCCTTATCCATTAACATATGTGTAAAGGTTTTGGGGGTGAATCTTTTGAAATTATTACCAAAAGTGGCATTTTATTATTATATTTGGTTAATTTATCTCCAAGCTTAAAAATAACACTTCTTCTCAAGGATTTGTGGGTTGCCGAATATAACCTTATGCATTAACCTATGTGTAAAGATTTTGGGGGTGAATCTTTTGAAACTTTGCCAAAAATGGCATGTTAGTGTATTTTTGGTGAATTTATCCACAAAAGTTTGGGAGTTTTGGGATAATCTCTCAACAAAGGATTTTTGTAAAATAGCCAAAAGATAATGGAGGAACCTTAAAATCACAATTGGGCTATAAAAAGCCCTAATTTTTTCCTTATAGGCCCTAGCCCCATAGACCCATTTTCGGTAGGTGGGGCAAGTACATCAGATGCTTGAAGAGATGCTCATAGCAGCCTTTCAGAACCAATTGAAAACTGACCCAGGCAGAACTACTAGAAGCTGATCTAAGAAAGAAGCTTTATCATGTCACCTAGTCCAAGAAACTTCAAAGGTCTGTCTGACTAGTCTTGAACTCAAGACCTGTTAATCAAGGAGGAGCTGGGATAACTAATCTACCACACTTGGGTGATAGACAGAAGAGAGAACAGATACGTCTGAAGCTTCACGGTTCTCTCTCATTTGCAAAGCCGAGAGAGATGACATGCAGAATACACGGTCACGAAGGTGTAAAAACACTCCGTTGCTCAAACGAAATCCTCTATTGCAGATGGTCTTGTGAACTATTTAGAGGAAACTTAATGTGCAAAAGAAAAAGCTTATCACTTTTACCCAAGTCCTGCCCTTCAGCAATTTCTTTGCCTTAAGCTTCCGGAACGCTGCTCTCATTCACAAGCTGCACATTACCAAGAACAAGATCGTCATGATGTAAATGAGAAGCAAAAATACTCCACCATAAATACAGGCAAAAACTTCTCATACCAAAGAGCCAAGCCGTTCATAGGCCTCCAGCACTTCAGGATCCTCCTCATCTTCATACCCCACTTGGAGTATCCTCGGCCCATTCACCGACCAAAGAGCTCTTCGGCCCCCTTCCTAAACACAAAGGAGACTACACTAAATACAAAGCTCAGCAAGTCAAAAAGATCCCATCTTACAGTAAAACAGGTCATTGGGCTCTTCGAATGCATATCAAAGCTGATTTCACAGTACTCTCTAGCTTACGTGAAGAGCTATAAGATACAATGCTTCTGCTGCCTCGATTCGGACACTCGACTCCTTTTCTGGCTCATGTTCATGAGATAAGGGATTAGCTAGCTCCAAGGGCATTTTGCAAGTGTCCTCCTTGCTGTATACCTGTAAAAAATGTGAAGAAAACAGCCACTCGAGAACTGATCATTCCTTAATTTCCTTAAAACATGCAGCCCATTTCATGTGTGATTCTTGTGCATGCTCCTGATGGCAGGCTGCCCGCTTCCAGGATGGGTCACTCTGCTCTTGCGCCCGGCATCCATAAGATGGCCAAAATAGTAAACTCTCAGAGTTATAGTAGGAACTTCATATGGCATCTATAGAGCACCTAATAGGTTATGTAAGATCTGGGAGTCGAAATCATTGTGTAGAATGTGTAGGTGTGCAGAGAGGAGAAGGGGCTGCTGCCAGCTGCACCTTGCCCTGCATTCTTCATCACCCCTGCTAGTGTGTCGAGTGGGCGATGGGAGTAGGGGCAGGCAGCAGGACCCCCTGTTCCTGTTCCTGCTGCAGGTTATTTTGATTGTTCGGTCAAATTTAGGCGTCAAACAATATGTATTTGCAAGTCTCCTCCTTGCTGTTCATCTGTGAAAAATTAGGACCAATGGAAAGAAAACCAGTAAGAAGTCCACTTAAGAACTCAGCATTCCTTAATCGGTGCAATCCATTTACTACTCGACAGAAAATATTTGATGTGAGATCGTAGGCTGCCCTCTGCTGATGTGGCACTTGGGTATGGGAGTTGCTTTCCGGCCAGTTATTGGAATTTTAAGCGCCAGAGCTTTTTGGTGCTAGTTTTTCATGCTTTGGCCCTCCAACATATGATCAGAGAGGAGGCTATGCAAAAGGAGATAGAAGAGTTGAAGGCCCAATTACAGAGAGCAATAGATGAGCTAAAGGGCAAGGCTCCGGCAATAGCTGAAGAAGTTCTAGAGAACCCCTTGAAGGACACAGAAGGCATAGAATTTATAGAGCTGGATGCTCCTAGCACAAAAAATGCTCCAGATGAACTAGAGGTACCACTAACACAAGTAGAAACCAGTACTACTATAGTGGTTACAACCCTTAGCATCGAAGCTGAAAAGGAGTTGCTAGAGGCAATCCTTAAAGAGGAAGGTGAAGGGTGGAAAGGGTGGGAGTGGAAGATTCTCCATTCAATAAATGTCGGCATGCTCACTCCAAAATAAGAAAAAGGACTTGAAGATACTACGGTTAAAAGTTTTTTAGATCACTATGGTTTACAAAATTTTGTTAAAAGGGTATGCATGAATTGGTGGTACACTAGTTACCTCTGATTTCAAGGGTGGTTGCATGTAGTAGCCTTGGTAGCTGGTAAAATAAGTTTACAAGTTCTATAATTTTACAAGCGAAAGGGCTTCTAAACATACAACATGTGAAAGGGCGCAACCAATTTGCATACTAAAAGCTGTGTGAATATTTTAATATTAAAATGTGAAAGCGCTCAAATATTTTAAATAGTAAAAGCTCTTACAAGTGAATATTTTATTTATGATATTTGTAGCAGAGGAAATTGAGAAGAAGAAGAAGATCATGAAGAAGTGTAGGGACGAGGTTGAGCGAGAGGAAGCTCTGCTTGAGTTACCTGCAAGGGAGCGTGTTCCCGTTGCACAACTGATGATACTCTTGCCAAACAACCGCGACAGTTAAGAGGTGTAGATTTACATAGATCGACTATTTACATAGATCGACTTCTTGCTTTTGCACAAGATCCTCTCTATGCCAAGCACATATACACTCGACTCATGACTAAACTATACAAGAGGTGGCATAACACAATGAACCCTAAATACAGGATGTCGATGAAAGTCAAAGCAACCACGTCCTCTACTAGCAAGAAAGGGTCTAACTAGCGCCCTGTGTACCAGTAGTTGGCCAGTTTGGGGTATCTTCCAATTCGGAAGCGACACGAGACAAAATTACCTTTGGGTTTCGTGGGTAGAAAGCCTGCTTTTTCTGATGTGGCGGGCAAGGGTGCTCCATAACATTTGATTCTCAGGTACCGGCAGGAGTGTTGGGAAACACCATAGAGATGTACTCAACTTCGATGACGAGGACTTGAACAATACACAAAAGAAAGAAGACAAGATTCAGAGAGCCATGCCCTTGCAGACACAGAGGTTGCTATGATTATCCAGAGGATGATGAAGATGAGGACGGCGACAAGGATGAGGGTGAGGATGGAAGACAATGGATTTCCTTCGACTTTGGGGGCAAATGGAGCTACATTTTGCAGCCAACAATGTGTGATAATTTGGAATCACGTTCGAGGACTTCCATAGCATGCCTCTTGAGGGGTGTGTTGTGCTCTTAGGCATGCCTTGGAGCTGCGTGATAGTGGATTCGAGGGCTAGGAAGCTCCAATTGAAAAATAGCAAAGGCAAAGACGTGGTCTTAGATGTGAAACTTGAGGGGGCAGTCCCTGTTGTATCAGCTTTGGTCATTTACAAATTGGTGAAAACATGTCTTTTTGTTTGCTCAATCGTTGTCAAACCAATGAGTGAATCTGAGGATTCAAATTCGTTAAGAGTTAAGAGTCAGAGAGTCTTAGTTTCCTTCGATCTCACACGGATTGTTTCTCAAAGGGCTTACCTGGCGAGTTACCTACAGAGCAGCCAAAAGATCATACCATGGGCTTGACACCAAGGATTACCCCTCTAAACCGACCATAGTACAGAGTGAGTAGAGCTCAATAGGAAGAAATCATGAGCCAAGTCAGCGACTCAATGGAAAAGGGCTTGATCCAACCTTTTCACTAGTGTTACTTGTGCAGAAAAAAACGGATCTTGGAGGTGTATAGACCACGGAACTTGATAAGATTACCATCAAGAATAGGTCTCTGATGCCCAAGATCGATGATTTACTTGATAGATTACAGGGTTCTACTTGGTTCACGAGAATCGATCTTAAAAGTGGCTATCATCATATGAGGATCGCTCTTGGAGTTGTATACAAGACTGCATTCACGACGTCCTTTGGGTTGTATGAGTTTTTAGCAATGCCGTTTGGGCTTCTAATGCTCTTGCAACGTTCTAGAGGATGATGGAAACGATCTTTTGAGAGCATAGACAATATGTTGACACATTCGAAGAAGAATATAACAAGCACCTAACACTAGTGCTAAGAGCGTTGGGGGAACATAGATTGGTGATCAACGAAAAGAAGAACGAGTTCTTTTTGACAAAGACACACTTCTTGGAACACGTCGTTTGATCCAAGGTAGTTAGCATGGATCCAACAAAAGCTGAGGCTATTTGCAATTGGCCTACATTGCGGAATGTACATAATGTGAGAAGCTTCTCGAGCTTCTATTCTTATTATTGACAGTGCATCAAATAGTTTGCAGAGATAGTCGGTGAGAATATGAAGAACCTCATGATGAGCACACCAATGGGCCATGTGCAGGAGGCAGCTGTATTTCCACATGGAGGGATGCCCCCACAGGAAAATGGGGTAGGCCCATTCTCTCTAGCCCAAAAGAAAAGGGAGTCATGGAGAAGGTGAAGCATGGCATGCTGCAGTCATTGCAATTGTAGCTCTAGGCGAGCCAATGTGGCCAGGTCCACCAAGTGACCGAGTCAATTAATGGCCCTTAGCAAGAGCCCATCATTGACATCGGCCAATCGAGGCGCAGATAGCAGGGTGATGCCCAGGTTGAAGGCAGAAAAGATATCTTGAAGAAGGTGAAGCCGACCACCCAGGGGCTCAGAGTCTTAGTCCTGATTATTAATCACGTGTTGCATTTCCAAAGGGCAACAACATCAACACGGGTAAGAAAAAGCTGGAGAGCTGCTCAACGGCCATTGCATTGCATACCCTTACCCTGAAAGGAGGTACCATTCACAGATTAAGGCATTTGAGCGGCTCAAGCAGAAGTTGACTATGGGATTAGTGTTGATTCTATTAGATCTGTGTAACAAACTTGGATGCCCCAAGTCAAGATTCTACTGCGACACAACAGAGATCACTTCAAAACAGTTCACAAAGATGACACGGCCCGGCGTAGTTCCATGCCCAGAGGTGTTGGCCCCAAAGATTGGCGTCCCTTTTGGTATTTCTTTTTTATTAATCTTTGAGCAAGTACAACTCCAGTGGGTGCTCGCTCTCAGACTCTGTGTCCAGATGCTCTACAGAGTGACCCCCCTTGGGTTCATTATAAAGGTTACAAGGGATGCTAAAAGTAGAGCCCCAAAAGCTTCAAACTCAAACTCAAAAGCAAAGTTCCCAAAAGCAATTGACTTCCAAAAGCTGCTAAAAATAGCCAGCGCAATTTATAGAAAATCCGTACAGTTGTCAGCGGATTTCATGGACGTCCGTACGCTGCCACGTCAGCATGTCAACGTAATTCCCGACTGTCCCTACAATGCCACATCAGCCTGTCGGCGCATTATCCGAAAAACTGCCACGTCACCAATTGCAGGGTTTGTCCGGGGGCCAGCCACGTAACCAGTTTGTGACAAAGCCCCCGCTTGAAAGAATTGTAATCGCCCTTGATTACGCCTGCAGACCAGACAGAGGCCATAAACTATCTTAGTAGACACTAACTGTTAGTACCAACGCACTAGACACAACATATCTAGCACATATACCAATCGACAATCACATCACCGAACATCACAGGAAATCACTTGACATCACATTCAAATTTATTCCAAATCTCAGACCATGATTAATCGGCAATGTATTTAGTAATCGCATCTAGATCCGGTCGAGACCTCACAGATGCCTGATTAACTAATCCATATTGCAATCATGTCTATAGAGATTTATGAGACCGAAATGCTGCGGTCATTAGTTCCTCCACTCAAACAAGTCAAGTACAAAAATCAATCAGTATCATTTTCGGGAATTCCAGTTCATAAAGTCATACAGCAGAATCCTGTCAGCCCAGCAGTATCCCTGAAACCCAAAGGGACATCAATGACTCTATATCAAAAATCAGGGTAATCTGTTGACAAAGGAGTGGAGTGACTCCCCTCTTGTGCAAGCCCGCTGCCCTAGATTCACCCATGCTGAAATCAGGGTTCTATCGGAGTAGACTATGCTAAACCGAATGCTTCAAGGTAAAGTTCCAAAATCTGAGGAGTATCTGCTAGGTCCTTCTCCTCCATCCACTTCGCATCCAATGCAGGATAGTTCTTGAATTTAACCAAGAACCGCCTAATCACTTTACCTTTAATCTTTCTATCTTTATGTGCCAATATCTGTTCTGGAACGAGTATCACCTCGCTTTCATCCACTTCGGGTTGCTCATCTGGCTCCCCATCATCGGGCACATCGCCTTTAAATGGCTTCAAGAGACTCACATGAAAAGCATTGTGAATTCTCCAAGTATTGGGTAGCTTCAGTCTAAAGGAGACACCATTTATCTTTTCTTTTATCTGGAAAGGTCCATAGTATCTCATGCTAAGGTTTGGAAAAAGCCGCTCCTTTCCCTTTTTCTTTCTTAGGAGTGCCTTCTCAAAACGTAAGAGCACCCAGTCGTCTTCCTTTAATTTCAAATTGCGACGGTGTGGATCTGCTGCCTTCTTGTGTCTTTCCTGAGATTTCGCTAAAGCCTCTCGGACCTTGGCACAAGCAGTGTCCAAGTCCCTCGTGTACTGGTCGGCTTCAAAAATCTTATCTTTCGTGCTAAGGAAGGGTGGAACCGTCGTAGCACCTTCAATAATCTCAAATGGTGCCTACCCCGTCGAAGAGTGGATCGTGTTATTGTAGGCAAATTCCACCAAGGGCAGAATTTTTTCCCATTGAGCCTTCTGATAAAAAATGTAAGACTTCAATAAAGCCAGTACGACTGAATTTGCAATCTCAGATTACCCATCTGTTTCCGGGTGGAAAGATGACGAGAACTGCAACCGTGTGCCAATGTTCTCCCAAATAGCCTTCCAAAACAAACTCGTGAATCAAGGATATCTGTAAGAGACTATTGTCTCAGACATGCCTTGTAATCTAAATATCTGGCCAATACGGCTGAATTTGCAATCTCAGATTGCCTATCCGTTTGCGGGTGGAAAGATGACGAGAACTGCAACCGTGTGCCAATGTTCTCCCAAATAGCCTTCCAAAACAAACTCGTGAATCGGGGATATCTGTAAGAGACTATTGTCTCAGACATGCCTTGTAATCTAAATATCTGGCCAATACAGCTGAATTTGCAATCTAAGATTGCCCATCCATTTGCGGGTGGAAAGATGACGAGAACTGCAACCGTGTGCCAATGTTCTCCCAAATAGCCTTCCAAAACAAACTCGTGAATCGGGGATATCTGTTAGAGACTATTGTCTTAGGCATGCCTTGTAATCTGGGCAATGAATAGTCTCGCTAAATGGTCCGGCTTGACTGTTTTCTTCACTGGAATGAAATGAGCTTGCTTGCTAAATCTGTCAATAACAGTCCAAATACCATCGTTCCTACTCTGTGTCTTCGGGAGATAAAAAATGAAATCCATTGCAATACTTTCCTAGGGGCGGGCGGGAATGGATAAAGGCTGTAACAATCCCTGTGCTTTATGCTTGTCAAGCTTGACCTCTGGCATACCAAGCAACTGCGTACAAAATCGTCCACATCCTTCTTGAGTCTCGGCCAAAAGAAGTAACGCTCCACACCTTTCAAGGTGGTGTCAATGCCACGGTGACCCGTAAACGGTGGACAGTGGCATTCGGTTAGAACCTTTTCCCTCAACGGTTGTGTAACGCACAACATTCTTTTCTTCATCAAGTAGCCATCCCGAATGGAATATCCCGCTACTACCTCCTCATTTTGTAATCGAGTGAATACATCTGAAAAATCTGGATCTGTGGCGTACTGATCGACAGTATCCTCGAAGCTTCTATGATGAATCGCGGAAATAGCCAAGACTAATGGCTTCCGGGACGAAGCATCTACCACCAAGTGTATATGGACAATCTGGAAGTGAAACTGTGACAAGATGTTATCTCATCGCATCTGCTTTTCCGAAAGCTGCTTCTGTGACAAGAAGTAGCGTAAACTCTGATGATCAATGAAGACCGTAAAATCTGCTCCGAGTAGGTAATGTCGCCACTGAGTAAGAGCATGGATAACCACCAAAAGCTCTTTCTCATAAATTTGTGCTATCAATTCCGGCCTTAAAAACAATCGACGCTCATGGGCAATGACATGGCCTTCTTGCATTAAGACCACACCCAGACTACGACCACAAGCATCACAATATCTTTCAAATGACTTTTGCAAATCCGGCAAAGTCAAAATTGGTCCCATAGTCAAATTCTCTTTCAATGTCTGAAAGGCAGTTACCTCTGTGGGTCCCTACGAGAAAGGGACTCCTTTCTGTGTCAGAATGTGCAAAGGGGAAGTGACCTCTGCAAACTTTCAAATGAGCCGCCGCGGTAGTAAGAACATAAGCCCAAGAAGGTTCTAACTTATTGAACATTCTTCAAATCGGACCAATCACTTATAGTCTCAATCTTGGCTAGGTCCATCTGTACTCCTGCTGCTGAGACGATATGTCCCAAAAAGTGTATCTCCGGTAAGAAAAATTTATTCTTCTTGGCATTGATTACTAACTTGTGATCTCGCAATGCCTGAAAGACCTGTAGCAGAGGGTGTCTATGTTTTGCCTGGTCCTAGGAGAAGACTATAATGTCATCAAAGAAAGTGCCAACAAAATATCTGTACTCTCTGAAAATCCTATCGATCATTCGGTTGAAATTTGCTGGAGCATTGGTAAGGCCAAAAGGCATCACCAAAAATTCATATAAACCGAAGCTCGTCCGAAAAGCTGTCTTGTAGACATCTCCTAGCGCAATTCTGACCTGATGATATCCGCTTTTCAAATCAATCTTGCTGAAACAAGAGGATCCTTGTAGTCGGTCAAGAATATCATCGATCCTCAGAATCGAAAATCTGTTCTTGATGGTGATTTTATTGAGAGCTCTATAATCAATGCACATTCTCCAAGATCCGTCTTTCTTTAAAACCAACAACACCGGCGGAGAGCAATAGGGTGAAGTACTCGGCTGGATAAGAACCTTTTCCAAAAGGTTTTTCACTTGGTTTATAATCCCTTCATTCTGGGCTCGGCTCACACGGTAAGGTGGTTGGTTCGGTGGTGTGCTTCCAAATATCAGATCAATAGTGTGATCCTCAGGACGAGATGGTGGCAACTCGCCTGGCAGGCACTCAGAAAAGCAATCAGCATGAGTGTGGAGAAAATCTTGGCGTCCTTTATCAAGGTCAAAACATATTCGACCTTCAATCATCATTCATTTCTTTCCAGAAAATTGAGTAAAGAAACTGAATTTCATCAAGTACAATCTCTTTGCCCTTCATTCGTCAAAGTCGCTGTCTCAGCCTAATAGTCAACCATGGCGTTGTTCTTGTGGTATCAAGGGATTTCGAGGAGGACGTCACAACCTTCCTAAGGGCATTACGTAGAAGTTCTCGTGCCCTAAATATTCTTGACATTGCAAACGAAGTTTCCCAATGATCGGTGTAATGGCAACATCCCATCCGGGTGCCGCTAGAACTGCCTTTGCCTGTGGCCTCAACCTGTCGGACGTAATTCCAAGTCGAGCCGCCAATTCAAGTGAAAAGAAGTTGGCCTTGGCTCCTCCATCAAAGAAAATGAGGGCTTCCTAGTCTTTCACTTTGTCCTAAGTGCGGCAAAGTTTTGTACTTTCGTTCATCTGATTCGGTTCGAGCCCCACGCAATGTGGTACCAGTTTTCATCTGCCTTTTCTGCCACGTTCCTTTGCTACTCTAGAACTCTCTGGCTTGTCTTTAGTCTGTTCTTGCTGTGCCCTTTTGGGGCACTTTGCGGAGAAATGTCCAAATTCCCCGCAACCAAAACACTACCCCTCTTTGAGATAGATAGCCCTTTCTCTAAGAGTCAGTCGGGGACGTGTATCTTTCTTCTCTTTGTCATGGAAACTCTTTCTCTTTCTACTTTAATTGTGAGAGGTCTGTTGGTTCTCTAAGTCAAGATCTCATTAGTGGGGTAAGTCAAATTTCCCGAATGCATCGCAAAACCCCGTTTCGCATGACCCATCAATTCTTGAATAGAATTCGACTTTTGTTCCAGGCAGTAGTCTCGGATCTCTGTAGAGAGTCCGTAGCAAAACCACTCAATCTGTTCCTTAAAAGAGATCTTCTTAAATGAAGAGGTTGGTAGAAAAGAGTTCCAAAATCTCTCGCAATAGGAGTCCAAAGAATCTCCCTTGGTCATCCGAAGATGATTCCAAGCGGTTCGTAAATCTCATTCGTACTCCTGAGTTAGCCAAGAAGAAATAAAGAGCCTTTTGAATTTCAACCATTTAACTAGAGCTTCCTTCCCTAGAAGAAGAGTGGACCACCATGTTCGAGCATTTCCTTTGAAGAAAGATGCGGCCCTTCTAATCTTGGAGTGCTCTGAGTAGTACCTTCCAGAGAAGGCTATGTCAAACTATAGAATGAAGGCCAAAGCCCTTGGAGCATCTCGGAACCCAAAAAAGGATTCAAATTTAATCGACTGTCCACTTCTTTTGTTTTCTTGCTCTCGTCTTCGAGGAAGTCATATCGGTTGGCTCTCTAGAAGTGCTTCTTTTCAAGAGTTCTTATCCATGTCTTTCTGCGAGTACAGGTTCCGCCTTTCTACACTCGTCTGTCTTTTTGGCTTTCCTCCCTACCTGAGTGGAGAAGCAATGGCCACAATCCATCTTGAGTAAATCTTACCAATCGGATAATTCTTCAAGTGTTTCACCAATCTCGAGTCCCTCGAGTACACATATTCCAATTTGCGGTTGACGTTTTGTACTCCGATCTGGCAAACTTGTTTGAAAAAAAAAAACCCCAAATCTTCATTCTTTTCTTCAGTTCTTGTGCTGGATTTTCAACTTTTCTTTGCCTTCCAACTGAGAGGTGCCATCTTTGTCAGATTCCCCACGAGAACGACAACGATGAAGACGGGAGTGTGCCCGATGCGCGATGTATGAAGGGTGGGAGTGGCTAATAAGTCCGGGGTCGAGACAAAGATTCTTTCCCAAAAGCTGTGCGCACTGCAAAAAGGATCGGATCCTCCGTAGAAGAATCTTTTTGTGCTTTGATACCATTGTAACAAACTTGGATGCCCTAAGTTAAGATTCTACCGTGATACAACAGAGATTCACTCTAAAACAGTCCACAAAGATGACACGGTCCGTCGTAGTTCCGTGCCCAAAGATATTGGCCCCAAAGACTGGCGCCCCTTTCAATATTTCTTTTTATATTAATCTTTCAGCAAAGTTCAACTCCCGCGGGTGCTTGCTCTCAGACTCTACATCCAGATGCTCTCCAGAGTGACCCCCCTTGGGTTCATTATAAAGGTTACAAGGGATGCTAAAAGCAGAGCCCCAAAAGCTTCAAAACTCAAACTCAAAAGCAAAGTTCCCAAAAGCAATTGACTTCCAAAAGCTGCTAAAAACAGCCAGCGCAATTTACAAAAAATCCGTACAATTGTCAGCGGATTTCACGGATGTCCGTTGTAATGGAATTTGCCTATTCAATTTGAGAGTAGAGGAATTTAATGAGAGTACTTTCAAGAAATGATTTTGTGAGCATAGCGGGTAGACATAATTGAAGATAGCAACATAATTATAGCAATTAGTTAACTTGGCATAGACAATACTTTTGCAAGAGAGAGAATTTAAAGAGCATGACAACAATTGAGGACCGGATTTATGTGGAGCCGGTCCCCCCTCCAATAGGCATTATTAAGTCCAAAGCTCCCGAGGTGTGCACCATCCCCCACATAGTGGGCTCAACAAAACCGATAATAGATCCCAATTCCACTTACCCTATTATAATTAACAACATCAACCATTTATAGGCTACTTAAGGACCTCTCTTCTTAAGCAAGAAAAGAGAAACCAAATGCTCTGATACCAATGTAATGGAATTTGCCTATTCAATTTGAGAGTAGCGGAATTTAATGAGAGTACTTTCAAGAAATGATTTTGTGAGCATAGCGGGTAGACATAATTGAAGATAGCAATATAATTATAGCAATTAGTTAACTTGGCATAGACAATACTTTTGCAAGAGAGAGAATTTAGAGAACATGACAACAGTTGAGGACCGGATTTATGTGGAGCCGGTCCCCCCTCCAATAGGCATTTGTATTATGATTTCTCCCATAAGGAGAGACTTGTTACAATACATTCTTTGTGTTCCTTGTGACCTAGGTGAAGCAATGAAGATGGAAAGCTTTATGCATCACCATCATAACATAACCTAAACTTGAAGAAAGCTTTAACTATACCAAGCCTCAGTCCCAAGACCTCAAACACCTTCGAAGGTGGAGAGAGCTAGCAGGGAATGAGGGTAGGGAAGAGGAAGAAAAAACATTTCGTAGGAGAAAGAATTAGTTCCTCACTTATCATACTCTTCTTGCTAGCATACATAATAGCATAGTAATGAAGAAGAAGGAGATGGCAAGCTTAAGCATTGAAGCATGGCTCTTGGTTGGATTTGCACTCCATAGCCAAGAGTGTTGGTGTAGGCTCTCAACCTTTACTTGCTTGGAGAGGGAGCTCTTCCACTTTGCATAGCACACAATGAGAGTGCTTGTGAGTGTGTGTGGGTGAGTATACCCCCTAAGCACCCCCCTAGCTTGCTTGGGTCGACCCCCCCCTTGTAGCTCATGCTTGAAGCTCATTGGACCCCTCCAGGCCTAGCCAATCACAAGCAGAAGCCATTACAAGCAACAGGGATAGCCTTGGGACAAGTGTCCCCCTTTCCCCTTTGAGAGAGAGGACTTGATAAATGCAAAAACAATTAGATAATTCAAGTAATTTATCATTGGACCCCTTTGAAGCCTAGCCAATAGGCTTCAAGCAACACATGAAGGTAACATGGGTAGGGACCTGACATGTGTCCTTGCTGCCTCTTCAAGCTGGGGCTTCCCTTGTGAGTGTGAGTGTGTGTTCTCTCTCTAATCCCTAGGAAAAGGGCTCGCCCCCCCTCTTGTAGGGATGCTTTTGACTTTAGGAGCTCAAGCGCCTTAGTCATCAAGCATGACAAAGCACTTGGACTAGGGGGTATTCCCACAAGCATCTCAGGCAAGCATGTCAAGGCACCTCAAGCACCTTAATCAAGCGGCAAGTCAAGCACCTCAATCACCTTAATCAAGCACCTCAAGCAGGACAAACACCTCAAGCACGACAAGCACCTCAAGCAGGTCAAGCACCTCGAGCTTGGGCCGGGTTCCCACCTCAAGCTCAGCCCTAGCTTACCTAAGGTCAAAGGACTTTTACACACATTATTGGAGGTCTTCGATGAAGCTAACCCTAAGGTCTTATGCTCCATTGGTTAGCCTTGCTCTTGATAGACCATCTCCCATTTGGGCCCCTTTACTATTGGCCCCGTGTTGAGATAGATCTATAAGCACATATCTATATCTTAACACTTGTTCCCGTTTATTCTCCCACATTAAGTGATCAATTTAATATGAGAAAATCATTTGGGTTGGTTAGATATTAGATTTTATGACATCCGTACACTGCCACGTCAGCATGTCAACGTAATTCCCAATTGTCCGTACAGTGCCACGTCAGCCGCCACATCACCAGTTGTGACATCTGTTTTATTGCGATGCTTGTAGAAGTCATTTGGATATGGTCTTGATGCAGAGATGCGAGAGCAATATGCTATAAAAATGCATTTTATAGAGATATTTGACAAGGTATCGAGTGGGGAGATGAGTTTCAAGGTATACTCTCAAGGAAGATTATTTGATGCGAAAGACCATGTGTGTTACATGGGGTTTGAGGAAAAAGGTGTTGACGGAGTATCACAATTCTCCTTTTGTTGGGCACATGGCAATAGAGGGGACACTCATGATAGTTAACAGTTACTTCTATTGGCCTCAACTCAAGAAGGATGTGGATGAGTTTGTGCTTACTTGTTTGATATGTTCCAAGCAGACCATGAGCGAGTATAACTATAGATTCATAATCGATCTTCCTAAGATTTAGGGCGGGCATGATAAAATATGCACTACTATGGATAGATTTAGCAAGCAGGCTCACTTTGTACGAGTAAAACTGCTTCTTGTCGGGCTCCTGGAAGTGTCTCTGGTGGCACTATCTGTTATAGGCTTGGACATCTAGCGAGAAATCAATAGCAACACACCAACAAAAATTGCTAAATCATTGAACTTTACTAGGGAGAGAGAGAGAGAGAGAGAGAGAGAGAGAGAGAGAGAGAGAGAGAGAGAGAGAGAGAGTTTCGTGCCCAGAAGCAGTGGCCCCCAAAGATTGGCACCCCTTTCGGTATTTCTTTATTATTGCCCAAAAGCAGAGCCCAAAAAGCATTAGGTTCAAAAGCACTAAACCTTAAAAACTAGCGCTAAAGCTGCCAACGTGTTTTGCAGAAATCCGTACGGCCTACCACATCATCAATGTAAAATGTGGGCGTCCGTACAACTGCCATGTCATCAGCACGATCTACAAAAAACTTCTTCAGAGTTCAAGCTTTCGGTTTTTAGGGTTTTAGGCCCCACGACTGGTGCTCATAAGTTCTTTTAGTTGGTCGGTTTAGTTTCTCTTGTCCACTTGGCCATCTCTATTCTAGTTGGTCATGCCACGTCATCCCTTTGTGACATTTCCCCCTCTTGAAAGAATTGTAATCGCCCTCCATTTTTACACCTGCAAAAACAACCAAAGGATAGAAACTCTCTTCAGTAGACAGTGACTCTGTGTACTCATAAGTTCTTTTAGTTGGTCGGTTCGGTTTCTCTTGTCCACTTGGCCATTTCTATTCTAGTTGGTCATGCCACGTCATCCCTTTGTGACATTTCCCCCTCTTGAAAGAATTGTACCAGCCCTCCATTACACCTGCAAAAACAACCAAAGGATAGAAACTCTCTTCAGTAGACAGCGACTCTGTGTACTCATGCACCGGACTCCACCAATTGAGTACTTCTACAAAGACATCAGTCACTGATCAATCACATTTTTATCGAGGGTCTCAGATACAAACCCTAATCATAGTAACCGTTTAGCAATCACATCCAAACCACGCTGACCTTTTCACAGATGCCTTGATCTACTAAACCTTGTTACTATCAAATTCATATCTTTCATTTCACATTTCAATCAAGCAAACCATGCCCATGACCATCCCCACAAGACAGTACATCCACATAGCATGCATTTCACAAAATCACACACTTAGTTCACACTGAACACCGTGTTTTCAATCATCCAATCTAGTTATCTCATTCCGTCCAGAACTCTTGATGGCCTTAGATCGTTGTGCAGCCATCTCATCCTTCCGGAACTCGTGATGCACTAGTAAGAGTATCCAGTAATCTAATCCGGAATGACATCTTGATGCACTAGAATCTCATTCAGTTCACATTCACTTAGGCATCACATCTAGATCTCAGTGATCTCTGACAGATTTCTATATGCACTAAGTTCAAATCACATTTATTCTTCATTCACTTAGCCATCACATCCAGATCTTACTTATCTTTGATGGATGTTTAGATGCACTAAGTTCTAATCATTCATCAGACAAAATACTGCAGACATTTCATCTTTCTCTACATGTCTCTAACAATACACACATGAAAGAGCACATGTTTTTAGTTCAATCAAGGGAATTTCCAATTCAGTGCACACAGTTACTAAAGTCATTCCGCAAAATACTGTCAGCCCGTCAATACCCTAAAATCTCAAAGAGAAAATTAGTGACTTTATTCAATCTAGGCAATCTGTGACAAAGGAGTGGAGTGCCTCCCCTCTTGTGCAGTCCACATTGCACCAGATTCAACCTGCTAATTCATTGGTAACTTTTGGCATAAACACTGCTAATAGCCCAAAAGCTTCAAGATACAACTTTCTCTAAAGAGAATTTGCAATGTTCTCCTTCCATCCACTTTGCATCGTGAGCCAAAAAGTACCTTGACCAAATTATTCGTTGGCCTAGCTTACCTTTCTGTTCTTTTCTTGTGCCCTGTGACCTGTTGGTAGCCCTGCAAGCCTCCATGTCCTTGGCACTTCAATCTGGATCTGTGGAATTCTTTGATCTACCAACTAATTCCCTCTACTTGGGACCTATGGGTAGCCTCGCTAGTCTCCCCTGTCCACTCACATGTCAGTCTCAATCATCGAAACCTTGAGATGCATTATCATTTGAACCCTGTTCTTCTCCAGAATCCTCTGATGAACTTGCATCTCGTTCCCTCAGTTCATCGGAACCCTCGGATGCACTACCATCATATTCTCTTATTACTCTGAAATCCTGTGATGAGCTGTCATCCGGTTCCCTTGATTCATTCTCTTCACTCGAAGACTCTTGCCCTGTTGAGGTGGATACTATTCTGTCTGTGGGATAAGTCAATGAGCCGGCATTCCAAATCCTTGCTTAGCATGTTCCCTAAGTCTCTCAATGGAGTCAAACTTCTGTTCCAGACAATACTCTCCAATCTCTTTTGGCAATCCACAACAAAACTGCTCAATCAGGTTCCTCAAAGTAATCTTCCGAAACGAAGACATTGGCAAATAAGTATCCCAAAACGTCTGGCAGTAGTCATCCAATGAATCTTTCTTAGTCATTCTCAAATGATGCCAAGCCGTGATGACATCTCTTTCATAAACGTCTAATATCCAAGTTAACGTGAAAATTTTCTTGAATTTTACCCACATCGCAGGTGCTTCTCTACGTAACAACCGAGTAGACCACCATGTATGTACAATTGCTTTCAAGTAAGATGCTGCCCTTCACGCCTTGGAGCGTTTTGTGACTAACCTCCCGAGAAAGCGACGTCAAACTGCTGATTAAACTCAAGGGCTCGATGGGTGCCCTGATAGCCTGAGAACGTCTCAAACCTGACAGCCTGACCCCCTTCCTTGAACTCCTTGGTCTTCTTGCCCATCTCTTCACTCTCGGAAAAGGACGAGCTCTCCTCCTCTGAATTGCTAGATGGCCTCCCATGCCTTCTAGACTTTTTCGACACAGAGGACCTTGTGGAACTATATGCCACACAAAAGGAGGCCACCATGAGAGATTCATGTTGCTAATTGGACTATTTCTTATTTCTAATGATTAATTTCTTTTTATGAAATTAGGATATTTTACTGTGTACACTAAGAATTGTTAAATGATTGTAGCTACAAGAAATGCCATCATGAACAGACAACTCTGATGTGTCATTTGATGGGTGACGATAAACATCGCGAAGGAGTTTTCGTAAGTTCGGTGGAAAGGACCGGGTTACGAGTGCCCCTGATGCGTCACATGATGGGTGACGGGTGCATCAGTAAGGGGGCATCCCGTAGGCTAAGGAGGAAATCCGAACTGAGTAAGAAAATACGCGTAAGAACGCAAGCACAAGAATAAAGATGGGTTCAATGAAGCTTTTTACGAAAAGCAGAAACAATCGCGGGAAGGCAGACGCTTTCCCGCGAGGAATCTATGTTTGCATTGCATTCGTGCATGTGGTTGCATCCAGGGACGCCTGGGAAGTGTTGTTAAATGCATTGGTTTTAACTTATAAGGTTTTATTGAGTTTTTGGGCAGGTTCATACCAATTAAAATATGCCGGCCGCCCACTTAATAAGTGGGCAGCCACTTAGCAGATAAAGCAACAAAACCAGCCAGCGAATTCTCTCTCCCTATTTCGGGTAGAACAGCGCAAAGCAAAAAAAAAAAAAAAAAAACGGCCGCAATCTCTACGCGAGCAGTTATTCGTGCCGTGGCCAGGGAGCTATAAAAGCACCACATGCCCTCACTCACGGGAGGTAACAACATCAGCAAGAGAAGACTCTGCCGCAAGAGATCGCGAGACTACGAAGCACGGAAGTCGCTTTTCCCGCGCAAGAACGACAGATTTTCAAGTGCTCGTGTACGCTCCCGTTTTGTGACAGTGATATCAGAGCTCGGACTCCTCTCTTTCTCTGCAAAGAAGGACGATTCCGGGAAGAACGGGAAGAACCATGTCGAGCCAAGGGAGAAGCGTTGAAGAGGAGCTTCAACAAGTGCAAGCTCAGCTTGCGGAGCTGCAACAAATCTTACTGTTGCCAGACGTCCAAAAGCTTTTGGGCGGAATGAAGAAAACGAATGGAACTGATGCAGCCAAGCATCCAGACAACACTGTTGGCGTGAGACCACAGGAGGCAAGAGAAGAAGAACGTGCCGAGGTGCACAAAGGATCTTCGGATCGGAATGAACGGCCTACTTCAAGGAAAGGCTAGGAAAAAGCACTCTCTCTGCTAGACGAGAGCAAGGAAATCTCTATCTCATCTCCATCTTACTCTCCTGATTATACCTCTACTTCTCGATCATCTTGTCAGAAGAAGGAAGCCGCTACTACTGCCACTACCCTACATCAACCTAAAGATAAGCCTCGATTCAAGAAGCATGGTCGCAAGTCTCAACATCGCATGAGAGTCTTCATATCGGCGACAAGGACATCAAGTTCGAAACCTACAACGGACGGAGAGACATCTCCAAAGCACTGTCCTTCATCAGACAGTTTGAAGTCGCCTTTACCAATGGGCACTTCATAGAAAAATCCAAATTACGCCATGTGGGGATGCACCTCAAGGAAACGGCAAGTAATTGGTGGTTAGCCAAGATTCTGGAAGGTTCTCAGGCCAGAACTTGGGAGAGCTTCAAATCTGAATTTTATGAACAATTTCTTCTGCCTGACTTCGAGCAGGACATACGGAAGGAATGGGACTGGCTTGCCCAGAAGGAACATGAAAGAGTAACGACCTATGTGGACAAGTATTGGTCGGTTCTTCTGAAGGTCACTCCCTTCATGAAGATTGCCGACGAGGAAAAGAAACGAAAGTTCAAAGCGGGTCTCCAACCGCAGCTTCGAAAGAGTATGAAGGTGTATCCGCATGATACTCTTTAGAGGATGATGGAGTCAGCAATCATTGTTGAGGATTTGTCCTCAACTGGGACGCCCAGAAAGATGGAGCATAGCACTTACCGTGCAAGACAAATAGGGGTCTACGATGACCAAGGGGGCCAAGGAAGAAAACGTCCTCCATCTAGAGACGATGATCATTCTCAGAAGCCAGAGGGAACTGGCAAGCGAACTAAGTACCTTTCTCCTACTCAACTTCAAACTTTCAGAGAGGAAGGAAGATGCTTCTACTGTGGCGAGAAAGGACATATGAAACCGGACTGCCTGCTAAAGCAGCAACGGCAAGAGCAAGCTTCTACGAGGCAAGAGAAAGCAAAGAAGGAATCCGTACCACCAAGTTCGAACTCAATCCCAGATGTTCAAGGAAACACTTCCTGACGAACTACCTCCGGTACGCCCGGAAGATCACCGCATAGATCTCATACCGGGTAGCTCGCCTCCCAATCAACCCCCTTATCGGGTGAGTCTTGCTCAGCAAGAGGAAATTTTGAAGCAAGTCAATGAGCTTCTAGAGAAAGGGTTAGTACGACCAAGTGCTTCACCCTACTGCTCTCCAGTTCTACTGGTGCAGAAGAAAGATGGCACGTTTCGAATGTGCATAGACTATCAGTCTTTAAACAAGATCACAATCGTGAATCGCTTTCCGATCCCTCGGATTGATGATATACTTGATAAGTTGCAGGGTGCAAGTGTCTTTAGTCGCATAGACTTAAAGAGTGGGTATCACCAGATACGGATCGCCCCTGAGGATGTCCACAAGACTGCTTTCCGCACAACCTTTGGACTATATGAATTTTTGGTAATGCCTTTCGGCTTGACAAATGCCCTTGCGACGTTCAATCGCATGATGGACTGCATTTTCAGCCCGTATCGAGCTTTTACGGGAGTATTCTTTGACGACATACTCATCTTCTCTAAGTCAGAAGAGGAACATCGGAAGCACTTGGACTTAGTGTTTCAAGAATTGCGAAAGCATAAGTTGCATGTGAATGCAAAAAAGAGCGAGTTCTTTCTCTCAGAGATACACTATCTCGGCCATATAGTCTCTCACAATCAAGTGAGTATGGATCCTGCCAAGATCCGAGTGGTAGAAGATTGGCCTATTCCCACAACGGTACATGATGTACGTAGTTTCCTGGGATTATGTTCGTATTATCGAAGGTTTGTTCGAGGATTTGCTCATGTAGCAGGACCACTTTATGACTTGACAAAGAAGAAGATTCCTTTCAGATGGGGATCGAGACAACAAGGAGCTTTTGATCGGCTCAAGTACTTGCTAAGCCATGCACCTATTTTGATAGTGCCTGACTTAAGAAAACCATTTGAGGTTCATTGCGATGCTTCAGGCGATTGCATCGGAGCAGTGTTGAACCAAGAAGGCCATGCAGTGGCCTACGAAAGCAGACGACTTAAGGATGCAGAGTTGCATGCATCAATCTACGAAAAGGAACTCACGGCTGTGATTCACGCCTTATCCAATTGGAAGCACTATCTTCTAGGAGCGGATTTTGTGATCAAGACTGATCACCAGAGTTTGTGGTATTTTCTTACGCAAAGGAAACTATCTAAGAAGCAGATGAGGTGGGTAAACTTTTTGTCTATGTTTCACTTCCAGATCCTTCACACGGCTGGGAGTAAGAATGTGGCCGCGGACGCATTGTCTAGGCGGCCAAGGGTGAACGCTATCACTTCGGTGTATCATCAAGAATTAGAAGCACTACCGGATTTGTATCCGAATGATCCAGACTTCTCCACCGTTTGGGGAAAGCTACATCGTGGAGAGAATGAGTTTCCCTATTCCATTCGGGACGGTTATCTCTATTACCATCAGGCCATATGTGTGGCGGAACCATTAAGAAAGAAGATCATGGATGAAGCACACGCTTCGCCTTATGCGGGTCATCGGGGTATTCTCCCTACGACCTTAGCAATGGAAAGATATTTCTTTTGGCCTAGCCTTAAAGCAGACATTGATAA
Organism: Adiantum capillus-veneris; assembly: GCF_014529385.1. Classification (NCBI taxonomy): domain Eukaryota; kingdom Viridiplantae; phylum Streptophyta; class Polypodiopsida; order Polypodiales; family Pteridaceae; genus Adiantum; species Adiantum capillus-veneris. The sequence continues at coordinate 42,928,949 of NC_140959.1, read as the reverse complement.
GTATGTCAGGGAATGCTTGGTTTGCCAAAAAGTGAAGTATGATCGGCATAAGACACCTGGGTTGCTACAACCTTTGACTGTGCCTAATGAACCTTGGCAAAGTATTGCCATGGTCTTCATCATGGACCTCCCTAGAACTCAGACTGGAAATGACGCAATCTGGACCATTGTGGACAGGTTTAGCAAGCAAGCACACTTTATACCAGTCAAGAAAACGATAAAAGCAGATCATATGGCTAGGGTCTTTCTGGCACAAATCTTTAAGCATCATGGAATGCCTAAGTCTATTGTGAGTGATCGAGATCCTCGCATGACAGGAAATTTTTGGCGTGCCTTGATGGATAATCTTGGTACGAAGCTGAATTTTTCATCTGCCTACCATCCTCAAACGGACGGGCAAAGTGAGATAGCCAATTCCACAGTATTGGATATGTTAAAAGCTTATGTGTAAGACCGGCAATCTGACTGGGAGAAATATTTGCCTCTTGTCGAGTATACGTATAACAATACCATACTCTCATCGACAGGGAAAGCACCTTTTGAGATTCTATATGGTAAGCCTTTGCTTCTACCCATCCTTTTAACTAAGGATAAGATCTTTGCAGCAGATGAATTTGTCCGGGACTTGGACACAGCCTACGGGCAAGTTAGGAGAGCTATTCTACGCTCTCAGGAAAAGCATAAGAAAGCTGCAGACAAGCACAGAAGGAATCTAGACTTAACAGTCGGACAGTTAGTCTTACTCAAGTTTGAGAAGGCAAGACTTAAGAAACAAGCGTCTCATAAGGGGAAGGTGGTAAAACTTTCTACCCGTTATTATGGGCCGTTTAAGATCATTGAGCAAGTGAATGATGTTACATTCCGATTAGAGCTACCGCCTAATTGGAGGATCCACAATGCTTTCCATGTCAGTTTACTCCGGCCGTATGTGGGACCGCCTCCGAGTCAGCAAGGAACCTCCTGAGGTTGAGGAAACAGAAGAAATACTCCAACCGGAGCAGATTGTAAGTCATCAGGAGCGGCCCCTTAAGTCCGGAAAGATAACACGGAAGTATTTGGTTAAGTTCAAGAATTATTCGAACTTAGATGCTCAGTGGATGACTCAGGAGGAATTAGCAGCTTATCCTGAGATATTGGAGGTATATGTCCAAGCACTACAGTTGAGGTCAACTGTTTAGAAGCCAGAGGGATGTTGCTAATTGGACTATTTCTTATTTCTAATGATTAATTTCTTTTTATGAAATTAGGATATTTTACTGTGTACACTAAGAACTGTTAAATGATTGTAGCTACAAGAAATGCCATCAGGAACAGACAACTCTGATGTGTCATTTGATGGGTGACGGTAAACATCGCGAAGGAGTTTTCGTAAGTTCGATGGAAAGGGCCGGGTTACGAGTGCCCTTGATGCGTCACATGATGGGTGACGGGTGCATCAGTAAGGGGGCATCCCGTAGGCTAAGGAGGAAATCCGAACTGAGTAAGAAAATACGCGTAAGAACGTAAGCACAAGAATAAAGATGGGTTCAATGAAGCTTTTTACGAAAAGCAGGAACAATCGCGGGAAGGCAGACGCTTTCCCGCGAGGAATCTATGTTTGCATTGCATTCGTGCATGTGGTTGCATCCAGGGACGCCTGGGAAGTGTTGTTAAATGCATTGGTTTTAACTTATAAGGTTTTATTGAGTTTTTGGGCAGGTTCATACCAATTTTAAAATATGCCGGCCGCCCACTTAATAAGTGGGCAGCCACTTAGAAGATAAAGCAACAAAACCAGCCAACGAATTCTCTCTCCCTATTTCGGGTAGAACAGCGCAAAAAAAAAAAAAAAAAAAAAACGGCCGCGATCTCTACGCGAGCAGTTATTCGTGCCGTGGCCAGGGAGCTATAAAAGCACCACATGCCCTCACTCACGGGAGGTAACAGCATCAGCAAGAGAAGACTCTGCCGCAAGAGATCGCGAGACTACGAAGCACGGAAGTCGCTTTTCCCGCGCAAGAACGACAGATTTTCAAGTGCTCGTGTACGCTCCCGTTTTGTGACATTCAACAGACACAGCTTGCATTACAATGTACGATCATCATTTGCTCAACACCGTCTTGATATTTATATAGGGATGACACAGTGGCCCACTTCAGGAGGGCTTACATGCATACCACATGGAGTTACACCCGGGGGAGGGAGTCACATCATGGGATCCAGAGAGGCCACCCATCTACTTAGCTCTTTCACTATCCCACCCACACGTATTGGTCACCAATCTTGCACTCTCCCTCATTGGCGATGCCACACCCTCCACATCCACGACACACACCCCATACACCAAGATCCATTTCACACATGAGCTAGTCCCCTTATACTCGGTAGAGGTCAAGAAGGGACTCCTTTTACTCCACCCCTCCACACCATTACCTATGCCTGCCTCCCACATCACATCTGTCCTGCAGACATCAGCCATTAGCTCTTTTCTCCACACCACCCATACAAGCCACCCCCCCACGGACTATGCCACTGAACTGCTGGTATGATGATGAGTGTAGAGACCTCTACCACTGACTGCGTGCGCAACGAACAAGAGATCACTAATCGAGAGGCCAACCGCCAGATGAAGACACTCATGCGCTGAAAGTGGCGAGCTTTCAAGGAGGCACATGAGCTAGTGCTATACCACTTGTTCATGAGCATGGACAGTGCCACAGTGCCACAATATGGTGCACCCTTCACGAGCCACGACCGACTACTTCAATTGAGGATCCACAGGTATGGCACGACTATGCAGAAAGACTCTATGAGGTGCTGAACCAACCTCTGATTCCACAACCACCCGGGCCTCGACCCACGAGCTCTTCCTTCTTCACAACAGAGACGGTGAAGAAGGCCATTCGCTGCCTACAGCACCGCCGGTCATAAGATCATACAGGATTACAGAGTGAGCACCTCATTTAACAGCCGCAACGATAGCCCCGTTGATTGCACATATATTCAATCGGGCTACAGGGGAGGGCTTCCTAGAGGAGTGGACCAAGCACACCATTGTGCGATCCACAAATCAAGAGACACCTTGGACCCACGTAATTACAAGACTATCATGATTGGCCATACAATGGCCAAACTATATGGGGCGGTACTTGAGGCTGATCTTAGTTCATATGGGGAGAATGACGGCCTACGGGCTCCTGGCCTGACAAGGTTCAGGTGGACCTTCTCCACAATCAACCACATCTTTGTTCTGCGCTGCCTCATTGATGGGGCAAAGGTGCGAAAGAAGAATCTTTACTGCTGCTTTGTGGATTTCGGAAAAGTGTTTGCCCAATCCCACGAGAGAGGGTCTTTTGGCGACTTCAGAGTCTGGGGCTACCATCAGAGATGATACGGGCCATCTATGCTCTCTATGAGAGTGATTGGGAGAGGTCGTCCAAGCGGCCTATCAGAGTCTATTGCTAGCACCATTGGTGTTAAGCAAGGATTTTTCCTCTCCCCGACCCTCTTTGGATTCTACATTGACGAGATCTCCGACTACATCCACGAGTGGGAGAGGCACGAGCTGACCTAGCAGGTACCCCAGTCCACATCATGCTATATGCTACATGCTGATGATATTGTATTGATTTCAGAGAGGTCGTTGTCTAGGCGGCCTATCAGAGTCTATTGCTAGCACCATTGGTGTTAAGCAAGGATGTTTCCTCTCCCCGACCCTCTTTGGATTCTACATCGAGGAGATCTCCGACTACATCCACAAGTGGGAGAGGCGGGAGCTGACCTAGTATGTACTCAAGTCCACATTATGCTATATGCTACATGCTGATGATATTGTATTGATTTCAGAGTCACCACAGGGCCTACAGAGCCATTTGAGCGCCTTGGATGAGTTTTGTACACACAGGGGACTAACAATGAACCTTGGGAAGACCAAGGTCATGATCTTCCACACTTCCAGATTAGTCCGGCGAGCAGCCACATTGCAGCAGCAAGAGGACCAGTACAGGTGGTCACCTCCTACGACTATCTGGGAGTCACATTCACTAGCAGATAGACCCTTCTCCATGGCATAGGCCGCCACTGACACTCACCCGAGGATATGTAGCATTGGCCATGCTAGAGCGAAGATGTCATCAGGCACACTTTCAGGAGCCCCACACATAGGGGTGGCTATTTAAAACCTTAGTCACTCCAACCCTGATGTATGCAGTAGCGATGTGAGCACTTGGATAGACAGATAGCCAGTGGGCACAGATAGAGAGACCACGGATCTCTATGATTTCTTGCATGTTTCGAGGCAAGCACAATGTACCACACGACATCATAAGGGCAGAGCTTGCTAACCCCCCCCCCCCACCATGGTAGTGGAGGCACTCTTTCAGACGATCTTTATTCAGAGAGTGAGAGAGCTCCCGGCTGACAGACTCACACAGCGAGCATTTGAGTCAGCTATACACATAGCAGAGTCTGGGTATGAAAGAGCATGGTACACACAGGTTAGAGCATGGTTTGGAGCACATGGCCTCGATCTTGAGTGTAAGGTGCAGCGGAAGTGAATGTTGAACTTTGCTCAAGATGAGTCCGAACTTTGCTCAAGGGTTCCTTTGACCTACGGAAGTAAGAGCCTTCCGTTCCTTTAGTGAGAGAGTGCAAATGATCACAAACAAAGTGGATAAACATTGTGAATGAAGGTGCTGAGAGAGAGAGAGAGAGAGAGAGAGAGAGAGAGAGAGAGAGAAGAATACGACACTAGAAAAGTTGTCAAACCCTCCTCCAAGGGCCCCACTTTCTATGGAGAGAGAGGTCTATGCTATTGATTGCACCATCCTCGTACAATGGTCTAAATGCAATGGACTTGTTGACGATGTCGACGACGAGAGACACGCTGAAAACTGAAAACGCTAGGGGCTGAAATCTGCAAATCTTGTATCTGCTGAATTCTGACTCTATGTCGGTGACGACGGTGATGATGACGACACGACGACAATGCTGAAAACGAAGATGCTGAAATCTGCGAATAGTGGGCTGAATCTGCAAACGCAGGCTGATCTGACCGTGCGGCGATGATCTGCTACGGGAATGTCACGTGACACATCCAATCCTATTTGTCCATGGACAAGCTACAGCATGACCACGGTTCAGTTCAGTCAAGTCAATCTAGAATTGGAAGAGATCTGGCACTTTTGTGAGTTTGCTCGTAGACCGTGCATGACTAGACACTTAGAGTAGATGCATATCCTCTGGTTGCACATAGCATGATCATCAGCATTGCCATCAGGATCCATCAGAATCCATCAGGGGAATTTTCTATTGCATTAAACCTATTTTCTCTATTTTTGACATTTTTCACTTCTTTATTAAGTGACTTTTGTTGGGAACTAGGTAGAGCAATTTTGCTAATGAAATATATAAGGAAACCAGAGCTAGCACTTTCTGGTAGAAGAGGTAGTAGGAGCATTGCTCAACAAGCACCTTCTCAAGCAAGACAACCCCAAGAGCCTCGCGTTTCCAGCCAGAAGCCTAGCGTTTTCAGCATAGGAAACCAGCGACCTTAGCCATCCTCTGCAGAACAAGCGTTTGTAAAGCAAATCAGCCCCTGCACTTGGCGTTTAGCAGCAGCAATTTCAGCCTCAGGTTCAGCGTTTTCCAGCCTGCTGAGCCAGCGTTTGCAGCCCATTCAGCCTGGCGTTTTTCAGCCCTAAAGCATTAGCGATTCCATAGCCAAATTTCAGCGACAAAACAGCCTCAGAATCGACGTTTTTCCACAGCAGCCCTTCAGCGTTCAAGCATTCAGTCTCAGCATTAGACTCGTCCTCGTCGTCAACTCCGTCAACCTCGACAATCACAGCAATCAGACTCATTCATCAGCCCCTTGTATCAGATTGTGCAATCAATAGTAGACCACTCTCGCCATCAAGAGTGGGGCCTTCGCAGGAGGGTTTTACAACGTCCCAATGTCGTATTCTCTTCTCTCTATGTCTCTCAGTCTCAACATCTTCACGCACAGTGTCCATTCACTTTGTTTGTGTCCATTGCACTCTCATTTTATAGAACGAAAGGCTCTCCCTTCCATAAGTAAAAGGAACCTTGAGCACGATCGGATCACTCATCTTGAGCAAAGTTCAACATTCACTTCCGCTGCACCTACATTGGTATCAAAGCTTTGGCAGTGTTCTGTATCGCTCAAGGAAATAACCACAAGAACCACATAATTTTTTTTGCTTGTTGCGGTCGCACGTAACCCAAGTCCTCTTGGGCGTGTCGATTCCTAATCGTGTTTTTGAAGAGTGACAGAAATCCCAAGAAAGAAGGGCTTGTCCAACCTCCCCTTGTGCCTCTTTTCACTCATTGAGAGCGGACCGTGCACTTAGCGGCCGGCCAATCGACGTGAGGTGCGAAAAAGCAACCTTGGTGTGACCGCAAAGCCGGCAAGGGGTGCGCCCGCGGAAAAGAGCAGAACTTCGATGAAGAGAAGATCCTTCTCTAAACATATTGCAAGCGAAAGAAGAACCTCAAGAACCTCAAGAACTCAAGACCCCCAAGAACCCAAGAACCCAAGACTTACAAAGAACGCAAGTTCCTCGTGAACTTAAGAACCAAAGATCACAGTGTATGGTCGTCACCTGAAGCCGAATGGATACTTCGCATAGAGGTGATGGGCATGAAAGTAGTGAAGAAGAATTTCCACACCATGGAGGTTTTCCTGACCCTCCCCCTTCGCCATCTACGCCAGGGATTGCACCAAATCCTATGGAGGCTTTGGTGAAATCAATGATGGACATGATGGCACGACAAGAAGCGACTCGCGTTGCCTTGGAATGCAAGCGCGATGAACAAAAAGAAAGAAAAGCAGAATGAAAGGCGGCTCTTGAGCAAGCACGCTTGGAAGCCGAAGACAGACGCGAAGTAAAAGGAACCCTTGAGCACAGTTCGGATCACTCATCTTGAGCAAAGTTCAACATTGTCAACTGACACATCGAACCCTATATGTCCGTGGACAAAGCTACAGCATGACCAGGGTTCAGTTCAGTCAAGTCAGTCTAGAATAAGAAGTGATCTGGAACTTTTGTCAGTCTGTTTGCAGACCGTGCATGACCAGACACTTAGAGTAGATGCATATCATTTGGTTGCACATAGCATGATCATCAGCATTACCATCAGAATCCATCAAGGGAATTTTCCATTGCATTAAACCTATTTTCTCTCATTTTGACATTTTTCACTTATTTATTAAGTGACTTTTTTTGGGAACTAGGTAGGGCAATTTTGCTAATGAAATATATAAGGAAACCAGAGGTAGCACTTTTTGCAGAAGAGGCAGCAGGAGCATTGCTCAACAGACACCTTCTCAAGCAAGACTACCCCAAGAACCTGGCTAGTGTGTAGCGTGGGCGATGGGAGTAGGCACAGGTAGCAAGACCCCCTGTTCCTATTCCTGCTCTGCAAGTTATTTTGATTGTTCGGTCAAATTTTAGACGTCAAACAAAATAAAGTGAGCGAAACATGTGTATTTGCAAGCTCCTCCTTGCTGTTCATCTGTGGAAAATTAGGACCAATTGAAAGAAAATCAAGTAAGAAGTCCACTTAAGGACTCAGCATTCCTTAATCGGTGCAATCCATTTACTACTCCACAGAAAATATTTGATGTGAGATCATAGGCTGCAGGCTACTCACTCCCAGCATCTATAGTTCACAGGGTCCATCTTCTTCAGTGGCACTACCTTCTCCTCCTCCTGGAGGGCATCATGGCATAACCCTATTTGTTCTCCTCTGTACTTAAAGTAGGTAGCCGCCGCTCAGCTATTTCTGTAACAGACTTGGACACTCCAAGTCAAGAATCAACCGCGACAGCACCAAATAACCACTTCAAAACAATTCGGCGGAGTTCCGTGCCTAGAGATATTGGCCCCAAAGACTGGCGCTCCTTTCGGTATTTCTTTTTATTAATCAGTTCAAAGTACAAGAGAGTGGGTCGGGATTCACTCTCAGACTCTGCGTCCAGATGCTCTGAGAAGTGAGGCCCTCACCACTAATTTAAAGGTTACAAGGGATGCCCAAAAGCAGAGCCCCAAAAGCTTCAAATCAAAAGCAACTACTCTCTCTCTCTCACACAGAGTCAAAACTTGAAAGCAAAAGCATTCTCTCTCTCTTTCTCATTGCGTAGAGAAAAAGCAAGATTCGCGTCGCTCATCATTAATTTTTTTATTGATTATTTTTATAGCCTCCGCGATTTCCAGAAATTAGGGTTTCTGGCAAAAATTAGGGTTTACAAGAATTTTAGGGTTTTTGGCAGAAATTAGGGTTTTTGCTGTCGACCACGTCATCACTTTGTGATATACCCCCCTCTTGAAAGCATTGTAATCGACCGCGATTACGCCTGCAAAACCGACAAAAGCCATAAACCGTCTTAGCAGACACTGACTGTTAGTACCTACGTACTAGGAACACACATCTAGTACATGTACAAAATCGACAGTCACATCACAGGACATCACAGGACATTCAACATTCATTCGGATCTTAGACCATGATTTATCGGCAATGTAGCTAGCAACCACATCTATGTCCAATCGGGACCTCATCGATGTCCGATTGACTAACCCCTATTGCAACCATGTCTATTCGAGATCAAGTAGACCAAAATGCTGCAGCCATTTCGTCTATCAGTTCCTGCACTCACAAGAAGTCAAGAACAAATCAGTATCATAATCAAGAATTCCATTTCATAAAGTCATCCCGCAGAATACTGTCAGCTCTCAATATCCCTGAAGCTCAAAGAGACATCAATGACTTTAGTATCAAAATCAAGGCATCTGTTGACAAGGGAGCGGAGTGACTCCCCTCTTGTGCATCCCACTGCACCAGATCTCAGGCCAAGCTGAATTCTGGGTTCCGTTTGGAGTAGACTATGCTAAACCAAAACATCGAGGTAAAGTTTCACAATCCGAGGAGTATTTGCTAGGTCCTCCTCCTCCATCCACTTCGCATCAAATGCAGGAAAGTTCTTGAACTTAACCAAGAACCGCCTTCGGACTTTACCTTTCTTCGTATCGTTATGTGCCAAAATCTATTCAGGAACAAGGATCTCCTCGTTTTCTTCCACTTCGGGTTGCTCATCAGGCTCCCCATCATCAAGCACATCACCCTTAACAGGTTTCAAGAGACTCACATGCAATGCATTATGAATCCTCCAAGTATCTGGCAGTTTCAATCGGAAGGAGACATCATTTATCTTGTCAATGATCTGGAAAGGTCCGTAGTATCGCATACTAAGCTTTGGAAAAAGCCTCTCCTTTCCCTTTTTCTTTCGTAGGCGTGCCTTCTCAAAACGTAAGAGCACCCAATCATCCTCCTTCAATTTCAAGTCGCGACGATGGCGATCCGCTGCCTTTTTCTGTCGTTCTTGAGACTCCTGCAAAGTCTCGCGAACCTTGGCAAAAGCTGTATCCAAATCTCGCGAATATTCATCCGCTTCAAATATCTAATCTTTCGTGCTCAGGAAGGATGGAACCTTCGTAGCACTTTCAACAATCTCACATGGCATCTTCCCCGTCGAAGAGTGTATCGTGTTATTGTAGGCAAATTCCACCAAAGGTAAGTTCTTTTCCCATTGAGTCTTCTGATCCAAGATACAAGACTTCAATAAATCTAGAATCACTGAATTGGCAATCTCAGATTGCCCGTCAGTCTGCAAGTGGAGCGATAACAAGAACTGCAACTGCGTGCCAATGTTCTCCCAAAAATGCCTTCCAAAACAAACTCATAAATATGGGGTCTCTGTCGAAGACAATCGTCTCAGACGTGTCATGTAATAGGAAAATCATCGTGATCATTCTGTGTTCTCGGGAGATCGAAAATGAAATCCATTTCAATATTTTCCCAGGGGTGGGTGGGTATGGGTAAAGGCTGTAACAATTCCTGTGCCTTATGCCTGTCAAACTTGACCTTCTGGCACACTACGCACAAACTCTTCCACATCCTTTTTGAGACTCGGCCAAAAGAAGTATGTCTCTACCCCTTCATGGTGGTAGCAATGCCGCGGTGACCCGTAAAAGGTAGACAGTGGCATTCAGTCATAACCTTTTCCCGCAACGGCTGTGTAACGCACAACATAGTCTTTCTCATCAAGTAGCCTTTGTAACAGACTTGGACACTCCAAGTCAAGAATCAACCGCGACAGCACCAAATAACCACTTCAAAACAATTTACAGATCACAATAGATTTGCACTGGCCCGACGGAGTTCCGTGCCTAGAGATATTGGCCCCAAAGACTGGCGCCCCTTTCGGTATTTCTTTTTGTATTAATCAATTATCAAAGTACAAGAGAGTGGGTTGGGATTCACTCTTAGACTCTGCGTCCAGATGCTCTGAGAAGTGAGGCCCTCACCACTAATTTAAAGGTTACAAGAGATGCCCAAAAGCAGAGCCCCAAAAGCTTTGAAAATAAAAAGCATCAATTCTCTCTTAGAGAATCTTTTCTCTTTTTTTTATATAAAAAAAAGCAAAATTCGCGTCGCTTATCATTTTTCAAAATATATATATTTAAAAAAAAAAAAACAGTCTCCGCGATTTCCGGAAATTAGGGTTTCTGGCAGAAATTTGGGTTTGCAGGAATTTTAGGGTTTCTGGCATAAATTAGGGTTTCTGTTGTCCGCCACATCATCACTTTGTGACATACCCCCCTCTTGAAAGCATTGTAATCGGCCGCAATTACGCCTGCAAAACCGACAAAAGCCATAAACCGTCTTAGCAGACACTGACTGTTAGTACCTACGTACTAGGAACACACATCTAGCACATGTACAAAATCGACAGTCACATCACACGACATCACAGGACATCACCAGACATCACAGGACATCACATGACATTCAACATTCATTCGGATCTTAGACCCTGATTTATCGGCAATGTAGCTAGCAATCACAACTAGGTCCAATCGGGACCTCATCGATGTCCGATTGACTAACCCCTATTGCAACCATGTCTATTCGAGATCAATCAGACCAAAATGCTGCAGTCATTTCGTCTATTAGTTCCTGCACTCACAAGAAATCAAGAACAAATCAGTATCATTATCAGGAATTCCATTTCATAAAGTCATCCAGCAGAATACTGTCAGCTCTCGATATGCCTGAAGCTCAAAGAGACATCAGTGACTTTAGTATCAAAATCGAGGCATCTGTTGACAAAGGAGTGGAGTAACTCCCCTCTTGTGCATCCCACTGCACCAGATCTTCGGCCAAGCTGAGTTTCTGGGTTCCGTTTGGAGTAGACTATGCTAAACCAAAACATCGAGGTAAAGTTTCACAATCCGAGGAGTATCTGCTAGGTCCTCCTCCTCCATCCACTTCGCATCAAATGCAGGAAAGTTCTTGAACTAAACCAAGAACCGCCTTCGGACTTTACCTTTCTTCGTATCGTTATGTGCCAAAATCTGTTCAGGAACAAGGATCTCCTCGTTTTCTTCCACTTCGGGTTGCTCGTCAGGCTCCCCATCATTAGGCACATCACCCTTAAAAGGGTTCAAGAGACTCACATGCAATGCATTATGAATCCTCCAAGTATCTGGCAGTTTCAATCGGAAGGAGACATCATTTATCCTGTCAGTGATCTGGAAAGGTCCGTAGTATCGCATACTAAGCTTTGGCAAAAGCTTCTCCTTTCCCTTTTTCTTTCGTAGGCGTGCCTTCTCAAAAGTAAGAGCACCCAATCATCCTCCTTCAATTCCAAATCGCGACGATGGCGATCCGCTGCTGTCGTTCTTGAGACTCCTGCAAAAGTCTCGCGAACCTTGGCAAAAGCTGTATCCAAATCTCGCGAATATTCATCCGCTTCAAATATCTAATCTTTCGTGCTCAGGAAGGATGGAACCTTCGCAGCACTTTCAACAATCTCACATGATGTCTTCCCCGTCGAAGAGTGTATCATGTTATTGTAGGCAAATTCCACCAAAGGTAAGTTCTTTTCCCATTGAGTCTTCTGATCCGAGATACAAGACTTCAATAAATCTAAAATCACTGAATAGGCAATCTCAAATTGCCCGTCAATCTGCAAGTGGAACGATGATGAGAACTGCAACTGCGTGCCAATGTTCTCCCAAATTGCCTTTCAAAACAAACTCCTAAATCTGGGGTCTCTGTCGAAGACAATCGTCTCAGACGTGCCATGTAATCGGAAAATCATCGTGATCATTCTGTGTTCTTGGGAGATCAAAAATGAAATCCATTGCAATACTTTCCCAGGGGTGCGTTGGTATGGGTAAAGGCTGTAACAATCCCTGTGCCTTATGCATGTCAAACTTGACCTTCCAGCATACCAAGCAACTGTGCACAAACTCTTCCACGTCCTTTTTGAGTCTCGGCCCAAAGAAGTATCTCTCTATCCCCTTCATGGTGGTAGCAATGCCGCAGTGATTTGTAAAAGGTGGACAGTGGCATTCAGTCACAACCTTATCCCTCAACGGCTGTGTAACGCACAACATAGTCTTTTTCATCAAGTAGCCTTCCCGAAGGAAGTATCCAGCTACTGTCTCCCCATCCCGTATCCGTGTGAAAATATCTGCAAAATCTGTATCTGTGGCATACTGATCGACCATATTCTCGAAGCTCCTATGATGTATCGCGGAAATAGCCAGAACCAACGGTTTCCGAGACAAAGCATCTGCCACCACATTCTTTTGTCCCTGCACATGGACAATCTGGAAGTGGAACTATGACAAGATGTTCGCCCACCGCATCTGCTTTTCCGAAAGCTGCTTCTGTGACGAGAAGTAGCGCAAACTCTGATGGTCTGTAAAGACAGTAAAATCCGCTCCGTGTAGGTAATGCCGCCACTGAGTAAGAGCATGGATAACCGCCAAAAGCTTTTTCTCATAGATCTGTGTTGTCATCTCCGGCCTAGAGAACAAACCCCTCTCGTAAGCTATGACATGGCCTTCTTGCATCAAGACCGCACCCAGACTACGACCACAAGCATCACAATAGGTCCCGTAGTCAATTTCTCTTTCAATGTCCGAAAGGCAATCACCTCTGTGGGTCCCCACGAGAAAGGTACTCCTTTCTGAGTCAAGGTATGCAAAGGGGAAGCAACCCCTGCAAACTTTCGTATGAACCGCCTGTAGTACGAACACAGTCCCAAGAAGCTTCTAGCTTCATGGACATTCCTCAAATCGGGCAAATCACAAATAGTCTCTATCTTGGCCGGGTCCATTTGCACTCCAGCTGCTGACACAATGTGTCCCAAAAAGTGTATCTCTGGTAAGAAAAATTCACTTTTCTTTGCATTAATCACTAACGTGTGATCTTGTAATGCCTGAAAGACTTGAAGCAGATGATCTCTGTGTTCTGTCTCATTCTTGGAGAAAACAATGATGTCGTCAAAGAAAGCGCCAACAAATAGACTGTACTCTCGAAAAATCCTGTCCATCATCCGGTTAAATGTCGCAGGAGCATTGGTTAAGCCAAAAGGCATCACCAAAAACTCAAATAACCCAAAAGTCGTCCGAAAAGCTGTATTGTAGACATCTCCTGGCGCTATCCTGATCTAATGATATCCACTCTTCGAGTCAATCCTGCTAAAGCACGAGGATCCCTGTAACTTGTCGAGTATATCATCGATCCTAGGAATCGGAAATTTGTTCTTGATGGTGATTTCGTTGAGAGTGCTATAATCGATGCACATTCTCCAAGATCCGTCTTTCTTCAAAACCAACAACACTGGAGAGCAATACGGTGAAGTACTAGGCTGGACAAGACCCTTTTCCAAGAGGTCTTTCACTGGGTTCATAATCTTTTCATTCTGTACTCGGCTCACACCGTAAGGTGGCCGATTAGGTGGCGTGCTTCCAGGTATCAGATCAATGGTTTGATCTTCAGGCCCTCTGAAAAGCAATCGGCATGAGTGTGGAGAAAAATCTTGGCGTTCTTTTGATTAGGTCAAAACATATTCAACCTTTATCCAACGTTAAGTTCTCTCCCAAAAGAATGAGTAAGAAACTGAAATTCATCAAGTACAATCTCTAAGCCCTTCATTTATCAAAGTCGCTTTCTCGGCCCGGTAGTCAACCACCGCATAGTTCTTGTGGTACCAAGGAATCCTGAGTAGAACGTCACTCGCGTGCCCTGAACACCTTGTCATTGCAAACGAAGTTTGCCAATGCTCGGTGTAATGGCAACATCCCATCCGGGTGCCAGTCGAACTTCCTCCGCCTGTGGCGTCAGTCTATCGGGCGTAATTCCAAATCGAGCCGCCAATTCCAAGTGAAAAGAAGTTGGCCTTGGCTCCTTCAAAAGAGCTTCCTGATCCTTCACTTTGCCCCAAAAGCGGCAAAGTTCGTACTTTCATTCATTAGATTCGGTGCAGGTCCCACGCCATGTGGTACCAGCTCTGCTTTTCTATCTGCCTTTTCTACCACGTTCCTCAGCTGCTCTCGAACTCTTAGACTTGTCGTCGTCTTTACCATTCTGTTCTTTCTGTGCCTTATTAGGGCACTTCGCGGAGATATGTCCGTGTTCCCCGCATCTAAAGCACTGCTCCTCTCTGATGAAGCACTGCTCCTCTCTGATGAAGCACTGCTCCTCTCTGATGAAGCACTGCTCCTCTCTGATGAAGCGAGCTCTCTCCTCAGGAGTAAGCTTGGGTCGTGCATCCTTTTTCTCTGGGTTGCTCTTTTTTTCTTTCTACTTTCATTCCCAGAAGTCTGTTCGGCTCGTTGTGTCATGGCCTCATCTGTGGGGTAGGTCAGACTGCCAGAGTGAATGGCAAAGCCCCGCTTCGCATGACTCATCAACTCCTGAATAGAAGTTGACTTCCGTTCCAAGCAGTGATCTCGGATCTCTGTAGGTAGACCCAAGGTAAACCGCTCAATTTGTTCTCTGAACGAGATCTTCTTGAATGAAGAGGCGGGTAGAAAAGAGCTCCATAATCTTTCACAATAAGCATTGATTGTGTCTTTCTTGGTCATCCGAAGATGGTTCCAAGCAGCTCGTATATCTCGTTCATATTCTTGTGTCAACCAATAAGGAATAAAAAGCTTCTTAAATTTCAGCCATTTAACTGGCGCAGTCTTGTTTAAAAGAAGCGTGGACCACCAAGTACGAGCATTTCCCTTAAGGTAGGATGCTCTGAGAAGTGAGGCCCTCACCACTAATTTAAAGGTTACAAGGGATGCCCAAAAGCAGAGCCCCAAAAGCTTTTTTTAAAAAAAAGCATCAATTCTCTCTCTCTTAAAGAATCTTTTCTCTTTTTTTATATAAAAAAAAGCAAAATTCGCGTCGCTTATCATTTTTTTAAAAAAATAAAATAAATTAAAACAGTCCCTGTGATTTCCGGAAATTAGGGTTCCTGGCAAAAATTAGGGTTTTCAAGAATTTTAGGGTTTCTTGCAGAAAATAGGATTTCTGTTGTCCCCCACGTCATCACTTTGTGACAGCCTTCCCGAAGGGAGTATCCAACTACTGTCTCCCCATCCCGTATCCGTGTGAAAATATCTGCAAAATTTGTATCTGTGGCATACTAATCGACCATATCCTCGAAGCTCCTAGGATGTATCACGGAAATAGCCAGAACCAACGGTTTTCGAGACAAAGCATCTGCCACCAGATTCTTCTGGAAGTGAAACCGTGACAAGATGTTCGCCCACCGCATCTGCTTTTCCAAAAGCTGCTTCTGTGGCAGAAGTAGCGCAAACTCTGATGGTCTGTAAAGACAGTAAAATCCGCTCCGAGTAGGTAATGCCGCCACTGAGTAAGAGCATGGATAACCACCAAAAGCTCTTTCTCATAAATCTGTGCTGTCATCTCCGGCCTAGAGAACAATCGGCTCTCGTAAGCAATGACATGGCCTTCTTGCATCAAGACCGCACCCAGACTACGACCACAAGCATCACAATATACTTCAAATGACTTCTGCAAGTCCGGCAAAGTCAAAACACGTCTTGTAGTCAATTTCTCTTTCAGGGTTTGAAAGGCAGTCACCTCTGTGGATCCCCACGAGAAAGGTACTCCTTTCTGTGTCAAGATATGCAAAGGGGAAGCAACCTCTACAAACTTTCGTATGAACCGCCTGTAGTACGAACACAGTCCCAAGAAGCTTCTAACTTCATGGACATTCCTCAAATCGGGCCAATCACGGATAGTCTCTATCTTGGCCGGGTCCATTTGCACTCCTGCTGTGCTGACACAATGTGTCCCAAAAAGTATATCTCTGGTAGGAAAAATTCACTTTTCTTTGCATTAATCACTAACGTGTGATCTCGTAATGCCTGAAAGACTTGAAGCAGACGATCTCTGTGTTCTGCCTCATTCTTGGAGAAAACAATGATGTCGTCAAAGAAAGTGCCAACAAATAGCCTGTACTCTTGAAAATTCCTGTCCATCATCCGGTTAAATGTCGCAGGAGCGTTGGTTAAGCAAAAAGGCATCACCAAAAACTCAAATAACCCAGAAGTTGTAACAGACTTGGACACTCCAAGTCAAGAATCAACCGCGACAGCACCAAATAACCACTTCAAAACAAATCACAGATCACAATAGATGTACACTGGCCCGGCGGAGTTCCGTGCCTAGAGATATTGGCCCCAAAGACTGGCGCCCCTTTCGGTATTTCTTTTTATATTAATCAAATCAAAGTACAAGAGAGCGGTTAGGGTTTCACTCTCAGACTCTACGTCCAGATGCTCTAAGAAGTGAGGCCCTCACCACTAATTTAAAAGTTACAAGGGATGCCCAAAAGCAGAGCCCCAAAAGCTTTTAAAATCAAAAGCATCAATTCTCTCTCTCTTAGAGAGTCTTTTCTCTTTTTTTATAAAAAAAAGCAAAAGCAAAATTCGCGTCGCTCATCATTTTCCAAAAAAAATAAAATAAATAAAATAAAATTTTAGCCTCCGCGATTTCTGGAAATTAGGGTTTCTGACAGAAATTAGGGTTTGCAAGAATTTTAGGGTTTCTGGCAAAAATTAGGGTTTTTGGCAGAAATTAGGGTTTCTGCTGTCCGCCACGTCATCACTTTGTGACATACCCCCCTCTTGAAAGCATTGTAATCGACCGTGATTACGCCTGCAAAACCGACAAAAGCCATAAACCGTCTTTAGCAGACACTGCCTGTTAGTACCTACGTACTAGGAACACACATCTAGCACATGTACAAAATCGACAGTCACATCACACGACATCACAGGACATCACATGACATTCAACATTCATTCGGATCTTTTTTTTTCCGAGAAAAAGATCCTTCTATTAGTTAATGAAAACTGCCCATAGGGCTACAACCACCTCTACAAGAGAGGGCTACAACAAGCATGATGGGGAGACTCTCCCAATGAAAAAACAGCATATATACAATGGGGCTAAATCAAGAGATGGGAGGAGGGAAAAGCCACACAGGTGGACAGTAGTGCCATCTGAGCACCCCCTGGACTATGGTGTAGAAAGGCCCAGGGCGCCAGAGTCGAAGGAAAGCCTCGCGGCGCTCCCGCATGCGGTCGGAGCTGCCCTGTAGTCCCTCAAGCTGTCCTTTGAGAGTATGGATCAGCTCTAGCCAAAAGTCACGAACAGTCTCTGCTGGTGGCACAGGGCGAGCCTCAAAGATGCGGAAACAACGGGCCCGCCAAATGAACCAAAGTGTCAGGCCACTGATGAGCTCCCAACAATCCTCTCTCTCACTGCACCACTCCAGTGGAGTAAGCTCTGTAGCAGGCTGAAGTGTAGGTCGCCCCCCCTGTATCACTATCATCCTGCTGGTGGAAGATAGCTCAAACTGAAGTGCCGGGCCCGTGAGGTTGGACCAAGCCGCTGCCCCCCAAGTGTACTGTCGAGCCGTGGAGAGAGCAGGCAACAGCCGAAGAACTCGTAGCCACACCTGCTGGGCCGAGGGACAGTCCCAAAGACATTGTCGTTGTGTCACCAGCGTGTGACTACTATCTATCCTTTTTGTTGATTTCTTTCTTATTATCTATTTACTTTCACTTTTTGGAAACACCCCTCGGGAAATCTAACTGCCCTGCATTGCATAGCTAGTGTGGAACTGTCCAGAGGGAGTCCAGGCCTGAGGGCAAGAGAGCACTAAGGTTGGACAAGGACTATGGTTAGCCAAGTGGGGTCATTGACTAGCCAAAGTGGAATCCTTTGCTACAGAGGCTACATTTCAGTTTTGGATGTGGCCACAGTGTACAAAGAGGGTCGGATGACCTAGAAAGATATAATGGCAGCATCTCCTAAAATTTAGGGAACTGCTATTTTGGGACCTGAAAATGTGTTGGCGTCATTACCTCCGGAATGACAAAGGGAACATTTTCTTACTCTGCCGTGAAGTCAACTGGGCAACCGGTTGGGATATTTTTAGGTGGCAACCCCGAAACGGGAAAATGCTTGTAAATGTGCCAAGTGGCACATTCTGGTGCAGTTTCTAATGCAAGAGAGAGTTGGCGCTGAATTTGAAGGGAAGAAGGGCTCATTTGCTGATTTTGTCACAGGTTAAGAGCTATGGAGTGCTTGCTTTCCCTCTTATGCACAGTGCGGTGCCAGGAGTGATGCCCTGCACGCTACGCACTGCCCTCTCTCTCCCCTTTGGCAGTATGTTATGCCCCTCTAGTGGGCTCTTCATTTGACCAATGTACAGTTGTGTGGGTTCATGCGCGATTGCCGAGGCAAGAGCCTCTTGCACAGGTACTGGATTAGCTAGCGGCTAATCCCCCCGCAGGTACAGGTGAATTCGGAGAGGTTTCACGCCAGAAATCTCGTCCGATTCAAAGGGCAAGTAGCCCTACAGGTGCGGGAGCTCGAGGACTTGCTAGGGATGCGACCGGCACGTGAAACGGAGCCCGAAACAGTGAATTACAGCCTGCTGTGTATTTTTGCAGGTTTAGGGTTTTGGCCCTAAACGGACCCTAATACCCCCAGGAGGTTCGGGGACGCAAGGGGACCGCTGTACAGGCGATCTGGAGCATTTTCAGGGCTGAAAACAGAGAATTCAGCGTGCTGCAGATTCTCGCCAGGTTTTGCAAAGTGCCCGTATGCGTCGGGAAAGTTAGTCAATGCGTGGGAATACTGACCGTGAAGGGTTCTAGTACAGTTATGCTGCCGAAATCGGGCTGGAACAGTGGAAA
Source organism: Adiantum capillus-veneris (assembly GCF_014529385.1). Classification (NCBI taxonomy): domain Eukaryota; kingdom Viridiplantae; phylum Streptophyta; class Polypodiopsida; order Polypodiales; family Pteridaceae; genus Adiantum; species Adiantum capillus-veneris. Next base: position 42,909,861 of record NC_140959.1, on the reverse strand, counting down.
TTCAGCCGAGTTTGTGCGGGGCAGCTTGTAGGAACCACAGCGTTTATTCCCTCTTTTGAATAATAAAGAAATACCGAAAGGGGCGCCTAAGTTAGGGGCCAATCTGGTGTCCGTCTACTCATACAGGTGCAATCTAGCAGCCTGTATCCCTCTCCCCTTTGCAGTGTCTTGAAAGTACAGGTAAAATAGACGACTAATAATGGGTGAAAGCTAAATCAAGGTTTAAAGTAAAGTCTACCGCCCTTTTTGGATCAAACAGGCCGGTTTCATGGTTCCATCGATGGGATTAAATCACTTTTTCCCATAGAAGTGATCCTTGGTCAGTTTTGGGCTTGAAGACACAGGGGATCATAGACCAGACACAGGGAATTGCAATTATGGCTGATAGACCAGATGATGTGACTGAAGAGGTTTCCTCTTCACAGGGTCAACAGACACATGAAGTGGGTGAGTCCTCAAGACCACCACAGACAGATGACGATATATTCAGGACCCAGTTGGCTACTGCTGTGGCTATGTTCACACAAGTAATGCAGAATCCGAGGTTTTTAGCCTTTCTGCAACCTCCTGTTCCGTCTCAGCAAGTTGGGTCACTGGATCATATTCAAAAGCCTGTTAAGGCTCGAGCACAGGTGATTCATACCGCACAGTCAATGGAAACACCTGTACACTTGACGGAGAACATGCAGTCTCCACAACGTATGCCTAAGGTGCAAGAACAGGTGGTTGAGATGCCAGTCTTTCAAGCTGTACCAGTTCAGCCCGCCACCTTTCAACAGCCTATAGCTGGTTCTAATGGGCAGGGAAGCAACCTACAGGCTATGCAACAGGTCTTCCCACCACCTTCAGTACACCCTGGCTATTTTGGAGGTGGATCCGTATTCCAAAGCATGGCTGGTCATGCACCTGGAAACCAGTTTTATACGCCAGGAACAGTGTTTGCGGGTGCTCAAACGATGATGCCTAACCCCATGTACAGTGTCATGGGTATGCAACCAGGGTTTCAAAGCACTCAGGGACAATTTGGGATGCCACAAGCAAATTTTGGTATGGCTGGAATTACAAATCAGCAGCCAAATATGGCATTTCCAGGTCAAGTTAATAGCGGCCAAGGAACACAGATGAACCCTAATAGTGTTCCCATGTTTCAGTCACTTCCATATGACAATCTAACGCCGCTGGAGAGGCCAACTCCGTACAAAGAAGGTGGCAAAGGTGTGACATTCACGACCTTTACAGGGTTTGATGACAGGAAGAAGGCTCTTTCATTCCTCCAGCAATTTGACAAGGCCTATGCAGGGGGAAACTTTACAGAGGCTTCAAAGGTCCGCAAGGCAGCCACTTTCTTGACAGGGAATGCGGGACAATGGTGGACAACTTTATTGCTTCAAGGGCAAGCTCCGTCCACATGGATTTACTTCAAGCAGATTTTTGCTGCAGCATGGTTATCTGATGATTTCGAAGCAGATGTCATGACAGAATGGCACCAGCTTAATGCTGCCACTTGCAGAAATCTGGATGATTACAATCGGAAGTTTTGGAAAGCTCTACTTCCAGTAACTTCCTATAGGTTTGTGCCATTGACAGAACAGATTGAAAAATACTGTTGTGGCCTACCCAAAGGATTGAGAAAATACTGCACGAAGACAAAAGTCACTACTTTGACGCAGCTCATCGAGGTAGCAAACACTGGCAATGGTTTGCTCAAGGGAGAAGATTGTGAATTTAACACTGGCGTCAAGGCAGGATCAGGCAAGAAAAATTCAGCCAAGAAGCACGTTCCCAATGAGGCTCCTAAAGGGACTCAGGAGTCAGCCAACGCAGGGAAAGACAAAGCTACGGCTGAATCAGAAAAAGGACCAGCAAAGAAATGGAAAAGACGTTTTCCTTGCAAGTTAGAAGAGCAAAAGAAGGTATGAGGACAGAGAACAAATGCTTTATATGTGAGCAGCCTGGCGACATTGCTTACAACTGTCCTACAAAGAAAAGGCCAGCTGATTCTGATGACAAGGAAGACAAGAAAGGAAAGAAGCCCATGGCTGGTCTAGTGCCAGATATGATGGGCGACAAGCCAAATTCAGATGCAAGTGAGCTTTGCAGAGCATGGGGAAAGGTCAGGGATCAAACAGTGCTTATCTTCTTTGATCCAGGTGCCAAAGCCAACTTCATTTCCCTAGAATTGGCTTCAAAGTTGGGAATCAGACCTGAAGAGATGGGGTATACAGTAGAGGCAGGTTTGGCATGTCCTGGCCATACAGAGGCTGTGACACCCATCATTGGAAAGTTGCGTCTACATATCCAGTCCTATGTAGATGCTGAAGAATTTTACATCATGCCACTGGACGGATGTGATGTGTTGTTAGGTATTCCTTGGTTGTTTCGTGTACAGGGAATCATGGATGCCTACAACAAAAAGATCACTGTACAGAGCAGGGGAAAGACTCACATTCTGGATGTAAAGCTTAAAGGGGAGTCTATTCCTACTGTATCAGCTTCTGCTATTACGTCTGTAATGAAAAAGCATCTTTCTGCGTACTTGGTTTTTGCACGTGAAGTGTCAGATTGTGATGAATCAAATTTATCTGTGCTAGATAAAGAAAGGTCAATGTTTTTACAACAGTATAGTGACTGTTTCTCTGATTCATTACCATCTCAATTACCGCCAGAGAGACCCGAGGACCATGCGATAGATTTGGTGCCAGGCAGTAGCCCACCAAATAAGCCTCCGTACAGGGTTAGTGCGGCTCAGCAGAAAGAGATAATGGGCCAAGTACAGGAGCTGTTAGAAAAGGGGCTGATTCAGCCCAGTTCATCTCCATTCTGTTCTCCAGTGTTGTTGGTGCAGAAAAAGGATGGCTCATGGCGTATGTGCATCGACTACCGTGCACTGAACAAGAATACCATCAAGAATAGGTTCCCTATACCTAGAATTGATGATATTATGGACAAATTAGAAGGAGCAGTTATGTTTAGCAGGATAGATCTAAAGAGTGGGTACCATCAGATCCGCATTAGATCAGAGGATGTGCATAAGACTGCTTTTAGAACGACGTTTGGCCTTTACGAATTTTTAGTGATGCCCTTTGGTCTCACAAATGCTCCTGCTACGTTCAATAGGATGATGGACAGAATTTTCCGTCCACACCAGCAGTTTGTTGGTACATTCTTTGATGACATGATAGTCTACTCAAAGAATGAAGAGGAGCATAGGCATCACTTGGCCATTGTGTTCGAAGAGCTACGCAGTCATAGGTTGCTCATCAATGCAAAGAAAAGTGAGTTTTTTCTGGAAGAGATTCACTTTCTGGGACACATTGTCTCAAAGGATGGTGTCAGAATGGATCCTGCAAAAGTTGAAGTGATCAAGTCATGGCCAAATTTGAAGACGGTGCATGATGTCCGAAGCTTTTTGGGACTATGCTCCTATTACAGAAGGTTTATCCGAAATTTCGCTGAGATTGCTTCACCTTTACATGCTCTTCAAAAGAAGGCAGTCACCTTTAGATGGACACAGAAAGAGATTTCAGCTTTTAATCTCTTAAAGGAAAAGATGACTTCAGATCCAGTCATTGTGTTGCCAGATCTTAGGAAGTCATTTGTGGTCCAGTGTGATGCCTGCGGTAGTAGCATTGGTGCAGTGCTAATGCAAGATGGCAGGGTAGTAGCCTATGAGAGCAGAATTTTGCAAGGGCCAGAGATGACCATGCAGGTCTATGAGAAAGAGTTACTGGCTGTGATTCATGCGCTCTTAAGTTGGAAACACTACCTGCTAGGTGCAGACTTTGTTGTCCAAACTGACCATCAGACCTTGCGATACTTCTTGACACAGACAAAGTTATCTGAGAAGCATATGCGATGGGCAAATATCTTGTCCATGTTCCATTTTCAGATTGTGCATGTGGAAGGCAAGAAGAACGTTGTGGCTGATGCCTTGTCAAGGAAGCCACAAATTTCAGCTGTGTCGATTCCTTATCATCATGAACTTGATGATATGAGAGAACAGTATGCAAATGATGAAGATTTTGCAAGGGTCTTCGAGCAACTAATGGATGGACAACGTCATGAACACTATCTTCTTAAAGACGGGTTCATGATGATGCATGGCAGATTGTGTGTCACAAAGCCATTACGACGCAAAGTTATGGAAGAGAGTCATGTCCCACCGTATGCAGGGCATCGTGGTATCGATGCTACAGTTAAAGCGGTTGAGACATTCTTCTATTGGCCTACATTGAGAAGGGATGTGGATGCCTTTGTGCGAGAATGCCTAATATGCCAAAAAGTCAAGTTTGACAGGCAAAAGGCACCAGGGTTATTGCAACCACTACCTATTCCAGATAAACCATGGGAAAGTATTGCTATGGATTTTATCTTTGATCTTCCAAGAACGCAGACAGGAAATGATGGTATTTGGACCATTATTTGCAGATTCAGCAAACAGGCTCATTTTATTCCTGTCAGGAAGAAGATAAAGCCAGATCAGATGGCACGCTTGTTTATGAGCAATATTTTCAAGTATCATGGCATGCCACAGTCGATTATTAGCGACCGTGATCCACGCATGACTAGTTTGTTCTGGAGAGGCTTGTTTGAGAATATGGGTACCACGCTCAAATTCTCTTCGTCATTTCATCCTCAAACAGATGGGCAGTCAGAAGAGGCAAATTCTACTGTCCTAGATCTGCTGAAGTCCTATGTGTCAGAGCATAAAGGAAAGTGGGAGCAGTATTTGCCATTGGTGGAATATGCATACAATAATACAGTGCATTCATCAACTGGCAAGGCACCTTTTGAGATAGTTGAAGGTGGCAAGAAAGTTCCTCCCATACTGCATACAAAGGACAAGATATTTGAAGCAGATAAGTATGTTCAAGACATGGATGAAATGTACAAGAAGGTCAAACTGGCCTTAGAAAGGACTCAGGCAAAGCAAAAGAAAGCAGCTGATCGTCACCGTCGTGAAGTGGTATATTCACTTGGTGATTGGGTGCTTCTACGGTTTGAAAAGGCAAGGTTAAAGAAGATGAAGGGCAAGGAAAGACTGTTTCCAAAGCTCAGCATGCGTTACTATGGGCCTTTTCAAGTGTGCGACATAATCAGTGATGTTGCATATAGGCTGAAATTGCCTGACAGTTGGAAGATTCACAATGCATTTCATGTGAGTCTTCTCAGACCCTATGTGGGTGATGTGCCAGAAGATATACCAGCTGAAGATCAGCCGGAAGTCGAGGAACTTGACGAGATCTTGGTCCCTGAACAGATTTTGGCACACAAAGAAAGGAAAGTGAAAGGCAAGGTTGCCAGGCGTTACTTGGTAAAGTTCAGAAACTATCCACCAATGGATGCTAAGTGGATGGAAGAAGGTGAACTTGCAGAGTCACCAACTGTGTTATCACTTTACCTGGAAGCCTTCGATTTGCAACCTACCTTGACCCCTTGAGTTTCAAAGCTACATGGATTGTCAGTGTGACAATGGCTTCTGAAACAAATGATGTACATGGTATTTAAAGTGAGCTCAAATCAAATACCTGTTACATGAATGTTAGAGCTGTACAGATTGTCAGTTTGGCAATTGCTCTTATGGAATGTCCAAAAGTTTGATTAGTGCTATAGAAGTGAGTATTTCTTGTCAGTTTGTCAAGGATACAGTGATTGCTTCTATTGAAGAGTACATGTGTAACTGCATTCTTAAACTGTCGGTTTGGATATGCTCGAAAGTGTTACGGGATCCAACGTGTACTATAAGACAGTGGCAAAATGTGCAGCTACCATTTTGTCATTGGAAAGTTAGTGACTCAAAGCAATGGCAGAGTGCGAAGCTACCACTATGTCATTGGGACAGGGTTCACACGCAGGCAATACATGAGTCGACGAGGTGTTGAATACACCAGGGTTGACAATGAGCATGTATGTGTCGTATATGTGTCGACAGGTATTGAATACATCAGTGTTGACAGTAAGCATGTACGACATAGATGCAAACGAGGACGTTTGAGATTTCAAGAGGGGGGTATGTCACCAGCGTGTGACTACTATCTATCCTTTTTGTTGATTTCTTTCTTATTATCTATTTACTTTCACTTTTTGGAAACACCCCTCGGGAAATCTAACTGCCCTGCATTGCATAGCTAGTGTGGAACTGTCCAGAGGGAGTCCAGGCCTGAGGGCAAGAGAGCACTAAGGTTGGACAAGGACTATGGTTAGCCAAGTGGGGTCATTGACTAGCCAAAGTGGAATCCTTTGCTACAGAGGCTACATTTCAGTTTTGGATGTGGCCACAGTGTACAAAGAGGGTCGGATGACCTAGAAAGATATAATGGCAGCATCTCCTAAAATTTAGGGAACTGCTATTTTGGGACCTGAAAATGTGTTGGCGTCATTACCTCCGGAATGACAAAGGGAACATTTTCTTACTCTGCCGTGAAGTCAACTGGGCAACCGGTTGGGATATTTTTAGGTGGCAACCCCGAAACGGGAAAATGCTTGTAAATGTGCCAAGTGGCACATTCTGGTGCAGTTTCTAATGCAAGAGAGAGTTGGCGCTGAATTTGAAGGGAAGAAGGGCTCATTTGCTGATTTTGTCACAGGTTAAGAGCTATGGAGTGCTTGCTTTCCCTCTTATGCACAGTGCGGTGCCAGGAGTGATGCCCTGCACGCTACGCACTGCCCTCTCTCTCCCCTTTGGCAGTATGTTATGCCCCTCTAGTGGGCTCTTCATTTGACCAATGTACAGTTGTGTGGGTTCATGCGCGATTGCCGAGGCAAGAGCCTCTTGCACAGGTACTGGATTAGCTAGCGGCTAATCCCCCCGCAGGTACAGGTGAATTCGGAGAGGTTTCACGCCAGAAATCTCGTCCGATTCAAAGGGCAAGTAGCCCTACAGGTGCGGGAGCTCGAGGACTTGCTAGGGATGTGACCGGCACGCGAAACGGAGCCCGAAACAGTGAATTACAGCCTGCTGTGTATTTTTGCAGGTTTAGGGTTTTGGCCCTAAACGGACCCTAATACCCCCAGGAGGTTCGGGGACGCAAGGGGACCGCTGTACAGGCGATCTGGAGCATTTTCAGGGCTGAAAACAGAGAATTCAGCGTGCTGCAGATTCTCGCCAGGTTTTGCAAAGTGCCCGTATGCGTCGGGAAAGTTAGTCAATGCGTGGGAATACTGACCGTGAAGGGTTCTAGTACAGTTATGCTGCCGAAATCGGGCTGGAACAGTGGAAATTCAGCCGAGTTTGTGCGGGGCAGCTTGTAGGAACCACAGCGTTTATTCCCTCTTTTGAATAATAAAGAAATACCGAAAGGGGCGCCTAAGTTAGGGGCCAATCTGGTGTCCGTCTACTCATACAGGTGCAATCTAGCAGCCTGTATCCCTCTCCCCTTTGCAGTGTCTTGAAAGTACAGGTAAAATAGACGACTAATAATGGGTGAAAGCTAAATCAAGGTTTAAAGTAAAGTCTACCGCCCTTTTTGGATCAAACAGGCCGGTTACACGTTGACTCTCCACCAACTGGTCACATGCTGTACATGCGGCCGAGAGACCACTATGCACAAGCCAGCTCCCTACTGCTGTGGCTCTGTGTGCAACCAACCACTGGAACAAAGTGACGCGCCTCGGCTGTCTGGAGTCTCATAGCCTCTGCCAAAAAGCTGCCAAGAACTCAATTGTGAGGCCCTCCTCCTGCCAATGACGTGCTGCAGCGGGGCGGGCCTCTCTCTGTGCTGCCAGTATATGACGTCCAAGCCGAACAGTGTACTGAAAGAAAGGGACTCCTGGGCGGTCTGCAGAAGAGAAGGGGTCCCTCCAAAGCCACTCACCAGGATCCCACTGTACTCGTGCCAGTGGACAACACTCCCAAGCCCATAGCCTCCAGTGTCCTGTCTCAAGAGATGCTGGGTCAGGGTCTATGACGCAAGTCCTCCCACAGATGCCCACAACTCGGATCCTCTGGAAACAGCACTCTGCTACCTGCGGGGCCTCTACTGCAACTCGCTGTAATCGTCCCCCACCCTGAAGCTCGAAGAACAGGACTCGGACAGTCTCTGAGCAAGCCCTGACTGAAATGAGAAGGCTCCCATCCACCGGGGTGCTACTGGCTCGAGAGGCGTGAGCCACTCAGCTGGAACTGACTCTGAGATGTCCTGACACATGCTCTGCACCCCTCTCATGCCCTGTAGCTGGACAGTCTGCATCTCCTCCGACAAACCTGTGAGCTCTAGCCAGTCACCTAGAAAGCGAGCTGGACCAGCTGCCATGGGACCCCAAGAAACATGAGGCCGACTCCCAACCAAGTGGCCTCTCTGAGTGCTAACCATGGGGTTCCAGACGAGGGGCTGCCGTAGGCGCTCCTCTGTGCACGTCGGCGGTCTCTGCTCTAGGCCACGCCGTAAGAGCTCCCAAGATCGAAGCAAACTCACAGCAAATCGGTCCTCCAGTCTCTTGCTCAAACCAACTCCGCGTAGCTCTGTAAAGATCCATCTGGTCGAAGGTTGCCAAGGGCCTCTTGACTGAGGCACCCTGGCACGAAGCCTCTGCAGCAAGAACTCCTTCCAGGGCTCCTCGCCTGGAAGAAGTCCTCTGACGACGAACTTCCCAAGAAGGGCTCTGCTCTGCTGTGCTGGATCAATGATCCCAAGCTCTCCCTGAGAACAAGGAAGTGTGATGACTGACCAAGCCACCTTGGCTCGGGCAATCTGAGAGTCGCGACCTGACCAAAGGAAGTTCCTCATAAGCCTCTCTACCTAGCTGATACAAGAACTCGAGAAGATCCAGCAAGAAGTGATGTACCACATAGTCGCCAACAACACCTGGTTGGCAACTACTACTCTACCAGCCAGCGAAAGTCGTGCTGAGCTCCAATGTAACAGCTTTCTCCTAATGGACAGGAGAAGAGGAGCAATCTGCTGCTCGGGGGACAAGTCCAAACCAACCTGACAACCCAAGTACCGAACTGCAGTCCCTGGAGAAATCCACCTGAAACCCTCTCTTGGCATCCAATCTGGCACAAGAGCACTGCCAACCGAGAAAGCCACTGTCTTTCTTCAGTTGATCAGTGCGCCCAATGCACAACAGAAGGTCTCCAAAGCCTGCTCACATCTGTGTAAATTGGCCTCCTGGCCCTCTAAGTACAAGGCCGAGTCGTCGGCAAACTCAGCGTCCAGAAGCTCATCTCCCCGTATAAGGAGTGCTAAGCCTCTCAGACCAACCTGCTGTGACACCAAAAATCTGCTCATCGCCTCCGCATAGAACAGAAAGAGAAAGGGGGCAAGAGGACAACCCTGTCTGACCGATCGTGTGAGCAGGAAGCGCTCACCTCTACCGCCTGCCAAAAGCACCTGACTGTGAGCCTGTCTGTACAAAGCTGACACCCCTCTGATCCAAGCATCTGAGAAGCCCATCCTGCGTAGCGTGCCCTCTAGAAAGTCCCAGTCAACTTTGTCGTATGCCTTCTCAAAATCGAGAAGAAGAATCACAACGTCCTCCCCACGGAGTCGTGCCAAGGCAGAAGCCTCCCAGAAGGTGAAGATGTTGTCAAGGATACTGCGTTCCTTGACAAAACCTGTCTGAGTCCCATGTATAAGACTCTCCAAAAGTGGCTGAATCCTCAAACTCAGAGCCTTGGCAAGAATTTTGTAGGCTGAGTTTAGGATGGTGATGGGGCGCCACAGACGAATCTCATCCAAGGAGCCACCCTCCTTTGGAATGAGGTAAATCAGGCCCTCACTCATGCTATCCGGCATCACTCCTGTGAGCAGAATGTACTGAAAGGCACTACACAGATCTGGGCCAAGCAGGTCCTAGTACTCCAAGAAGAAACTGGGAGTCAGCCCATCCTCACCTGGATAGCTACCACGAGGGAGGGCCCTAAGAGCCGTGTGCAGCTCCTCAAGCTGAAGAGGTATCTCTAGCCTCTGGCGCATCTCCTCAGTCACAAGACAAGGCATCCGTGCCCAAACCTGCTCCCTGCATGCATCCTGTCTCTTTGACTGGGGCTCAGCCGACAGTAACTCACGGTAAAAGTCAGTAGCAACTGCACGCATATCCTCGGGCTCACAAACAATTGACCCATCTGGTCTCCTCAACTGATTGACCTTGGCATGCGAGTGCCGAGGTCCCACTGTCTCAAAAAAAGCATCAGTCACTCTGTCACCCACCTGAGTCCACTGAGATGCCTGTCGGTGAAAGGCAAACTCATGGCGCCTCTCCTCTGTGCAAGCAAGCTCCTATCGAGCCTGCTGTAACTGCTCCTCCAACCATGGACTGTCTGGATGCTGCTCCTGCATCCTCTGTAGTGAAGCAATGCCTCGTCTGAGACGCTGCTGCTCCTCTCTCGCTGCAGCCCGTCGAGCCAGAGACTCCTGTAGAAAAAAGTGGCTAAGCTGAGCTAGGCCTAAGGCCACTCTGTCTGCAGGTAGAGCCTGGCTGTCCATGCCCTCTGTCCAGAGAGCCTCTACCCTCTCTTTGAGTGCTGAGTCCAACAAGACCCACTCTGGGATGCGAAGCATCGTGCTCCCACTCCTCTGCCTGTCTGCCACTGTGAGGATCACTGGTGCATGGTCCGAGAAGGATGTCCCTGCCAGGATGTCCACTGAGCCCCCCAAGTCAATGAAGTGGTCACTAGTGTAGAAGCGATCTATCCGCGATAGATTCACTTCTCCCACTCTGCGGTCCGATCTAGAGAAGGCAAGACTCTATGGAGGCCTCACAAAGCCAGAATGCTGCCATGTATCCGAGACCCTCAAAGTCATACACAACCTCTCCCAAGCTGCTAACTCGACTCCATGCACAGTAGCATGGCTGCCTCCGATCCTGTCAGAAGGGTCCTCCAACATGTTGAAGTCCCTTCCTACACACCAATGGTCAACCTGTGGCAAAGACTCGACAATCTGTGACCAAAACTCTGCACGAGCACTCGCCACATTGGGCGCATAGATGTTCAGGAAGCCCACAAGGCCACCCTGAAGTTGCATAGTAATCCATTGAGCCCTGCCTGGCACAATAATCCCTCTGCCCACAATGGCCTGCTGCAATGAGTCCGCAATAGTCATACATACCCCACCCAGGATGCCTCCAGGTCCAAAAGCAACTGACCAAAAGGTATCATACCGTCCACGCAAAATCTGACCACATCGCCGAATGCGGCTCTCAGACAAATGGTGCTCCTGAAGCATAAGGAGATCAATCTCTCCTCCCACAAGGCAACGCTAAAGCTCCTGATGCAATCGGCCCCGCTGTCGCTGAAACTGGGGCCCACCTAGTCCCTGCACGTTCCACGAGACGATCCTCATGGGGAGCGAGAGAGAACAGATGCTGCCGCAGCAGCAAGACTGGCTATATTCGAGGCTGGCTTGGATGGGGAGTAATCCGCATTCGAGCGTCCTCTAGATAGGCGAGATTGCAGTGAGTGCCTGGCCCACGCCCAAGCAGAGCGAGCCGTGCGTAAAGCAACCTCCTCTGTCCAGGAGTCCTCATGAATGTATACATAGCAAGGCAAACACTGCGTATCAACAAAAAAGTATACCACAATGTGCCTACATCCAGCTGAGTCTGGGGGTGTCACCGCAAACTTGGCTAGTGGCCACAAAGTCTGCAACAAATCTGTAACTCCAAGTTCTCCCATGTGGTGAGAGAACTCGAGAACCTGTGTATACAACCATCCCACCACCGAGTCTAGGGACCACTTTGTCTCGGTCCTCCCACAGAGGGGGAAGGAGAAACCAACGGCTGAGTCCAAGGCCTCTGTTTCCCTAGCGGCGAGGAACAAAGCGTGGACCCTGAAGCAGGCTGCCTCGTGGTCTGCTGCGGAATCGCCGAGGAAGCGAGTGAACCCGTAGTCGAAAAAATCCCAGCGGCGTCGGAGGTCAATGCTCGTCAGACCACGAGGGATAGCTGCAAGGGAAGATGTCTGAATCTGCAGAGGGGGCCGCAAGAAGGGTTGACCCTCTCTCACTAGGCGACTCGTGGCAAAGGCGCTGCCAAGAGATCTCCTAGCCGCCGGCGAGGGACCAGTCTCCTGAGTCGACTGTGGTACTGGAGCAGGAGGAGGGAGAGAAGGAGCTGGGGGGGGCGGAGGAGAAGAGAAGCGGGGTGGGGCGACAGAGACAGGAGGGCGAGGAGGGGAGTAGGCGGGAGCAGAGGGCGGGGGAGGGGATGTGGAGGAGGAGGGGAAATCTGAAGGTGGGGCGGCTGGCGAGGGTGAAGCTGAGGTGGAGGCTGGCGTAGGGGGCTCCTCCTGCTCAAGAGAACCAAAGCGGTTCCCCGTGGGAACCCACTGCTGCTGAGTAGGCACCCGAGGGCCACTCTGAGTGCCAGGCTGTCGCTGTGGCCCCTGGCGTCGACGGCCACGGGCCTACTGCCACCCCTCCTCCGTTGGAGCCCCAGGCTCGGAGGATGGCTCTGAATCTGTGCGCTGTGCCGCTGGCTGTGGCTGCGGCCCAGCCTTGGCAGGCTGGGGCTGAGGCTGAGGCTGAGGTGCAGGTTGTGGCCTCCTCCGTGGACAGGCCTTTGCTAGGTGGCCCATCTGTCTGCAAATGAAGCACTGGTTCGGGAGACCTGAGTACTCCACACTCTGTCTAAACCAACCCCCACTCACCCGAGGCAGAAGGATGACCTTCGGGAGCGTGTGGGTATCTCTGACCAAAACTCGAACTGAAGGGATGCCAGCCGCCTTGACAGCTACTGATGTTGCCGTACGAGGTGTCTCCGCGACAGTCCCGATGGCGGAGCCAATCCTGGAGAGAAGTGGAAGGTACTCCCTCCGTAAACCCGGAAAGCAAATTGAGATGGGGATGTCTGCCTCCTCTACAAGCACATCTGAAGTCGGGTCAAAACCATGTCGCCACTGTCGAAACTGGGCGCGTGATGCTCGGATGGCCAGTGGACTCATAGCTATGACCTTGGAGGCCATCTCGGAAGTCTCAAACTCGATCTGGTAGTACCCCCGTCCGAGAATCTAGACATCCAAGATCTTGCCCACCTCTGCGAGAAGGCAGGCCTAGAGAAGGTCTCGCAGCTCTCCTCTGCTAGGACGGGTGCCGAGAACCTTGCAGATGACAGAAGTCGCCTGCAAGCGCTCTACCTCTGCGGCAAGGCTCGCTTGCTCTGTCGGCGAAAGAGCAAGTCGAATGGTGGGCTCAGCGGGGTCGGGCGAGGGGGCTTTAGGCGAGTCCCTCTGTGGCTGAGCTGGAGCCTCCATCTGTGTCTAATGCTGAGTCGAAGAAGCAGACGGTGAAGGAAGTCTGCAACCGAGTACGCCGAGCACTCGTCCAAAGAAGAAATGCTGCAAAGCCAGGTGTAGAAGACCTTCGGGAACAGTGAGGACGACGGGGGGAGGACGGAGAGAGCGGCGAGCGAGAGACAAGAGGCTGCAGACGGGGTGGGGGAGAAGCGGCCAGGGAGGGGGGGAGGGTAGCGGACGGGCTGGAGGGAAGGCAACGGACGGGCGGGGGGGCGGCACGGGGCGAGGGCGGCTGGCAGCAGCGCACAAGGAGGGGGGGGGGGGGGGGGGGGGGGGGGGGGGGGGGTTGGCCTAGGCAGCGGGAGGGTGAGGGAGGCAGCGTGAGGGCGAGGGGGGGGCAGCGCGGGGTGGCAGGAGGCAGCGCGAAGGGGAGGGGGGGCAGTGCGGGGGCTGGAGGAAACGCGAGGGCGAGGGGGTGGGGGGGGGGGGGGAGGGGCAGCGATGGCGCAGCAGGAGGGGGGGGGGGGGGAGAGCGTGCAGCAGTAGCGAGGGTTTGCAGATTCTCTTTATATTCATTCGGATCTTAGACCATGATTTATCGGCAATGTAGCTAGCAATCACATCTAGGTCCAATCGGGACCTCAACGATGTCCGATTGTCTAACCCCTATTGCAACCATGTCTATTCGATATCAATCAGAGCAAAATGCCGCAATCGTTTCGTCTATCAGTTCCTGCACTCACAAGAAGTCAAGAACAAATCAGTATCATTATCAGGAATTCCATTTCATAAAGTCATCTAGCAGAATACTGTCAGCTCTCAGTATCCCTGAAGCTCAAAGAGACATCAGTGACTTTAGTATCAAAATCGAAGCATCTGTTGACAAAGGAGCGGAGTAACTCCCCTCTTGTGCATCCCACTGCACCAGATCTTCGGCCAAGCTGAGTTTCTGGGTTCCGTTTGGAGTAGACTATGCTAAACCAAAACATCGAGGTAAAGTTTCACAATCCGAGGAGTATCTGCTAGGTCCTCCTCCTCCATCCACTTCGCATCAAATGCAGGAAAGTTCTTGAACTAAACCAAAAACCGCCTTCGGACTTTACCTTTCTTCGTATCGTTATGTGCCAAAATCTGTTCAGGAACAAGGATCTCCTCGTTTTCTTCCACTTCGGGTTGCTCATCAGGCTCCCCATCATCAGGCACATCACCCTTAACAGGGTTCAAGAGACTCACATGCAATGCATTACGAATCCTCCAAGTATCTGGCAGTTTCAATCGGAAGGAGACATCATTTATCTTGTCAGTGATCTGGAAAGGTCCGTAGTATCACATACTAAGCTTTGGAAAAAGCCTCTCCTTTCCCTTTTTCTTTCTTAGGCGTGCCTTCTCAAAAGTAAGAGCACCCAATCATCCTCCTTCAGTTTCAAGTCGCGACGATGGCGATCCGCTGCCTTTTTCTGTCGTTCTTGAGACTCCTGCAAAGTCTCGCGAACCTTGGCAAAAGCCGTATCCAAATCTCGCGAATATTCATCCGCTTCCAATTTCTAATCTTTCGTGCTCAGGAAGGATGGAACCTTCGCAGCACTTTCAACAATCTCACATGGCGTCTTCCCCGTCGAAGAGTGTATCCTGTTATTATAGGCAAATTCCACCAAAGGTAAGTTCTTTTCCATTGAGTCTTCTGATCCGAGATACAAGACTTCAATAAATCTTAAATCACTGAATTGGCAATCTCAAATTGCCCGTCAGTCTGCAAGTGGAACGATGACGAGAACTGCAACCGCGTGCCAATGTTCTCCCAAATTGCCTTCCAAAACAAACTCGTAAATCTGGGGTCTTTGTCGGAGACAATCGTCTCAGGCATGCCATGTAATCTGAAAATCTGGGCCACAAACAGTCTCACTAAGTGATCCGGCTTGACTGTTTTCTTCACTGGAATTAACTGAGCCTGTTTACCAAACCTGTCAATAACAGTCCAGATACCATCGTGACCACTCTGTGTTCTCGGGGAATCAAAAAAAATGAAATCCGTTTCAATATTTTCCTAGGGGCGGGTGGGTATGGGTAAAGGCTGTAACAATCCCTGTGCCTTATGCCTGTCAAACTTGACCTTCTGGCATACCAAGCAACTGCGCACAAACTCTTCCACATCCTTCTTGAGTCTCTGCCGCGGTGACCCGTAAAAAGTGGACAGTGGCATTCAACATAACCTTTTCCCTCAACGGCTGTGTAACGCACAACATAGTCTTTTTTCATCAAGTAGCCTTCCCGAAGGGAGTATCCAGCTACTGTCTCCCCATCCCGTATCCGTGTGAAAATATCTGCAAAATCTGTATCTGTGGCATACTGATCGACCATATTCTCGAAGCTCCTATGATGTATCGCGGAAATAGCCAGAACCAACGGTTTCCGAGACAAAGCATCTGCCACTACATTCTTCTGTCCCTGCACATGGACAATCTCGAAGTGAAACTGTGACAAGATGTTCGCCCACCGCATCTGCTTTTCCGAAAGCTGCTTCTGTGACAAGAAGTAGCGCCAACTCTGATGGTCTGTAAAGACAGTGAAATCCGCTCCGAGTAGGTAATGCCGCCACTGAGTAAGAGCATGGATAACCGCCAAAAGCTCTTTCTCATAGATCTGTGTTGTCATCTCCGGCCTAGATAACAAACGGCTCTTGTAAGCTATGACATGGCCTTCTTGCATCAAGACCGCACCCAGACTACGACCACAAGCATCACAATATACTTCAAATGACTTCTACAAGTCCGGCAAAGTCAAAATAGGTCCCGTAGTCAATTTCTCTTCAATGTCCAAAAGGCAGTCACCTCTGTGGGTCCCCACGAAAAAGGTACTCCTTTCTGTGTCAAGGTATGCAAAGGGGAAGCAACCTCTGCAAACTTTCATATGAACCGCCTGTAGTACGAACACAGTCCCAAGAAGCTTCTAGCTTCATGGACATTCCTCAAATCGGGCCAATCACGGATAGTCTCTATCTTGGCCGGGTCCATTTGCACTCCTGCTGCTGACACAATGTGTCCCAAAAAGTGTATCTCTGGTAGGAAAAATTCACTTTTCTTTGCATTAATCACTAGCGTGTGATCTCGTAATGCCTGAAAGACTTGAAGCAGATGATCTCTGTGTTCTGCCTCATTCTTGCAGAAAACAATGATGTCGTCAAAGAAAGTGCCAACAAATAGTCTGTACTCTCAAAAAATCCTGTCCATCATCCGATGAAATGTCGCAGGAGCATTGGTTAAGCCAAAAGGCATCACCAAAAACTCAAATAACCCAAAAGTCGTTTGAATAGTTGTCTTGTAGACATCTCTTGGCGCTATCTTGATCTGATGATATCCACTCTTCAAGTCAATCCTGCTAAAGCATGAGGATCCCTGTAACCTGTCGAGTATATCATCGATCCTAGGAATCGGAAATCTGTTCTTGATGGTGATTTCGTTGAGAGTGCTATAATCGATGCACATTCTCCAAGCTCCGTCTTTCTTCAAAACCAACAACACTGGAGAGCAACACGGTGAAGTACTAGGCTGGACAAGACCCTTTTCCAAGAGGTCTTTCACTGGGTTCATAATCTTTTCATTCTGTACTCGGCTCACACGGTAAGGTGGCCGATTCGTTGGCGTGCTTCCAGTTATCAGATCAATGGTTTGATCTTCAGGCCCTCTGAAAAGCAATCGGCATGAGTGTGGAGAAAAATCTTGGCGTTCTTTTGATCAGGTCAAAACATATTCAACCTTTATTCATCGTTCAGTTCTCTCCCAAAAGAATGAGTAAGACACTGAAATTCATCAAGTACAATCTCTAAGCCCTTCATTTATCAAAGTCGCTTTCTCGGCCCGGTAGTCAACCACTGCGTAGTTCTTGTGGTACCAAGGGATCCCGAGTAGAACGTCACTCGCGTGCCCTGAACACCCCTGTCATTGCAAACAAAGTTTGCCAATGCTCGGTGTAATGGCAACATCCCATCCGGGTGCCAGTCGAACTACCTCCGCCTGTGGCGTCAGTCTGTCGGGCGTAATTCCAAATCGAGCCGCCAATTCCAAGTGAAAAGAAGTTGGCCTTGGCTCCTTCAAAAGAGCTTCCTGATCCTTCACTTTGCCCCAAAAGCGGCAAAGTTTGTACTTTCATTCATTTGATTCGGTGCAAGTCCCACACCATGTGGTACCAGTTCTGCTTTTCTATCTGCCTTTTCTGCCACGTTCCTCAGCTGCTCTCAAACTCTCAGGCCTGTCGTCGTTCTTATCATTCTGTTCTTTCTGTGCCTTTTTAGGGCACTTCGCGGATATATGTCCATGTTCCCCGCATCCAAAGCACTTCCCCTCTCTAATGAAGCGAGCTCTCTCCTCAGGAGTAAGCTTGGGTCGTGCATCCTTTTTCTCTGGGTTGCTCTTTTTTTCTTTCTACTTTCGTTCCCAGAAGTCTGTTCGGCTCGTTGTGTCATGGCCTCATCTGTGGGGTACGTCAGACTGCCAGAGTGAATGGCAAAGCCCCGCTTCGCATGACTCATCAACTCCTGAATAGAAGTTGACTTCTGTTCCAAGCAGTGATCTCGGATTTCTGTAGGTAGACTCAAGGTAAACCGCTCAATCTGTTCTCTGAACGAGATCTTCTTGAATGAAGAGGCGGGTAGAAAAGAGCTCCAGAATCTTTCACAATAAGCATTGATTGTATCTTTCTTGGTCATCCAAAGATGGTTCCAAGCAGCTCGTATATCTCGTTCATATTCTTGCATCAACCAAGAAGAAATAAAAAGCTTCTTAAATTTCAGCCATTTAATTGGCGCAGTCTTGTTGAAAAGAAGCGTGGACCACCAAGTACGAGCATTCCCCTTAATATAAGAGGTAGCTCTCCGAATCTTGGAGTGCTCTGAATAGCGTCCTCCCGCGAAAGCGATGTCAAATTGTTGTATAAAAGACAAAGCCTTCGAAGCATCTGAGTATCCTAAAAAAGTATCAAACTTGATCGAGTGGCCACCCTCCTTAAACTCTTGGACTTTCTTGCTTTCATCTTCGAGAAAGTCATACTGGTTAGCTTTGTAAAAATTCTTCTTGTTCGCATAAAACTTTCCGTCATCGGAATCTGAGTTGTCTGTAGACGAGTCCTCAGTAGAACTGTCAGTCTCTGGGCGAGATGTAGCCTTCTTTGCCTTTTTTTCTTGCCGTTTCCGAAGCTTTGTTTCTTGCTTCGCTTTTTACCTTTTCTGTCTTCTTCGCTCGAATCCGAGGAGCTAGAAGAACTATAAGAAGAAGAAGAAAAACTGGGTACTCCTTCAAATCGAACACGCTTCTTCCGTTTCTTTGCCTTGTCAAATGTCAACCGATGACCCAAATATCCCGGGAAGTTTCTTTTGCTTTTTGCCGTGCTTTTTGGCTTTTTTTTGCGCGTCAAAAAGCTGAGCAATCCGTGCATCAACCACGTTCTCCAGTTCCTTCTCCGTATATTTTCTTGGAGGCAGAAGGTTTCTTGAGAGCGGGTTTCGGGAGTGGTGTTGTGGTTCTCTGCCACTCCATCTGTACCTCTTCCAAAGAGGTTTGGTTCATATATTTTGCCATCTTGGGTCCTTGGCAAAATTGAGCATCATCTTTGTTGCATCGCCAATTAATTGACAACGCTCCATCTCTCTTTGCTCCGCCTGAGTAGGCCGAGGCGGGCCATACTCTCTGTCTGAATCTTCGTTGTGATCCCAGCCCGCATCTCCAGATGCAGAGGGAGTCGACTGATCATTGCCTGAAGCCATAGGTGCCGCGGAAAAAAATTTCGGGGATCGGATTTCCCGTAGAAGAGAAATCGGCCGTGCTCTGATACCACTGTAACAGACTTGGACACTCCAAGTCAAGAATCAACCGCGACAGCACCAAATAACCACTTCAAAACAAATCACAGATCACAATAGATGTACACTGGCCAGGCGGAGTTCCGTGCCTAGAGATATTCGCCCCAAAGACTGGCGCCCCTTTCGGTATTTCTTTTTATATTAATCAAATCAAAGTACAAGAGAGCGGTTAGGGTTTCACTCTCAGACTTTGCGTCCAGATGCTCTCAGACGTGAGGCCCTCACCACTAATTTAAAGGTTACAAGGGATGCCCAAAAGCAGAGCCCCAAAAGCTTTTCAAATCAAAAGCATCAGTTTTCTCTCTCTCTTAGAGAGTCTTTTCTCTTTTTTTATAAAAAAAAGCAAAAGCAAAATTCGCGTCGCTCATCATTTTCCCAAAAAAAAAAAAAATTTCAGCCTCCGCGACTTCCGGAAATTAGGGTTTCTGGCAGAAATTAGGGTTTCTGTTGTCCGCCACGTCATCACTTTGTGACAGAAGTCGTCCGAAAAGCTGTCTTGTAGACATCTCCTAGTGCTATCCTGATCAGATGATATCCACTCTTCAAGTCAGTCCTGCTAAAGCACAAGGATCCCTGCAACCTGTCGAGTATATCATCGATCCTAGGAATCGGAAATCTGTTCTTGATGGTGATTTCGTTGAGAGTGCTATATTCGATGCACATTCTCCAAGATCCGTCTTGCTTCAAAACCAGCAACACTGGAGAGCAACACGGTGAAGTACTAGGCTAGACAAGACCCTTTTCCAAGAGGTCTTTCACTGGGTTCATATCTTTTCATTCTGTCCTCCGCTCACACGGTAAGGTGGCCGATTCGTTGGCGTGCTTCCAGGTATCAGATCAATGGTTTGATCTTCAGGCCCTCTAAAAAGCAATCGGCATGAGTGTGGAGAAAAATCTTGGTGTTCTTTTGATCAGGTCAAAACATATTCAACCTTTATCCATCGTTCAGTTCTCTCCCGAAAGAATGAGTAAGAAACTGAAGTTCATCAAGTACAATCTCTAAGCCCTTCATTTATCAAAGTCGCTTTCTCGGCCCGGTAGTCAACCACGGCGTAGTTCTGGTGGTACCAAGGGATTCAGAGTAAAACGTCACTCGCGTGCCCTGAACACCGCTGTCATTGCAAACGAAGTTTGCCAATGCTCGGTGTAATGGCAACATCCCATCCGGGTGCCAGTCGAACTACCTCCGCCTGTGGCGTCAGTCTGTCGGGCGTTATTCCAAATCGAGCCGCCAATTCCAAGTGAAAAGAAGTTGGTCTTGGCTCCTTCAAAAGAGCTTCCTAATCATTCACTTTGCCTCAAAAAGCGGCAAAGTTTGTACTTTCATTCATTTGATTCGGTGCAAGTCCCACACAATGTGGTACCAGTTCTGCTTTTCTATCTGCCTTTTCTGCCACGTTCCTCAGCTACTCTCAAACTCTCAGGCCTGTCGTCGTTCTTATCATTCTGTTCTTTCTGTGCCTTTTTAGGGCACTTCGCGGATATATGTCCATGTTCCCCGCATCCAAAGCACTTCCCCTCTCTAATGAAGCGAGCTCTCTCCTCAGGAGTAAGCTTGGGTCGTGCATCCTTTTTCTCTGGGTTGCTCTTTTTTTCTTTCTACTTTCGTTCCCAGAAGTCTGTTCGGCTCGTTGTGTCATGGCCTTATCTGTGGGGTACGTCAGACTGCCAGAGTGAATGGCAAAGCCCCGCTTCGCATGACTCATCAACTCCTGAATAGAAGTTGACTTCTGTTCCAAGCAGTGATCTCGGATCTCTATAGGTAGACCCAAGGTAAACCGCTCAATCTGTTCTCTGAACGAGATCTTCTTGAATGAAGAGGCGGGTAGAAAAGAGCTCCAGAATCTTTCACAATAAGCATTGATTGTATCTTTCTTGGTCATCCGAAGATGGTTCCAAGAAACTCGTATATCTCGTTCATATTCTTGCGTCAACCAAGAAGAAATAAAAAAGCTTCTTAAATTTCAGCCATTTAACTGGCACAGTCTTGTTTAAAAGAAGCATGGACCACCAAGTACGAGCATTCCTCTTAGAGTAAGAGGCAAATCTCCGAATTTTGGAGTGCTCTGAATAGCATCCTCCCGCGAAAGCGATGTCAAACTGCTGTATAAAAGACAAAGCCTTCGAAGCATCTGAGTATCTTGAAAAAGTATCAAAGTTGATCGAGTGGCCACCTTCCTTAAACTCTCGGACTTTCTTGCTTTTATCTTCGAGAAAGTCATACTGGTTAGCTTTGTAAAAAAGAAAAGTTTTCTTGTTCGCATAAAAGTTTGTCATCGGAATCTGAGCTGTCTGTAGACGAGTCCTCAGTAGAACTGTCAGTCTCTGGGCGAGATGTAGCCTTCTTTGCCTTTTTCTTGCTCTTTCCGAAGCTTTGTTTCTTGCTTCGCTTTTTGCTTTTTCTGTCTTCTTCGCTCGAGTCTGAAGAGCTAGAAGAACTGTCAGAAGAAGAAGAAGAACTGGGTAAGCCTTCACACTTGACACGCTTCTTCTGTTTCTTTGCCTTGTCGAATGTCGACCGACGACCCAAATATCCCGGGAAGTCAATGTCTTTCTTCTGCTTTTTGCCGTGCGTTTTGTCTTTCTTTTACACGTCGAAAAGCTGAGCAATCCGTGCATCAACCACGTTCTCCAGTTCCTTCTCCGTATATTTCTTGGAGGCAGGAGGTTTCTTGAGAGCGGGTTTCGGGAGTGGTGTTGTGGTTCTCTGCCACTCCGTCTGTACCTCTTCCAAAGAGGTCTGGTTCATATATTTTGCCATCTTCGGGTCCTTGGCAAAATTGAGCATCATCTTTGTTGCATCGCCAATCAATTCACGACGCTCCATCTCTTGCTGCTTCACCTGAGTAGGCCTAGGCGGGCCATACTCCGTGCCGGAATCTTCGTTGTGATCCCTGCCCGCATCTCCAAATGCAGAGGGAGTTGACTAATCATTGCCTGAAGCCATAGGTGCCATGGAAAAAAAATTGGGGATCGGATTTTCCGTAGAAGAGAAATCGGTCGTGCTCTGATACCACTGTAACAGACTTGGACACTCCAAGTCAAGAATCAACCGCGACAGCACCAAATAACCACTTCAAAACAATTCACAGATCACAATAGATTTGCACTGGCCCGGCGGAGTTCTGTGCCTAGAGATATTGGCCCCAAAGACTGGCGTCCCTTTCGGTATTTCTTTTTATATTAATCAGTTCAAAGTACAAGAGAGTGGGTCGGGATTCACTCTCAGACTCTGCATCCAGATGCTTTGAGAAGTGAGGCCCTCACCACTAATTTAAAGGTTACAAGGGATGCCCAAAAGCAGAGCCCCAAAAGCTTCAATTCAAAAGCAACTGCTCTCTCTCTCTCACACAGAGTCAAAACTTGAAAGCAAAAGCATTCTCTCTCTCTTTCTCATTGCGTAGAAAAAAAGCAAGATTCGCGTCGCTCATCAGTTTATTTTATTTTTATAGCCTCCGCGATTTCCAAAAATTAGGGTTTTTCGCATATATTAGGATTTGCAGGAATTTTAGGGTTTCTGGCAAAAATTACGGTTTCTGCTGTCCGCCATGTCATCACTTTGTGACAATTTCTGGTCTCTCGACTCCATCTGCTCTCTTAAGTGTGGGCTGTTGTTACAAAGCGATGACGTGGCGTGAATCACGGGTTGATTTCTGGCAGGAAGCGTAGTGGAAAATGTGGGCGCTGATGTGGCACTTGGGTATGGGAGTTGCTTTTCCCGCCAGTTATTGGAATTTTAAGCGCCAGAGCTTTTGGGTGCTAGTTTTCCACGCTTTCGCCCTCCAACATATGATCAGAGAGGAGGCTATGCAAAAGGAGATAGAAGAGTTGAAGGCCCAATTACAGAGAGCAATAGATGAGCTAAAGGGCAAGGCTCTGGCAATCGCTGAAGAAGTTCTAGAGAACCCCTTGAAGGACACAGAAGGCATAGAATTTATAGAGCTGGATGCTCCTAGCACAAAAAATGCTCCAGATGAACTAGAGGTACCACTAAACAAGTAGAAACCAGTACTACTAAAGTGGTTACAACCCTTAGCATCGACGCTGAAAAGGAGTTACTAGAGGCAATCCTTAAAGAGGAAGGTGAAGGGTGGAAAGGGTGGGAGTGGAAGATTCTCCATTCAATAAATGTTGGCATGGTCACTCCAAAATAAGAAAAAGGACTTGAAGATACTACGGTTAAAAGTTTTTTAGATGACTATGGTTTACAAAATTTTGTTAAAGGGTATGCATGAATTGGTTGTACACTAGTTACCTCTGATTTCAAGGGTGGTTGCATGTAGTAGTCTTGGTAGCTGGTAAAATAAAGTTTACAAGTTCTATAATTTTACAAGCAAAAGAGCTTCTAAACATACAACATGTGAAAGGGCGCAACCAATTTGCATACTAAAAGCTGTGTGAATATTTTAATATTAAAATGTGAAAGCACTCAAATATTTTAAATAGTAAAAGCTCTTACAAGTGAATATTTTATTTATGATATTTGTAGCAGAGGAAATTGAGAAGAAGAAGAAGATCATGAAGAAGTGTAGGGACGAGGTTGAGCGAGAGGAAGCTCTGCTTGAGTTACCTGCAAGGGAGGGTGTTCCCGTTGCACAACTGATGATACTCTTGCCAAACAACCGCGACAGTTAAGAGGTGTAGATTTACATAGATCGACTTCTTGCTTTTGCACAAGATCCCCTCTATGCCAAGCACATGCTCTCTACATGCTGATTATATTGTATTGATTTCAGAGTCACCAGAGGGCCTACAGAGCCATTTGAGCGCCTTGGATGAGTTTTGTACAGACAGGGGACTAACAATGAACCTTGGGAAGACCAAAATCATGATCTTCCACACTTCCAGATTAGTCCGGCGAGCAGCCACATTGCAGCAGCAAGAGGACCAGTACAGGTGGTCACCTCCTACGACTATTTGGGAGTCACATTCACTAGCAGATAGACCCTTCTCCATGGCATAGGACGCCACTGACACTCACCCGAGGATATGTAGCATTGGCCATGCTAGAGCGAAGATGTCATCAGGCACACTTTCAGGAGCCCCACACATAGGGGTGGCTATTTAAAACCTTAGTCACTCCAACCCTGATGTATGCAGTAGCGATGTGAGCACTTGGATAGACAGATAGCCAGTGGGCACAGATAGAGAGACCATGGATCTCTATGATTTCTTGCATGTTTCGAGGCAAGCACAATGTACCACACGACATCATAAGGGCAGAGCTTGCTAACCCCCCCCCCACCATGGTAGTGGAGGCACTCTTTCAGACGATCTTCTTTATTCAGAGAGTAAGAGAGCTCCCGGCT
Source organism: Adiantum capillus-veneris (assembly GCF_014529385.1). Taxonomy (NCBI): domain Eukaryota; kingdom Viridiplantae; phylum Streptophyta; class Polypodiopsida; order Polypodiales; family Pteridaceae; genus Adiantum; species Adiantum capillus-veneris. The sequence goes on along the minus strand of NC_140959.1, from coordinate 42,885,527 downwards.
GACAGACTTACACGGCGAGCATTTGAGTCAGCTATACACATAGCAGAGTCTGGGTATGAAAGAGCATGGCACACACAAGTTAGAGCATCGTTTGGAGCACATGGCCTCGATCTTGAGTGTAAGATGCAGCGGAAGTGAATGTTGAACTTTGCTCAAGATGAGTCCAAACTCTGCTCAAGGGTTCCTTTTACTTACGGAAGTGAGAGCCTTCCGTTCCTTTAGTGAGAGAGTGCAAATGATCATAAACAAAGTGGATAAACACTGTGAATGAAGGTGCTGAGAGAGAGAGAGAGAGAGAGAGAGAGAGAAGAATACACCAGAAAAGTTGTCAAACCCTCCTCCAAGGGCCCCACTCTCTATGGCGAGAGAGGTCTATGCTATTGATTGCACAATCCTCGTACAATGGTCTAAATGCAATGGACTTGCCGACGATGTCGACGACGAGAGATAGGCTGAAAACTGAAAACGCGAGGGGCTGAAATCTGCAAATCTTGTATCTGCTGAATTCTGACTCTATGTCGGTGACGACAATGATGAGGACGACGTGGACAATGCGCTGAAAACGTAGATGCTGAAATCTGCGAATAGTGGGCTGAATCTGCAAACGCAGGCTGATCTGACCGTGCGACAAGGATCTGCTGCGGGAATATCACGTGACACATCCAACCCTATGTGTCCATGGACAAGCTACAGCATGACCAGGGTTCAATTCAGTCAAGTTAGTCTAGAATAGGAAGTGATCTGACACTTTTGTGAGTTTGTTCGCAAACCGTGCATGACCAGACACTTAGAGTAGATGCATATCCTCTGGTTGCACACAGCATGATCATCAGCATTACCATCAGAATTTATAAGGGGAATTTTCCAATGCATTAAACCTATTTTCTCTATTTTTGACATTTTTCACTTATTTATTAAGTGACTTTTGTTGGGAACTAGGTAGGGCAATTTTGCTAATGAAATATATAAGAAAACCAGAGCTAGCACTTTCTAGCAGAAGAGGCAGCAAGAGCATTGCTCAACAAGCACCTTCTGAAGCAAGACTACCCCAAGAGCTTGGCGTTTCCAGCCAAAAGCCTAGCGTTTTCAGCATGGGAAACCATCGACTTTAGCCATCCTCTACAACGTTTTCCAAAGCAGCAGAACCAGCGTTTGTAAAGCAAATCAGCCCCTGCACTTGGCGTTTAGCAGCAAGAATTTCAGCCTGAGGTTCATCTTTTTCCAGCCTGCTGTACCAGTGTTTTTCAGCCCTAAAAGCCAGAGTTTGCAGCCCATTCAGCCTGGCGTTTTTCAGCCCTAAAGCATCAGCGATTACATAGACGAATTTCAGCGACAAAACAGCTTCAGAATCAGCGTTTTTCCACAGTAGCCCTTCAGCGTTGAAGCATTCAGTTTCAGCATTAGACTCGTCCTCGTCGTCAACACCATCTACCTCGACAATCGCAGCATTTAGACTCATTGCATCAGCCCCTTGTATCAGATTGTGCAATCAATAGTAGACCACTCTCCCCATCGAGAGCGGGGCCTTCCGAGGAGGGTTTTACAATGTCCCGATGTCGTATTCTCTTCGCTCTCTATCTCTCAGTCTCAGCACCTTCACGCACATTGTCCATTCACTTTGTTTGTGTCCATCGCACTCTCATTTTATAGAACGGGAGGCTTTCCCTTCCATAAGCAAAAGGAACCTTGAGCACGATCGGATCACTCATCTTGAGCAAAGTTCAACATTCACTTCCGCTGCACTTATATTGGTATCAGAGCTTTGGCAGTGTTCTGTATCACTCAAGGAAAGAACCACATAATTTTTTTTGCTTATTGCGGTCGCACGTAACCCAAGTCCTCTTGGGCGTGTCGATTCCTAATGGTGTTTTTGAAGAGTGACAAAAATCTCAAGAAAGAAGGGCTTGTCCAACCTCCCCTTGTGCCTCTTTTTACTCATTGAGAGCGGACTGCGCACTTCGCGACCGGCCAATCGAAAAAAGCAACCTTGGTGTGAGCGCAAAGCCGCCAAGGGGTGCGCCCGCGGAAAAGAGCAGAACTCGGGTGAAGAGAAGATCCTTCTCTAACACAGATTGCATGCGAAAGAAGAACCTCAAGAACCTCAAAAACTCAAGACTCCCAAGAACCCAAGACTTACAAAGAACGCAAGTTCCTCGTGAACTTAAGAACCAAAGATCATAGTGTATGGTCATCACCTGAAGCCGAATGGATACTTCGCATAGAGGTGATGGGCATGAAAGTAGTGAAGAAGAATTTCCTCACCATGGAGGTTTTCTTGACCCTCCCCCTTCGCCATCTACGCCAGGGATTGCACACAAATCCTATGGAGGCTTTGGTGAAATCAATGATGGATATGATGGCACGACAAGAAGCGACTCGCGTTGCCTTGGAACGCGAGCGCGATGAACGAAAAGAAAGAAAAGCAGAATGAAAGGCGGCTCTTGAGCAAGCACGCTTGGAAGCCGAAGACAGACGCGAAGTAAAAGGAACCTTTGAGCACAGTTCGGAGCACTCATCTTGAGCAAAGTTCAACATTGTCAAGTGACACATCCAACCCTATGTGTCCGTGGACAAAGCTACAACATGACGAGAGTTCAGTTCAGTCAAGTCAATCTGGAATAGGAAGTGATCTGGCACTTTTGTGAGTCTGTTCGCAAACCGTGCATGACCAGACACTTAGAGTAGATGCATATCCTTTGGTTGCACTTAGCATGATCATCAGCATTACCATCAGAATCCATCAGGGGAATTTTCCAGTGCATTAAACCTATGTTCTCTATTTTTGACATTTTTCACTTATTTATTAAGTGACTTTTGTTGGGAACTAGGTAGGGCAATTTTGCTAATGAAATATATAAGGAAACCAGAGCTAGCACTTTCTGGCAAAAGAGGCAGCAGGAGCATTGCTCAACAGACACCTTCTCAAGCAAGACTACCCCAAGAACATGGCGTTTCCAGCCAGAAGCCTAGCGATTTTAGCATGGGAAGCCAGCGACTTTAGCCATCCTCTGCAGCGTTTCCCAAAGCAGCAGAACCAGCGTTTGTAAAGCAAATCAGCCCCTGCACTTGTCGTTTAGTAGCAACAATTTCAGCCTCAGGTTCAGTGTTTTCCAGCCTGCTGTACCAGCGTTTTTCAGCCCTAAAAGCAAGCGTTTGCAGCCCTAAAGCATCAGCATTCCATAGCCGAATTTCAGCGACAAAACAGCCTCAGAATCAGCGTTTTTCCACAACAGCCCTTCAACGTTCAAGCATTCAGTTTCAGCATTAGACGACTCCTCGTCGTCAACACCGTCGACCTCGACAATCGCAGCATTTAGACTCATTGCATCAGCCCCTTGTATCAGATTGTGCAATCCATAGTAGACCACTCTCGCCATCGAGAGTGGGGCCTTCGGAGGAGGGTTTTACAACGTCCTGGTGTCGTATTCTCTTCTCTCTCTATCTCTCAATCTCAGCACCTTCATGCACAGTGTCCATTCACTTTGTTTGTGTCCATTGCACTCTCTCATTAAAGAACGGAAGGCTCTCCCTTCCATAAGTAGAAGGAACCTTGAGTACGATCGGATCACTCATCTTGAGCAAAGTTCAACATTCACTTCCGTTGCACCTAACAGGGAAGGTGAGATCTGCGAGGTTTGGCAGCTGCGGTACGGAGTCTAATTGCTGAAAATGCAAAACGCTAGGATGACTGCATGTTGCAAAAACGCTAGGCTGATTTGTTGTTTGCAAAGTGTCACTTGTATATAACTTAAACTCATGTACAAACATAAAAAAGTTCAGCCAAATATAAAAAATTTGCAGGTTTTTTCTCGTTGTGTCTTCTTCATGCTTTTTCATGAAGTTTTTTCCCTCGACTAACCTTTCCTATGTGTAGTCGGGCCATGGCAGCTTGCTGCTCGCGCCAATTTTGCACATAGAGGTGCATAGATTTGAAATTTGTGGTCCTGAGAACTTTTGTTGCAGAATATGCAGAGAATTTTTGAGGCTTGAAAGTATCCCTTTTGGACTTGTGGTTTGGGAAATACATCTATACCCCGCATGGTACAGGATATGGCAGTTTGCAGGCAATTTGGTGTAGAGTGAGTTGTGGAAGTTCGCTTGTTTTGTGGTGTGTATACACTTCAAAATTGTGATTTTAAAGAACCTTTTGATAAAGAGGCAAGCTCTTTTCCTCAAGTGCATTGGTCAGTGTGTGCGGTAATTCCATGCCATGGCAGGCTTCCTAGTTTCAGTGGTTGTCTTTTGGGTGGGTGTGTGCTTGTAAATTCCCAAGGGATTACTTACCTTCGAGTTTTGGTCTTGTGAAAGTTCTTTTGGTACGTTTTGCAGTGCTGAATTTGTATCTTGAGCGATATTGGGAGACATTGCTATAGAGGTGCCCCTTGCTATTATTTTCCAAACAACGTGTTTGTAGAAGATGTCTAAAGTGATCATTAGATACAACTTGATGATATGAATCAAATTGGGTTGCTTAGAATTAAAGTCAAATCGCAACCTTTTAATTCTTTACCACCATTGAATATACAGCTAGTAAAATCTTCATCAAACATAAACTTTTCAAAATGCTGAATACATGCAACAATACCTTAGGAGGTGAAATAACAATTTTTAATAATAAACTAGCCAACAAACCTGTTTTCCTGCAAGTGGTAGAAGAAGTGCAGGCCATAAGTATTGAGAAATTGACAGTATACTTGCTAGCTCATTCTCTGCCTCAAAGCAGCAGTTACGAACTGTTCCTATCACCTGCATAAATAATCTCTCTCTCTCTCTCTCTCTCTCTCTCTCTCTCTCTCTCTCTCTCTCACACACACACACACACACACACACACAAAAGCAATATATTATACTAAAATAAACATCTCAAGGGCACAGGCACAATATTCAAGGTAAACTATACAAAATATGCCGACCACCAGAAAGGTGTGAACCCAATGTTCATATCAATAACCAAGACTACTACTTAATTTTCATCTCTCAAATCTCCTAATGCATAAATTTTGTCAAGCCTTTGAATAACACACACACACACACATAGAGAGAGAGAGAGAGAGAGAGAGAGAGAGAGAGAGAGACGGAGTTCCATCCCTAGATAGCACTAGCCCCAAAGACCGGCGCCCCTTTCGGTATTTCTTTAATATTGCTTCAACAAGGTACAACTCTAGGACTCTGCTATGCTTCTCCACGTGGTAGAATGCTAGGGGGAGAGAGCCCAACATACATATGTAAAGGCCCTAGGCCTGCCAAAAGTATCTCACATGAAAAGCAACGAGTCTAAAAGCTATTGGTCCAAAAGCAAGCCCTTAGAGGGCTGGTATGCGTTTTGCGTTACCACATCAGCATGCTCACGCAATTTGCGTGTGTGTGTGTGTGTGTGTGTGTATATGTGTGTGTGCGTTGTTTTATTTTAGGGCTTTTAGGCCCCTTGGCTCGCTGATGTTTTGTACGTTGGTCGGGTTAAGATTTTTAATCCTCCCTTTGTCTATTAGGCCACTCAGCAAGTTGGGTAGAACTTCTTCTTCTTCTTCCGTTAGGGTTAAGGTGTGTCTGCCGGGATCTATTCCATTAGTGGTGCCACGTCACTAACTTGTCACATACCCGTCTCTTAAAGAATACCTCATTTACACCTACGTACACCAACAACTCCAATATTAATTTAAAATTATTAGCTTGCCATAGGAAATCAATGCCTATGCTCCATGCTATGCATCATACTCTACAATGCAAAGATGCAATAAAATCTTAAGTGTTTAAATGCACTGGGTGAATCCATGGAAATTAAGCTAGCTACAAATACCTCGGTTGCATTTGAAAATCTGTCAAATATATCTTCATTCTCCCAGTCAATATGGAAAGTATGTCATAGGTGTACACCATTCCAATGCATATACAAATGACATTGGATCTCATCAAAAGGCAAATTCCCAACTGATGTCTCTTTGGAAGATGTTCACTTTTGTGACTCTCTTCATGATATGACAGACGCAACCCATCAGCCATACTATGTCAAATTCATAATCATAATGATAACATCATTTGTCATAAATTTATACAAATTTCATAAATTTTAAAAAAAAATTATGGTTATTATCGTCAATCGATTCATTCCTAAGTCGTCGTCGCTCCCAAATGCTTCCACATGCATGTTCCTCGCTCCTATTACCTATTTTCTCCACAAAAATAATAAGAGATTCCAAAAACATTAATTTTACACATGCTGAAATTTTTTGTAGAAACCCTAATTTGTTACTGAAAAGCCTAATTTTCCAAAATTATCAAAATCGAAATTCGTTCATGTCAATGCATAGGGCTCGTCGAAATTGTCAACTTTGACTTTTGTTGCATATGTCAACCTTGAAGAGATTTTTAGAGGCCTTTGCAACACATAAAAACATCAAAAAGCATGTTTTAAAGCTTTTTAGAGCAAAAACAACTCCTGTCTCTTCTTCTCCTCCTCCTCTTATCGATTCTTCTTCATCCAATTCCATAGCTTCCATCTGTAAGTTGATGTAGGACCGAGTAGTCCGATCATCCGTTGGGTTCTTCTTTTGTTACTTGACCAGATACACCAATTGTCAAACCATGGACAGAGCATGAGTCTCTTCTCAATGCTTCTCAGTTGGTGAATTTCCCCTTCTTTGTTGTGATCTCCATGGTCTCTGTCCATGTTGTTAGGATCATAATCACAACCAAAGATAACTACAATCTGCAACACTTAATTACTTCAAAACAACTTGGATAACACACACACACACACACACACACACACAAAGAGAGAGAGAGAGAGAGAGAGAGAGAGAGAGAGAGAGAGATTTTTAACATCTATAAAGAGGCCGAAATCGGCCTATGAGACAAATCAAAGTACATGAGGTGGGTGTCCTCTGTGTATCCATAAAGGATAAAAGGGTACAAAAGTAAAAGTAAACTATCATGTGTAACGTCTGGGGGGAGGTGATACAAAGTGGGGGTGGAGCTCCAAAAACTGGGGGGAGAGTGCAATCCTATATGCTAGGGTAAATACAATCATGAGATGCTATCCTATCTCTAACTCCATCCAGTCCCATAATCAGGGTGTAATACATGATGCATGGATGGGTAGGGTGCGGACAATCCGCGTAAGATGGCGGCTGGATCTGCAAAAGCCCGAGTACGTCGCTCCTCCAAGGATCTGTAGTAGTGCTCCTGGATCTCTCTCTGGTGTAGGCGGGGTGCCCTACGTCCATGTGTGCGTGGGCGTCTGCGAGCTCGGACCTCCTCAGCCTGCTGTAGAGTCACTTGTAGAGTCACTCCTCTCTGGGTGGTCGAAAGTGATGGTGCTGCTATGGTCCTCTGGAAAAAGTTCGTGAGCTGTGTATGGCGCTCGTCTCTCATCCCTAGTGCTGCCTGGAGGAGGGAGTCCCGATGCTGCTGTGCCTCTATGAGGAAGCGGCCGAGCTGTCTCTGGTCTCTGGACTCAAAGATCTGATGTAGAGTGGACTGATCTGCAAACAAGGTCAGATATCTGCCTCTAATCTCCTCATATACTCTACATCTGCATACGTAATGCTCCTCGCTCTCAACCTCTGTTGTGCAAAGTCTACATATCCTCTGCTCTGGGGACATGTGCCGCTCTCCCTGCCTCAATCTCTAGCTGGTGTGATGATACTCTGAGCTGTCCGATGGCGACCCGTGCTCTATGTGGCATATAGACATCCATGTATCTCGGTCTCTGGATGAAACCATCTGCTACAATAGTGAGGAAGTGGTCTCTGTAGTACTGCCTCTTTGTGGGAAGAGGCTCTCTGGGTGTGATACATGTCTCCCTGATGTATAGCTGCCAGAGATCCTGTCTGAGAACTCGATTCCTCTCGGTGTGTGAGAGGCGTATGTGAGGGGAGTCGGGATCATACTGAAAAGGGGACAGATCCGTGATGTCCAAGCCATGGGATGTAAACCACTCTATGACCTGTGAGTACCATGCCCTCGTGTCCCCCTCCTGATGCAGCTGTATCGATGCCTCAAAAGCTCTGCGGGTGAGTCTGTCTGGTGGGAGCTCTCGCATGCGCTGGATGAAACAAACTGTCTGAAAGAGAGCCTCTACTAGCATCGGTGGGGTAGCTAGCTCTGCTCTGATGATATCATGTGGTACTAAGGGTTTGCTGTGGAGCAAACGGGAGATCATGATGATCTGTGGACGCTCTATCTCTGTCCATAGGGATGCGGATAGCCCTGGAGCCCATACAGCGGCTGCATACATCATGGCAGGTGTGACTAGAGTGTCAAAAAGCCACCCCTTGGTGGGGGCTCCTGGAAGTGGGCCTGATGGCATCTGCGCTCCAAGGTGGCCAGCGCTGCATATCCTCGTGTAAGCCGGTCTCGGGCTGCTTGTGCCATGGAAAATCTACCAGTGGTGCCAGTGAAAGTCACCCCCAGGTATACATATGAATCAACCACATCGACCTGCCCGCCTGCTGCTGTGAGTACTGCTCTGCTCCGCACTGTCCTGGAGGTGTGAAAGATCATGACCTTGGTCTTGCCAAGGTTCACCATGAGCCCTCGATGTGTGCAGAAATCATCCAAGGCTCGTAGGTGGCTCTGTAGTCCCTCCTGTGTCGCAGAAACTAGAATGATATCATCAGCATAAAGCATAATATGTACTGGTATACCTGCCAAGTCTGATCCCGCCCCTCCTGCGTGTAGCTGTCTGTATAGATCTCTGCACTCCCCGTCGTACCAGCGATTCTGGGGCATCGTCCAAGAGGGGGGGGGGGGGGGGGGGTCGGCCACTGTGGGTAGTGTGTGGAAAGCAGCTAAGGGCTGAGGTGTGTAGAACTGCTGAGAGCTGGCTAGTGAGTGTAGAGAGTGGTGTGTCTGGGTCGAGAGTGTAGATCCCCTCATATACATGTGATGAGTAAACGTGGGCTAGCTCATGTGTGAAGTGTATAGTGGTGTATGGTGTGGATGTAGGTGGTGTATGTGAGATGGGTGAGCCAGTGAGAGAGAGGGCGAGATATGCGTGGTCAGCCCCAATAGGCAATGGTGGGATGGTGAAGGATGTGAGTAGGTGGGCTGTCTCTCTGAAGCCAATGATGTAGTCCACTGTACTACCTCCGCTGGCTACTGATGGCAGTATACAAGTCAGGCCGCCGGATGATGGCCATTGCGCCATCCCGTTATAGATAACGAGACGGTGTTGTGATCCCAAGCGAAGTAGGTGCCTCCCATATGGTGTGGGTGTGGTGGTATCACTAGAGATCCTCTCTGCCCCTATGTCCTCCATAGTGGAGAGTAGCTTTGGGTCGTCGAAGTCGTAAATATCACACTGTCTACTCTGTGTCTTGGCATTGAAATCCCCCGTGAGGAAGACTTCACCCAGTCTAGAGTACTCCATGATCTCGTCCGTAAGACATGCATATGGTGAGTGTGTATCATCCTCCTCCTCTCCTTCGTGTGTGTGTACCTCCTCTGTCTCCCCTCCACCTGTCTATGAAAACCTGGAGTTGCTAGGTGCAAAGTAGCATACGGCGATGTAGAGGATGTGCTCCTCAGATAACTCAATCCGTATCCACATGTAGCGTGCCTCTGTATCGCATGCTACTATCTGTATCCTGCTATGAAGTGAGCGGCGGTAGAGGACTGCTACTCCGCCAGATCCTCTAGAAGTGTTGTGCCGTGTACACTTCCTGTGTGTAGACTCCCATTGGTAATCCTGTACTCGGGGTAGGCCTCTCTCTGAACTCTCATGTGTCTCTGTGAGGAGAATGATGTCTCTACCATGCATCACCTCTTCCAGTCTCCCTGGATGTGTCCACAAAGAGCCATTGCAGTTCCAAACTGCCATGTGTATCTCCTCGTATAGTGTCTCATAGAGAGAGAAATGAAATGAAATGTTATATTAACGTCTTCAAAAGGCCAAAGTGACCTATGAGACCTAAAAGTTACAATGTGGTGGATCTGATACAAAGTCCAAGTAATAAAAGTAACAAAATGAAATGAGAATGACTAAATGACTACTATGGAATCCTAAACTCCAAGGTGTGAACTAATCAGCTAGCTGGGATAGCTAAAATCACAAGAGATCCAGCATCGGTCGCTGGCGGATCTCATCAATCTCCTCCATGGTCAGTAGTCTGACCGGGCGTCGTGTATGTCGGGCCAAAGTGATCCGAATCCTCTGATGCAGCCTCCGTCGGTGCTGTGTAGTCCTCCGTAGTCGCGGGCGTCTGGATCTCCCCAGCTCGGTCGCCCGGTCGATCAGTGTACCTCTGGCGTGAGGCGGCGAGCTATGCTGAGAGAGAGAGAGAGAGAGAGAGAGAGAGAGAGAGAGAGAGACCAACATACATATTTAAAGGCCCTAAGCCTACCAAAGCATCTCACATGAAAGCACTTAGTCTAAAAGCTACTGGTCCAAAAGCAAGCGCCTAGATGCCTGGTTCGTGTTTTCCGCTGCCACATCAGCATGCTCACGCAATTTGTTGCCAGTGTATGTTCTGCTTTATTTCAAGGTAGATACATGTGTAACCCTCTCCTCAACACCTATCTGCTAAATGTCCTTTTCGTGCATAGTAGGGCACGCTCTAGCAGAGGATCCATAAAGAGGTCGGTGACAGATTTCTTCTAAAGCAACAACAGTTCTTAGCAGTACCCTCGGACATGCCACCTGTCAGCTTATAAGAGTCTACTGGACAGAGATTAGGAGATGCACTTGCCTGCTGGTAGATCCCATCACCGATATACTTGCCATCGCAGCATCCAGGTCAGTATTGGCAGCCTTTACCATGTTCTTTATAGAGGAGATTGATGCCATGATGTAGACGCCCATGAGGGAGTTTATGTGGTGATACTTCAAGAGGAGCCGAAGGATGAGATCAGGATTTGGGAGATACAATACCGGATGGCTCTAGTGGTTCAGTTATTTGATTACATTTTAGCATTTGTTACCTTAATCTTTTGTACTTTCTATATTGGACAGTTGTATGATCACGATGTGATTTTATGGTCCCATAGGTCTTTAGGTCTTTCGCGGACGTAAATAAACATTTCATCTCGTTTTAGTTTCTCTCCCCATCAAAGATGATTTAATTTGCGGCATCGAATGAGACTAGCCTAGCATTGGTACAGAGTCCCCTTAGCTTCAACATAGCATATTGTTAACTCTACAGATGGGAGCAAGGGATGGATCTAGCTAGTTTCGACAAAGGTCTAGCAATTACAACCAGATTTTGGGACTTTAGCCAGAATTTTAGCCGCATCTTGCAAAGATTGATAGTAGTTTGGGTGGTGTTTTGAGTAAGGGAGGTGTACTGTCCAATGGTCTATAAACCCCAACACACTGAGATTGATTCTTTACCCCTCTCTCATGAAGAATCCTCCTTGCTTCATCTCTCTTCGGCAGTACATCGGGTCCACACCATCTACATTTTCTTAGTAATCCACGACCCGGAGCCAAAGGGTTCCAATCCGAGGCAACCACCAAGAGTTCACAGGAATCATGAGCTTACATTCACAGCCACATCCGTCGCAAAGATGAGGATTCATCTAGAGCTTCCATCATACAACAATCTAGTTGAAACCCCAAGAGGAGCCTCTTTCTTTGAGGAATTATTTGGCAGTTTGATGAGACATCATATAGGACTTGCCATGATTCATGGGCATTCCAAAGGACATATCCAGCTTCATCTCCCATTCGGCGCTGCTCTCACCAATCTTCCCACGTAGGGGCAGCATAGGCTGGCTGGTAACCTTCGTGGGCATCAACGTTTGCGTATCTAGCCATTCGCTCTACGAGCATCCATCCGATTGCAGTTTGGTTCAAACCATCCGAGTTGGGGTAACAAAGGCTGGCCGGTAACCAACAAAGGAATTGTTGATCCAAGAGGCAGTCCAGTGTTTGCGAGTGGATGTTTCATCACTATCCCTCTCTTTTGGGACATTTCCACATCACCCAAGGGAGCCTCTCTCAAAAGTAGCCATGGAGGACATCATCTAGAAGGCCTTTCATTCAAGAACATCTTATGGCCTGCATGGAGTTCAACACCAGTACCTTCTCTTAAACATTAGGGGATGTCCTGTGCACATGGCTCTGTGTGCCACGTGGACATGCTTCATCAACTTTTAAAGCCAAGTTTTCACCTATGCCTAGATAGGAGTGTCTAGAATCCTAGGAGAATTAGTACCAGCAATTTTGTAAGCTTGTTCGCAAGACTTGCATGTCCACAAGAGACCAATAGATTAGGTTTTCTAGTTTTGGAACCCTCTTGCATAAATAGATTATACTAGCGTTTTGACATATATTATTACACTTCGGTGGCATTTGGCATGACGAGCATGTAGGTCTAGGTTAGAGGAACGTGTCACTCCAGTTCGTTCGTTAAATGGGTCATCGAACGGCAAGTTATTGCCAGAAGACTACCATGTGTGCACATTTTTCCGACTTGGCACACCCACCCTGGCACCTCAATTTCCCTGTAAAAGAAGCCCATTGCCTAGTGTTTTTGAAACGTGGCCTGTAGACTCGCTAAAGGGCGGCAGACTTTAGCTTTCACCCGATCTTTACTTGAACTTTACGACACAAAGCAAATACTCGAATAAACATGTAACTGGAATTTAACACTTCAAACAGCTTCCAAACTTTCCTAGACAATGAACTTTGACACACATCCTGTTCATAATTTGGCCAACAACAATGAATTGGTGCACTCATCCATAGTGTTTTAGATACGTCTGATTGGTTCCTTGCCAGATGCATGTGCATTGAACTCCAACCCATGGGGTTCAAACACCGATAACCTGAACTCCAACACATGGGGTCCAAATTATTTGTAGGGAGCTTCATGTTGCCCCTCTTTGCCACTCACAAGCCTCTCTTTGGTTGAAGTTAGTTGCGGCAACCACTCCGTAACTAGAAATCTAGTTCTTTATCACCGTTATCTCTGTTTAGCTTGCCTTTGCCTTGTCCTCTTGTGAGTTCCTGCTTTTGCCTTTGGCTTTGCATTCTCGAGCCAACAAAGCATCTTCTCGCATTTATAACAACAGATCTCGGACCTTGTGTACTGAGGCAGCTAGCTCAGTAATAGTATTGTCGTTCTTGTCAACCTTGCCTTTGCTTGTGTATTCTAGCGACTCATATATTTGCCTTTGGCTTCACATTCCCGAGCCAAATAGATTGATGATTTCCTTGAGAACTTCGGTCGTGCATAGGCCGCTAGCTGGATACTAGCTGACGTACTTTCCATAGCCATGATTTGCACCAAGTCCGTGGCTGCCATCGATAGGGCCAGGCAGGGTTCCTACAAGAAACCGCTTCGGACCTCTGCAGCAGTAGACTGTCTTAAACCTCTCCCCCTCCTCTTCTGTGCAGGAGGATCGGCCCCACACCTTCCCCCCCCCCCCCCAACCAAAACCACCACCAGTCTCAAGCCCCCCCCCCCCCCCCCCCCTTTTCTTCCTCCAACTACTGGATACAAGCACATTCCTGTTGCACACCGCTCCTTGGGCAACACTTTTATTGCGAGGAGGCTGGTTCGGGAGAGGCAGCCCTTCCTTCGACCTCCCCTCTTGGTTGAGACCTGTCCCTCATGCTGACTTAAAGGCGGCTTGCTTTTGGGTTCATGTACTGTTTCTTGTGGCACGCCGTACAAATGCCCTAGACTCTGTAGCGGGATACTCTTTTCTACTTTGTGGTCGCGACCAGCATGATTGGACCTTGGATTCGACACTTGGTTGGCAGGCTTTGAGTTTTCTCATTACATGGAGGACCTTGGGATCACAAATTTGGTGTAGACCTTATGTCCACTGGCCAAGTTCACAGTGACATTGCCAGATGCCATAGGTTATAGACACATTATCATTCACTTTTTTGCAAATGGGCAGTTCTCCCTTGCTATGTGTACATTCATGAGGACTCTTGGGCAGAGGATGTGCTTCAGAGGACTGCGGGGCATGTGATGTAGTCTTGTTTGTCTCGGGGTCGATTAGATGCGGATTACTCCCCATCCAAACTGGCCTTGAAGATTGCTCGCCTATATGCTGCGGCAGCATGGGTTTTCTCTCACTGACCTGATGAGGATTGTCTCATGAAATATCCAAGGACTTGCAAGACCACAATTTGCGCCATCGGGGTCAGTTGAGAGAGGAGCTCCAAAGATGCCTTGTGGGTGGACCTATTGACATTCTCATGCTACAGGGGCATCATCTATGTGAGAGCCGCATCCAGCGGAATACGAGGTAGATATGAGACATTTTGATCAGTTGCTTTTGGGCCTAGCGGCATTCAGGGAGGCGTCTGTATGACTATTGCAGTCTCATGGCAGCAAGCCATAGGTATTATTGTGCCAGGTAGGGCCTAGTGGGTCACCATGCAGGTTCAAGGTAGCCTTGTGGGCTTCCTAAACATTTATGCACCCAATCAAGTGCACAGGCTGGATTTTGGTCACATATTGTGGAGTCACGCAAAGCAGTGGTGCATTTGGGGGGACTTCAATATGCTAGAGGACCCCTCGGATAGGATGGAGAGCAGCCATGCTACAGTTCACAAGTTGAGTTGGCTGCTTGGGACCGCCTATGTATGATTATGAGGATACCAAATGTATGGCAGTATGCAGGCTTTGTACGGCCCTCATATAGCCTCTCTTTCTCTTGGTCTGACCGCATAGTAGGGGGCGTGAATCTATCTAGGATAGATCGTTTTTACGCTAGTGACCACATTGATGACATGAGAGGATTAGTTTGCATTTTGGCATGTACTACTTTTTCCGATCATTCGCAAGTGATTCTTACTATGTCAGATAGATAGAGGAGGGGTAGTGTCATGCCACGCATCCCATAGAGGATTTTGCTGTATACAGAGCTCAGAGAGCAAGTTATGGCACTCTGGGTAGAGATTTTGGACACACAAGGGAACCCTGCTGCTAGAGCCTCGCCTTGTGGAGCTTAGTTGTTTCTTCCTCCAGGAATCTGCACCTCGCTTGGCTGCGACCAGGGAGGAGGAGATTGACTCCGACGGGGTATTGCCTCCTTACAACAAATGCAGGAGCATCACCCAGGTAGCCCTTGGATGGAGGAGCAGATGCAGCAGGCTCGGCAGGAGCTGATCACCATCGAGAAGCGGTGCCACGAGTTTGCCTTTCAACGCCAGGCATCTTAGTGGACTCAGGTGGGTGACAAAGTTACTGGTGAGTTCTCTGAGATTGTGGGTCCTCGCCATGCGCACACGAGTGTTGGCCAGTTGAGGAGGCCCGATGGGTCTGTTGCTATAGAGCCAAAGGATATGCGCACAGTTGCTACTGACTTTTATCGTGAGTTGCTTTTAGCCGAGCAACACTCAGAACATCAAGATACGGGTAGAGAGCAGGTGTGGGGCACAGATGCCTTGTTTAGTCACTGAGGAGATGCACAAGAGGCTTGAGAGCCCTCTCCAGCCAGAAGAGGTACAAGAGGCCCTCAGCGCACTTCCCATGGGAGGACTCCCAGCTTCTTGGAGTATTGGGAGGTGCTCGGTCAAGACCTTTGTAGGGCTTACTAGCACATTCTGCACACTAGGGAGATGCCAGACAGCATGAGTGAGAAGGTGACTGGGACTTCCTTGAGGGCACTATGCGCTGGATGGGGTTTTCACATGGATGGATTAGGGGAGTGTCAGCAATCTACAAGTGTGCGCACATTCAGGTGTTGTTGGCACGGGGAAGAGGGGAACGCTTCATGCTCACATGATCGGTTCAACAGGGCTGCCCTCTTCCAGTTCCTCGTCTACAATAAGGCATTGAACAAGTTTTTGACCTCACAAGAGGTTTGTTTGCTGCCTATTCAGGGAGAGGAGCTTTTGGACGTTAAGTTTGCTAATGACTCAGGTATGTTTTTGGAGGTCCGGGAGGCTAATTTGCACAGGTGTGAGAAGTCTCTTGAGATGTTTTGTTGTGCGTAGGGAGCATTGATCAACTGACGGAAGACAATGGCTTTCTGGGTTGGTAGTGCTCCCATGCCTGATTGGTCACCTGGAGAGGGCTTTAGGTGGATCCCTCCCAGGACACCAGAATGCTACTTGGGCTGTCAGGTTGGTTTGGATCTGTCACCAAAGCAGCAGATTGCTCCTCCTTTCCATCAGGAGGAACTGCTCCACTGGATCTCAGCATGGCTTTCTCTTGCTGACAGGGTTGTGGTGGCCAACCAGGTGTTACTGGCTAACATGTGGTACATCACATCTTGCTGGATTCTCTCGAGCTCTTGCACCAGGCTGCTGGAGAGGCTGATCGGAACTTCTTGTGGTCAGGACGAGACACACAGTCGGTTCGGGCCAAGGTCTCTTGGCAGGTCATCACTCTGTAGTTTCTCTTGGGGTCTCATGGCAAAGGTCATCCCAAGGAATTCTTGACTCAAGATCTAACGGGTCTGGGTATATGACACAAGTTCTCCCACTGATGCCCACAACTGTGATCCGTCGAAAACAGCACTCAGCCACCTTTAGTGCCTTGGTAGTGACTATGTGGAGGCAGCCGTCCCTCTAAACCTCGAAGAACATGCAAGAACCTGTGTCTGAGCAAGCGAAACGAGGACCTCTGGTTGCGTGAAAGCCCCCATTTAGTAGGGAGCTGCTGGCTCCATAGGATGGTGTCACTCTGTAGGTATAACCTCTACAATATCCTGACACATGTTCTACACTCCCCTCATGTCTTGTAACTGAATGCCTTGAATCTCCTCAGAATCTACCGTAAATTGCAGCCAGTCCCCAAAAGATTGGGTTGGACCCTCTGCCATGGGACACAAAGAGACATGAGGTCTACTACCAACCATGTGGCCTCGTTGTGTGGTGACCATAGGGTTCCAAACAAGTGGCTGCCTCAAACGCTCCTCAATGCATGTATAGCCTCTACAATATTCTGACAATGCTTTGCACCCCCCTCATGCCTCGCAGCTGAATGCCTTGAATCTCCTCAGAAGGTACTGTAAACTACACTGGTGGCTTTGGGCTGAGAAAAATCCACCCTTTGATGCGAGTGCAGTGCGACTAGGAGGAGTGGTTTTGGCGGGATCACTTTACTCCAACTGATCATCCGAGGACCTCTTTCTTCTAGTACACAGCTCGGCTGGGTCACCACATACTGACAGCACAGAGAGAGGCTCGTCATGCTGCAATGATTCACTAGCAGCAAGAGAGTCTCATCTCTGAGTTCTTGGCAAGATTTTGGGAGCAGGAGCGCTTGTGGGACATCAGACAGCCATGGCCAGTCACCATGTTCCAATAACTAGTTGCACATTGAGCTACTGCAATGAGAAATTCGTTGGTGCACAGCGACCTCTTGGCAGTATGTGCCGCCTTTGCCCACCCACTTGAGACTCGGCGTCACTGTCTGTGGGACGGCCATGGCATGAGCAGGTTTAGCTTCGGATTCTTCGGTTAATGCCTACACTCTCTACAGCCAGCCAGTACACTTGGGCTGCTACGACTTGATCCACACTCACCGACCCAAGACTTCATTTGGAGATGGCTTCAGTCAGCAAGATGATTGTGATACAGGAGGGCCGGCCTACACTCCAGCCAGCCATAGAGTTAAAACCCTCCGGAGTGGAGCAGAGATAGAGAGTGGAGTGGTGTTGGGAGCGGGAGCTCATCTGCAGCCTGACACTAAGGTTAATCTCGTGAGCTCGCTACTTCTGCATCTTCGAGGCTCGATCCGTCCCACCGGCGGAGACCTCCGTGACAGTTGGCTGGAGTGCCACACACTTAGGGGCCAGTTTGAGAGACTCCAGGGCAGCTCCGACCGCATGCAGGAGCGCCGCGAGGCCTTCTTGCGACTTTGGCGCCCAGGGCCCTTCTTCAACATGGCTCATGGCACGCCTACCACCCACCAGTGTGGTTGTTTCCTCTTCCCTTCTCCTGATTTAGCCATCATTGTACATATCTTGTCTTTTCATTGGGAGAGTCTCCCCACATGTTTATGTAGCCCTCTCTAGCACAGGAAAATTGTAGCCCATTGGGCAGTTTCTTAACTAATGGAAGGATCCTTTTCTTGCCACAAAAAAGAATTGGCCACCATTTATGAGCAACAAAACAAGAGAAATTGGCTGTTGATCGTTATGGTAAAGCCCTTATTGAGGATTTTTGGACATCTTAGATGGACAGAGGCTGAAACCCCCTACAATTAATCCTTAAAGACAATTTTTCATTTTTGTTCAAATTTAGTTTGTGTTACTGGCACACACCAAGAGGAAAGTAGTTAAAATGGTGTGGCACTTCAGTCTTGTAAGTCATGTTTGGCTCTTGTCTAAATTAACACTACTTTCTTCTTTCTTTTCCTCAAAACACACAAGCAAACAATTGTATGACTCTTAGAGATGCTCTAATGCTACTTACCCCTTTTCGCCGTACTAGGCTTGTTGAATCGGAGTGAGGTAAAATCTGTTTCATAAGCCCTTTCTTTGAATCAAGCATGAGTCTTCTCCCAGATTCAAGCCGTGTCACATTGACTAGAACAGATGCAACATGCTCATAATGGTCCTTCGATCCTGCATCAATAAACAATGACAAAATGAAGCTAGGAACACAAAAGCCTGCAAACACACTTTTGCATTCACAAAATGTCAAGAGACATTAAAAAAAAAAGATACCCAAAGCACACAGTACAGCCGATACAAACAGATCGAAACAGTTGTATTAATTTTTCTTTATCATGCAGTATGTCATGGTAATGGATATGCTTTATCTACAACAAAAAGTTCCTGCATTTACTTCGATTGTGAGTAATCACACAATAGTGAGATAGCAATTCCTTGGCTGTGATTGAGAAAGAAACAGACCTTCAGGAACCTTTGAGAAAAGTCCCACAAGTTTGCGCACAAATAAGCCTTCCAGTTTGTCAGCTTCCTAGTCCTTGCATAGACGACATATTGCAAGATTTGCAAAGTTAAGATCACAGCACGAGATGTAAGCATTAAACAGCCCTCTTTCGCTGACCTGAAGCAAGCACTTGACACCAAGATCTGAATGTGTGAGATTGACAATCAATAAAAGCAAGAGACTATTCAAATCTTGAGTTGGGCCCCCCAGTAGCTCCATTGTTTGCTCAATTCCACCCCCTTGTATGATTGCCTCCCCTAGTTCCGTATCTTGGGAGAGATTTACAAGAGCTTCTACTGCAAGTTGACGTACATTCTTCAAACAGCGAAAGTGTTATAAGTCACAACTCAACCAACATAACCATGATTTACTTGAAATCTGCAATGAACTGACCTGTTCAGAACAAAGAAGCAACAGAAGGGCCCTACAAAGTGACCCTCCCTTTCCTGCAAGGCTTCTTATGCCATCTTCACTACCTGTTAAGCCATGCACAATACTGACAGCTGCCATTTTCACCTGCAACAATTATAAACTCAAAGACCCAAGCATGAGAGTTTGCATACCAAAAATCTGGGACGATTATGGCAACAACTTTGGCTAAACTGCTAGCCATTGATGTAAATGAATAAGAATGAATTTTCATGCACATAAGATCTATTATGATTTTTTTTTTAGGAACTCTCCCTGTTGCTGCTGCCGCACTCCACTTGCTCCTATTGCCGTCGCTCACAGCAGCCCCCCCCCCCCCCCCCCCCCCCCCCCCCCCCCCCCAAATCTCGCGCTTCCTTTCTCCTCGACGGGTTTCGCCAACAGCTTCTCGGACTCGTTAGGCGCAATTCACTCCAGCATGAGAACGACCTCTTTTTGCCTACATTTGTAGTAGCAGACAGAATGAAGCTCGTGCTCCGCCTCGGAGGGACTCTGATGAAATCCCCTCCATCGACTCCGCCGAGCCCACCATCTGACTTGCTTTGTCGCCAGCGGAGCAAGCGAGCATTGCAGCAAAGATGGAGCGCCTTCAGGCCACCTCTGTTATCTGTAAGATCATTGGCAGTCGTCCTAGCAGAGGCGAGGTGCGCGACCTCCTACAAGCCCGTCTCCTAGCAGAGGTGGGAAAGATCATCGACATACAGCTTCTTGAGCGAGGGTACTACTAGATTGAGTTTGAGACTCCTGAGATGGCTGCCAAGGTCATTTCCATGAGCCCGCTGGCCATCTAAGCGGTCAGGGCTCATTTCCGGCAGTGGCGCCATGGCTTCAACCCAGCTTCAGATGTTCTTGCCGAGGAAGCAGATCTGCCCATTTCGGTTTGCTTCCCCGGCCTAAGGAGAGAGTACCTCCCGTTTCTTTCTAGGATCAGTTCTGAGATAAGGACAGTCTTGGAGTCTCCGGGCACGGCAGCTTCAATTGTTGCCAAGGATGCAGGTATACCCACAGTACACGTTCTAGTTCGGGACTCCCACTCTCTCTCGAAGGTAGCCTCCTACCTAGGGTGAGTGGCGGCTGGCTCCGCCAGAGGGTGGAGTATTCGAGACTCTTCGAGCCGGTGCTTCATTTACACAGATGGGTCATCTAGCAAAGGTCTGTCCTCGCAAAAGATCTCGACCCGGATCGCATGCTCAGCCTCCCAAGGCTGTGGAGGCACATCAGGCAGGTACCCAGGGCAAACAAGCTCGCACCTCTTCAGAGCCCAGGACCAGCCAGGTGATGGCTGGCAGCAGGCAAATAGCCGCCGTCGACAGGTTGAGCTCATCGCACGGCCCCCCTGGTGGCCAACCTCCGGTTGTCCATCAACAGTTGGTTCCTACAGGAACCGTTTTGACCTTCTATAAGGAGCCTCCTTCCACCTCAGCTTCACCACCACCAACCCCTCCTCCCCCCCACCTTCCGTCTCCTGTGCTCCACCTACGCCTCCACCTCCCCCCCCCCCCATTTCCCCTCCACTGATCCTTCAGCATAGTGTAACAGGGAACGGGCAAAACGCATCCCAAACGTTCCAAAATGGCATTCCGGACGAGTCTTGTTCCCAAAACGGAGACGGGAACGGAACGCCGTTCAGAAACGGGCGGAACATGGGGCGGAACAGCGGAACGGGTAAAAGTAGGCATTTGGGGGCAGATTTGGGGCTGTTTGGGGGACACATTTGGGGCAGTTTGAGGACACGTTTGGGTCCAGATTTTGGGGGCAGTTTTGGGGTTGTTTAGGAGTCGATTTGGGACTAAGCTGAAAGGAGGTAACTCAAGCCTTACTTTAGTCGACCGTTCCGGGCCCCCCCCCCCTCCCCGTTCCTGTTCCCCCGTTCGTGTTCCGGGTAAGTATGCAAGTTCAGCATCGTCTCCTGAACCTTCTCACACTCCTTCCTCGACACAGGGATTGGGTACTCATCCGCAACTCGACGCTCTCTTGGTAGTGCTTTCGCTACGAGCCAAACGGCTCAGGAGGGAGAACCCTTACTAAGGACGTCACTTTTGGTAGGGGTCTCTCCTTTTGCGTCAGTCCCTCGTGGGATGACCAGTTTCGACATTTGCGGAAGTGGGATTTTTTTCACTACAATTTTACCCTTTTCCTCGGCGACCCATCTTCCAACCTCAAGGCAGCTTGTTTTCAAGTACACTTTCTTTTTCTAGCCGCCAGAGGTACTGAGGTTTTGGATGCAACGGTTGGCTTCTTCTTCTCGTTGTATGGCAGAGATCACACAGAGTGAACTCTACACATAGTCCTAGATTGGTTATGTCTAGGCTTTAGAGTTCTGGCACCACATAGGAGACCTGAGTGTGACAGACTTGATTCAGACACTTTGGCCGCTAGCCAAGTTCACTGTGACGCCACTTGATACAGTTGGATATAGACACATTGTGGTTTACTTCTTTGCAGAGACTAAGAGTACTCCTTTCTATGTATTTGTAAATGAGGATTCTTGGACAAGGGATGTAGCCCTACGGGTTGCACGCTCTTCTTGAGCGTAGGTTGGGATAGTCACTACAGTCACGCCTAACTTGGGGTCGCTCTGATGCAGGTTACTCCCCATTCAAGCCAGCCTCGACGATTGCGAGGTTGACTGTTGTCGCAGCATCAGTCTTCTCTCATTGATTCCATGAGGATTGTCTCATGGAATGTGCAAGGTTTAGGGGAACCCTAGTTTTTGCGTGTAGCAGGGCTACAATCACTACCACAGGACAAGCAATTAGTTGCAGTTGGACTGGAGTTCACACTGGACGGACTCTCGCCTGGACAGTGACACGTGGCAAGTGATACGGATGGTGGTCTAGTGAACACCGTGGCCAAAGCACCACCACCTCAGTTTGGAGATAGGCTTAGCTGGATTGGGATATCTGTTGACCGTTGGTGGCTCTTTAGGAGATACATATGTGTGGTTGGCGCCAGTCATTGGCATCATTATCATCTAATTTGTGTGGTCGAGCGTCTTGAGTTCAAGCACAGCACGTCTGCACCATTCCTGCACATTTGAGCCTCGACACCCCCATTGTACCCGTGAGTTCTGGGCTGGAGCTGAGTGCGCTGCCATGCCAGAGTCTGTATTGGTTCTTTGAGTTAGTCGAGTCCCATGTTGTTCATGTTCTACTATTGAGTCGCTATATTTGTTTGCTCTATTATTCATCGTCTTCAGTGGTTTCGGAGTGAGTTTTCACGTACATTGCATTGAGGAGCACCCACTGTAGAGAGCACGACACATTATCTCCGCTATAGGTGCTCTCATTCTTGGCACGCCTGGTGGGACCTCAACTGAAGTCTCACTCCGTTGAAAGTCATTCGAGGAGCTAGCTTGGTCTCGTCCAGTTTTCCCTCAACCTGCTTGTCCTCGACCTGCTTAGTCCGCGACTTGCTTGTCTAGTCTCTCGTGCTGGTCTAGTCGTCTTTTGTCCAAGTCTAGCCAAGTGGTCTAGTCAATCGCCTGGGTCTAGTGGAGTTTGGACCAGTATTCAGTAAGTTAAAGGTTTTCGTGCCCAAAGCTTGGGTGGCCTTCTGGTTACTGCATGACACATACGAGGCAGTCAATAGAGCGACAAAGCCCACTACTAAGTCCTATGAAGCCACAGAAAGCGTCAACCTTTCGTGCCAAGTAGAAGTCCACCTGCCCCATTACCCCTACCTTCCCACGCGACTACCTCCATTCCCTCAACCAGTTCTACACCTCCCAAGTCACCCTCCCCAGTAAAGTTCTCGCCCACTAGGTTACAGCAAGCTCTTGAGCAACAAGCTCCTGCACAGACCGCCATGGAGGAGCTCACAAGCGTTCAGGCTAAGGTCAATATCAAGTTTCCGACTTTCAAAGGTCTCTCCACAGAGGATGCCGACGACCATGCCCGTAGATTTGTTTCCCTCTGCAGGGGTCGTGGCCTCAACCGAGAAGACGCCTACTTAGTCCTCTTTCCATCCACCTTGGATGGCTTAGCAGATAAATGGTACAATTAGTTTGCAGAAAACCACTTTACGACTTGGGCCACATTAAGACAATAGTTCTGTGAAGCTTTCAGATCAGGGGACTTCCAAGAGAAGATTCTGGATGAGTTGGCCAACCTGATGCTCCAATCCAATGACACTTTTGCAGAACTCATGACCAGAACAAAGTCTCTAGTCACCAAGCTTCCTCAGCAAGGTGAATTTATGGTCAAGAAGTGGGTATAGGAGGCTCTTCCTAAGACTTCTCAACAAAAACTTTGAGAGTCTCTGACCTGAAGCCACTCTAGAGGAGTTTGTTGTTTCTACTATTAGGATAGAGGGGGCTAGGAAGCTGTTCACCGACTCTCCTCAGGTAGAGATTGCCTCTGTACTCTTGGAAAGTCCATCTGACCCCTTGGCTTCTTTACGCAAGAAGCCCTAAAGTTACAACGATCTCTTCAAGAGGAGAGGTCCTTCTCTCTTAGATAGGAGAAGCCTCTACATCATGAGGCTTTGGAACAGATCAAGCGTGAGTTAGAAGAGCTCATGTCTCAACAGGAGACTAAGACTATGGTCTGGTGTAGCTCCTGACACTCTCTAGGGCACCCTCCACATGAATGCCCCCTTCGGACTTATTGCCATTTCTGTGAAAAATCTGGACATGAGGACAAGGATTGCTACTACCTAAAGGGATTGCGACAAATACAGCAAAGTCTCGGTCCTACTCTCTAACAAGGGTTAGCACCTGCATCCAACATGGTTCCCCTCTATGGCCATTCAAACTACATGCCACCCTTGCTGAATACCCCTCCTCTTCAAGATATGCCAAGCAGTTCTCCGTCTCAAAGTTTTTATCATGCCCATGCTCCCTCAGCCCCTCAGAGCTTCTACTCTTCACCCTCCACCTCCATGCAGCAGGAGCAGAGACCACCTCATCCCCCATTTTGTCCATCCAATCGGCCCATTTTATGCTACAGATGCGGAGAATATGGGAATTACCAAAGCAAATGCCGACCAACCTCCGGCTTTCTTGGAAGCAGTGGCTGACTTGCAACAGATCAAAGTACCCGAGGAAGCCCAGATAGAAGGAGCCAAGCATACATCAGAAGCAATCTTGAAGAACACCTTTCAGCAAGTGTCACTTTATGACATTTTCCTGCTCGATGCAAATCTAAGAAGTGACACCCTTACAGTCATTTAGTCTCTGTACCCGAGTGCAGGACCTCGTGGCGGGCACCTCCTCGTACAGCACTCAGATTCCTACATGATTTCCTATCCCGCCGCTCCCCTCACCGATTACAGGAGTCCTCGTCTCCCTGTATCTATTCTTGGTCACCAATTCTCTCGTGTCATAGTAGATGGTGGATCTGGCATCAATCTGATGCCAGAGTTCACTATGTTGGCTTTATGTCTGCAGCCTACCCGCCCTACTCCCTTCACAGTTACGTTGGCCGACCAAAGGATAGTCTACCCAGTAGGCATAGTGGACAAGGTGCCTCTGCACGTACAAGACTTCACCTTTAGCTTGGATTTTGTTGTGGTTTATCTCCCACAGGTGCAAGGAGGCTTTCCTTTGCTCATCGGTAGACCATGGCTGCGGCACACTAAAGCACTTCATGATTGGGTATACATACTCCTGGCTCCCCAATGCAACCAATTCGACTCGAAGGAGGCATGATCCAGTCGTTCATCATAGTTCTTTGTCAGTGGAGTCCAACCCTGACCTGGAGCAGCCTACCCCACGTGACAGGTCCGACGAAGATCTACTGCAGTGGTTGGAGGCTACTACATCGTTGTCATGCTATGTGGTCTCTATTGAACCCTTGCTTGAGAATCCACCCTCTTCCCCTGCTCCTCCAGCAGAGACCAACGAGCCACATCATCCAAAAGCAAGTGACAGTCACTGAGGACCCATCAGCCTCGGTGAACCTATAACACATCATAGAAGGGGGAAGAAATCTCCTTTGCAAGAGTTCACCAACGTCTCACCTCTCCCCTTAGCCTCCTCTGTGTTCAACTCCCCAACCACGCAAAAACACTGTTGTGTTTGAGGACTTACCCTTCGAGGAGCTTCCACCAGGATGGTTACAAGAAGAGTATGCTGATTTTCACATCGATCAGACACCAGCCCATGATGTCTCAAAGCTCTAAGAGGCAGCTCAATCTTCATCTTCTGATACACCCTCACCTACACATGATGACCCGGTCAGAGAAGTCAACCTAGGTGGCCCTGACGATTCTCAGCACATCCTCTTAGCCGCTTGGTTATGGGATCATCCAGCGCTACTCGATCAGGTAGTCTCTTTTATGCACTCCTTTAAAGATGTTTTTGCTTGGTCTTACAAAGATTTGGAAGGAATCCCACCAAAACTGGGTGTCCATACTATCCCTCTGGTTGAAGGGGCTAAGCCAGTCAGAGGCCGAGCTTACAAGCTCAACCCTAAATATGCAAAAGCTGTCAATATAGAGCTCGAAAAAATGCAAGAAGCACAGATTACTGTACCAGTGGAGCACTCTGAGTGGCTATCACCCATGGTCATAGCGCCTAAGAAGCAATCCAATAAAATCCGCCTGTTCAGCGACTACCGCACTCTGAACAAGGTAACTATCCTAGATGGTTTTCCCACCCCCTTCACTGAGCGTGTGCTTGAAGATGTGGCAGGGCACGTACTTTACAATTTTATGGATGGCTTCAATGGCTATAATCAGTTGGGCATCCATCCGAGTGATCAGCTCAAAACGGCTCTTGTAACTCCATGGGGTATTTTCATTTACACCAAAATGTCTTTTGGGCTGAAAAATGCTCCACCTTCTTTCAATCGCACAATATATCTCATCTTTTGTCCTTTGCTCACGGATCTTCGCATATTTATGAACGATTTTTCAACCTTCTCGGGTGCTCAATGTTCAACCCCATTGGAGATAGAGGAGCATCTCGCTCAGCTCTCTGCCGTCTTCCTCAGGTGCAGGGAGGCACATCTAAAGCTCAATCCGAACAAATGCCATTTTTTTGTCACTGAAGGTACACTTTTAGGCCATGTGGTGTCTGCTAAAGGTTTAGCGCCTGACCCAGAGAAGATAGTAGCCATCTTGAAGTTGCCTCCTCCCATCAACCCCAAAGGTGTTTAGAGCTTTGTGGGCAACACAAACTATCATCGCAGATTCATCCCTATGTATGCACACGTAGCTCAACCATTGACCCGGCTCACTAGAGCTGTACCCTTTCAATGGTCAAAGCCCAAGGTTGAAGCATTTGCATACCTCAAAAACCACCTAACTGGCTCTCACTCAGCTCAAAGCCCAGAACTCACGGGTACAATGGGAGTGTCGAGGCTCAAATGTGCAGGGATGGTGCAGACATGTTGTGCCTGAACTCAAGACGCTCGACCACACAAATTAGATGATAATGATGCCAATGACTGGTGCCAACCACACATATGTATCTCGTAAAGAGCCGCAAATGACCAACAGATATCCCAATCCAACTAAGCCTATCTCCAAACTGAGGTGGTGGTGCTCTGACCACGATGTCCACTAGACCACCATCTGTATCACTTGCCACATGTCATTGCCCAGGCAAGAATTCGTCCAGTGTGATCTCCAGCCCAACTGCAACTAACTGCTTGTCTTGTGCCAGTGACATCGTAGCCTTGCTAAAAGTTGCCTGCCACAAGACCACTCACCATCTCGGTGAGAGAGAACATTGAAACTAGCAAGAAAATGCAATCAACCCGATTGGAGGTCTGTGGAGAAGAAATGATGAAATGTTGTATTTGCAAAATATGAGGAAGAAGTAGGCAACCTGCCATAGTGATATAGGTTGACAGAGAGCAAAAACCGAAGAAGGCCCGCCAAATTTAGCCAGTTTTCTTTGAGGCGACCCGCCAACTGGCCTAGAATTTTAAATTTTTTGTCCTTTGAAAATACACTAAAGCCGGTTCTTTCTGAACATTGCGGGGTAGGGATGAGAGAAGGTGGTAAGGGCGAGGGGTTGATTAGAGGGTGGTTAGGGGTGAGAGGGGGGGGGAGGGGTAGAAAGGGGTGAGGGGGTGGGTAGGGACTAGGGTGTAGAGAGGGTCTAGGGGATGGGTAGGGTCTAGGGGCGAGGGGGTGCGTGGGGTCTAGGGGTGGGTAGGGGCGAGAAAGGGTAGGTAGGGGTGAGGGGCTAGAGAGGGACGAGGGGTGGGTAGGGGTGAGAAACTAGAGGGACGAGGGGGTGGGTAGGGTCTAGGGAGGGTAGGCCTCGATAGAGGGGCGAGGGGCTAGAGAGGGACGACGGTTATAAGTGAGGGATGGAGAGGGGTAGGTAGAGGCGAGAGCAACATAATACCACACTGGCAAGAGCAACATAATACCACATTGCCCTGGTGACCACCAAGGCAAAATGAGAGAGAGAGAGAGAGAGAGAGAGAGATTCGCTTAAAACACTTCACTGAATCAAATCACATTTAAATTGAGTCGACACGGCCCGGCGTAGTTCCCAAAGACTGGCGTCCCTTTCGGATTTTTGTATTAAACTTTGAGCACAATATAACTCCCTCGGGTCCTCAACTCTCAGACTCTGCTTCCAGATGCTCTACAGAGTGAGGCCCTTGGGTTCCTTTTATTCTTACAAAGGGATGTCAAAAGCAGAGCCCCAAAAGCAGTAACTCAAAAGCTTCTTGCTCAAAAGCAGTAAGCCTAAAAATTGCCAACGCTTTTGTACGGATTCAGTGCTTTTCTCGAAAATCCGTACAATTGTGCCACATCAGCGTTGTCAGCGCAAATCACGGAAATCCACACGCTCTGCCACATCAGCAGCTAGCGCGATTTGCAGCGTCTGTACAGCCAGCAGCCAATCGATTTTTTTTATTGTCCTTTGTGTCCCATGGCCCAGCCTCGGCTAACGCCCATAAGTTGGAACAACTTATAAGGTCTGCCACGTCATCATTTGTGACAATGAGCGTATGCCTGGCGGTGGTGATGAACCACCCGTTAATGAGGATTGGGGAGATTGGTCCCGGTTCTACTCCGATGTAGGTGATCAACCAATCAAGATACCTACCCTCCCTACCTTTCCCTCAAATCGGCAATTGAATGGAGACAACTATGCCATTTGGAAAGCAACCATGATGGCGGTCTTTGACTCTTACGAGCTTGGAGGCTCTTTTTCAAGCAACTTTCAAAAGCCAAAGGACTCTACGAGAGCGAAGCTATGGGAGCATGTCAATGCTTGAATCCGATCTTTCGTTATCCTCAACAGTACACCATCAGTTATCAGTCACATACGATTAATGAAAGATGCAAAGTTGATTTGGGATCGGTTTTCTTTACTTTACGATCGAGTCTCTCCAATGAAGCGGATAGCCCTCGAGGTGCAATTGAGGACCTTGGATGTGAAGAACTCTTCCATGCGGGATAGCATCAACAAGATGCAAGAGCTTCAACAAGAGATACTTCATATGGGAAAGCTTATCACTACAAAGGATATGGCCATCTCGCTTTTGGCCCAATTGCCTCCTCAGTATACCAACTTCTATTCTTCATTGATTACGAGTGGCAAGCTGAATACTCTTCCAATGGTATTGGACCAGGAGAAGCGGTTCAATGCGGGGAAGAAGTCAAGCTCCGAAGCCTTTAACTAGTTCTTCCAACAACAACAAGAAGCAAAAGGGTAACTCCAACGAAGCCCCCTTGATTGACCTCGCAAAGCCGACCATTCGACTTGCTCTGTTGCCAGCACAGCAAGCGAGCCTCGCAGCAAAGGTGGAGCGCCTCCATGCAAACTTCGTCATCTGCAAGATCATCGGCACCCGACCTAGCAAAGGGGAGGTGCGAGATCTCCTCCAGGCCCGCCTTTTAGTAGAGGTAGGAAAGATCATTGACGTTCAGTTTCTCGGGCACGGCTACTATCAGATATAGTTTGAGGCATCCGAGATGGCGTCCAAGGTCATTGCGATGAGCCCCTTGGCCATCCGAGCAGTTAGAGCACATTACGGACACCACGTGCCAATAGAAAAGAGCAGACTAAACAGACTTTTAGCACTTCAATAACAACATGGAAGAGAGAGACGACACGCAAAACAGAGTGGCGGAATTCCACTCTAGAGAGTATTGGCCCCAAACCTTGGCGCCCCTTTCGGTATTTCTTTATATTGCATCAAGTTAGTACAAGCCGGTACTCCAAACTCTGCACCTTCTCCAGGAAGCATGCTAGAGAATGAGCCCTAACCTCATATTTAAAGCCCTAGGCCCCAAAAGCAGTTTACAGTAAAAAGCCTTCGAACTCAAAAGCATCTGGTTCAAAAGCAAAGCCAAAAAGCTGCCAGTGTAAATCACAGAAATCCGTACAGCCTGCCACGTCATTAGCCAGCACAAAACGCGGAAATCCGTACAGCCTGCCACGTCATCATGCTAGCGCAATTGTCGAAAACTGCCACGTCATCATGCTAGCGCAATTGTCGGAAACTGCCGTACATCTACCATGTCATCAGCTTTGCGTGGGTGTGTGCAGGTCCTGCTTTATTTTAATCCTTTGTCACTTGGGGCCCCATCGGGCGGGGTCCCCATAAGTTGGTAGGACTTTTTCTTCTTCTGCTACTTGTTCTTCTTAGGGTTTAGGCCCCTCGGCCGACATCTGCAAGTTCACTCCATTCTCAGGCTTTGACACGTCAACAGTTTGTTATATCTCCCCTTCTTGAAAGAGAGTAATCGTCCACGATTACAGGATATCTGCAAAACAACTCAAGTTAGCTAAAAAAAAATTCCGAGGGACAATCAGTTTGCTCTTTTTAATAAGGAGTTAGCTTCTCCTTTCTGCTCTTTTGATCAAAGAGTTAGCTTCTCTTTTCGTCAAAGACCGGAACTCTTGATATTCCGGTGTAGTAAAATTAGCCATCACACCCAGACCGTACTGATCTTCCACGGGTGTCTTGATGCACTAAAAAATTACATACCCAGGCAATCTCATCCAATTAGGAATATTCAGTAATTGGCACATCACAATGCAACATAAATGCTCACATATGCATGTTACAAGACATAGAAACATAAAGTTGCCGATGAACACTCCTCCCACATAACGTAATAAGGTCCGGGCCGGGAGATATTCAACGATTCCCTCATCACTCCTCCCGCATAACCTAAAAAGGTCCGAGCTGGGAGATATGGAAGCTTTTACAACCAAACGCCCCCTAGACCGTAGCCTGCATCGTTTGGACGTTTGGAGGTGCTGAGAGGAACCACTGCTCAGACTTCTTAATACTCCTCCCGCATAACCATCCAAGTCCGGGCTGGGAGTCACAACAACAATACTCCCCCAGTAAATAACCACAAGGGTCCGGGCCATGAGTAAAAAAAAACAACACTTTTCAATCATTCAATACTCCCCCCGCAAATAACCACAAGGGTTCGGGCCATGAGTAAAAAAAAACAACACTTTTCAATCATTCAATACTCCCCCCGCAAATAACCACAAGGGTCCGGGCCATGAGTATGAACAAGCATTCTCAAACATCATTGCTCACTACTCCACCCGGGAGTAAAATCACCAATCATTGAAACCAGTATTAAAACCAGAGTCAAACAATTCAAATCGGCGATAGGTTCAAAACAGATACAATCCATTTCAAACAAATTCCAAACAAGTTCTCAAACAGATTTCAAACTTAATAAGCAATCTCGACATCAGCCGAGCTCGAAAAGTCGACTGACTTTCCATCTCGACACCTGCACCAAAAAATTAGGATTAGGTTCATTCCATAGGGTCGTAGCCGAGTACAACATGGTCCATCAGCTCTTTGGACAAAGAGTGTTTCTTTGGCGGCGATGGTAGTTCCAAGATAGCAATCGTACTGGACCTCCAAGGTCATCTGATCGTGAAGAGACATTTACTGAGAGATGTCGGGAATTTTCAAGTTATAATCTGCTAGGGTTTCCATGGCAAGCATTTCAGGATACCCCACTCTGCCAGAAGGTGCACTCCAAAGGAAGATGTCGGAAACCAATAACTTCGGGCAAAAAAAATTTCTTGCAAGCTTGTCAAGTACTTGGAGTATGCTGCTTGGTGGCTATCAACATCTGCATGGCACTGCCTCTGAGAAAAACAGCAGCTCGAAACAAATCTTGGATCCTTCTCTTGCAAGTGATCTTTATGGCTTATGCCCTGTAAGACATGAGCGGTGAAGACGGGAGCGCGCCCGATGCACGATGAAGTAAGGGTGGGAGTGGCTAATAAGTCCGGGTTGGAGGGCGAAGATACCTCGAATAAAATTTGTCTCCTCTTTTGTAGGACCGGTATGCTTTTTAGAAAAGCACACGCTTGATGCTCTGATACCACTGCCACAAGACCGGCACCACGTGCCAATAGAAAAGAGCAAACTGAACAGACTTTTAGCACTTAGAGAGAGACGAGACGCGACACGGAGTGGCAGAATTCCACCCCAAAGTGTATTGGCCCCAAACCTTGGCGCCCCTTTCGGTATTTCTTTATATTGCATCAAGTTAGTACAAGCCGGTACTCCAGACTCTGCACCTTCTCCAGGAAGCATGTCAGAGAATGAGCCCTAACCTCATATTTAAAGGCCCTAGGCCCCAAAAGCAGTTTACAGTCAAAAGCCTTCAAACTCAAAAGCATCTGGTTCAAAAGCAAAGCCAAAAAGCTGCCAACGTAAATCACCGAAATCCGTACAACCTGCCACGTCATCATGCCAACGCAATTTTTGGAAACTGCCACAGCTGCCACATCATCAGCTTTGCGTGGGTGTGTGCAAGTCTTGCTTTATTTTAATCCTTTGTCACTTGGGGCCCCATCGGACGGGGTCCCCATAAGTTGGTAGGACTTCTTCTTCTTCTGCCCAACCTCAACCAATGGAAATTAAGAAGCATAAGTGATAGCCTTCTGACATGTGTCCCCCTTTCCCCTTTTGTGAGAGATTTAGGTAATTAATAAATGCAACTACACTCTCATTGGACCCCTTTGCCTCCTAGAAAATAGGAATCAGGCAAGCCGTTGGGCTGCTGAATGCTCATTGGTCCCCTTGGGAGACTGTCCAATAGTCTTCTAGAGAGCTTAATTCTTATTGGTTCTTTTATTAAGTGTCTTTAAATTAATTAAACTAGATTTACTCTAGCCTAATTCTCATTCGTCAACCTCCATGGCCATCCAATAGGATTTGAGTACACCTTGTGGGCATCTGGCCTAGGAAGCTGACATGTATCCCTCTTTCCCCTTTGTGTACAAATGAAGCTTGTGAGTGTGTGTGGGTGTTTCTCTCTCATCCCCTACTTCTTGGGCTCGACCCCTCCTATGTAGGGCTTGACAAAGACTTTTTGGAACACACACAAAGCATCCAATTCTCCTAATGTTTGACCTTTGGACACAACCTTTGAATTTTGGAACCTTAGCATTTTGGAAGTCTTAATGAGCTGAACCTTAGGGTCTTTTGCGCCCATTGTTGCACATAGCTCTTTTGCAAATGGCCCCCCCTTTGGATCCCTATTTTCCCTCCTTTGGATCCCTACTGTGGCCGGTCTACTAGCTTAACCAATATTCTAGCTTTTTCTCCCTAGCACTTCCCCATATTAAATGATCAGTTTAACATGAGAAAATCATTTAGGAGAATTAGATATTGATTATTATGACAACTCTCAAGAATCTCAAGAACCCCAAGCACCAAGACCCCAAGAACCCAAGTTCCTCGTGAACTTAAGAACCCAAGTCCCACAAGAACCCACAACTTCAGTGCATGGTCATCATCCGAAGCGGAATGGATACTTTGCATGAAGGTAGTGAGCATGGCAGTGGAGAAGAAGAATTTTCCCCACCAAGAGGTTTTTCTGACCCTCTCCCTTCGATTGCACTAACTCCTACGGAGGCTTGCGACAAGATAATGATGGACAAGGAGTTAGAAAGCGAATTAGAAAGCGACGAAATCATGGCAGCCATAGAGCGTGAATACGAAGACAGAATGGCCGCCATAGCGCATGAGCGCGAAGAAAGCAAAGCAAAATTTGATCGCGAGAACAAAGCAATCATGCAAGAGATGTTGCGACTCTTTTCTCAAATGCAGGCACAGATGCAAGAGATTCGGGAAAAGGAGACTCTTTCAGTTTCTTCTTCTCCAAAGCATCACACACAGGATTTGCATGATGATAAGCATGATGAATTGAATGATAAGGACAAGCATGATGATTTGCATGATGATCACGATGTGATTTCTCACAAGCATGATGATTTGTATGATCAAGACGTGATTGTTCACCAGGATGATGGTTTAGTTGATGCTTTTGCTAGCGAAGCTAACCTCGTTGTAGATTCAATCAAACACGACAAACCGATCCGGGCTCTCGAGCCTAGGTCCCAAAGAACCCTTACAGGAAGTACTATGTGTTCGCATGATTAGTCAGCTCGCATTGTTCGAGTGTTTCATTCGTGATCGTTTCCTGTATTTTAGTCAGCGTCTTTATATGATCCCCTTTCCTAGGCCTAACATATTGTACGTTGAGCATGTTTCATTCATGAATGAGCACGGATGTATGCGGGTTTCTCATGAAAAGCTGAAAAGTTTGCATTCAAGCAATTCACATTCCATGTCTCTTCCTTGGCATGACACAGTCGTAGAAAGACAAGAAAGATTGAGCATCAAGCATGGGCATGTCCATTGTGATTTGCCACAATTGATTGATTTAGATCAGAAACACAAGATTCAATCTCATTGTTTGCGTGTGTGTGGTGAACGGATTGGCAATCCGTCTATTTGTTCATCTACATTGCATGCACAGTTTGTATTTTTCCAATCACTTTACATGGAATGGGTATGTTCATGTTTTTTTGTTGGAGGTGGGTTCAGGAATTTTCAGCCATGGAGATTCTTGAAGAAAGTAGACGCATGACTAACGACGAAGTTGAAGCATTGAAGGAGCCACAGATGACTTTGTGTCGCTTTCGGCGCGGCCCAAAGAAGCAAGCGTTGCAGACCTTTATGAAGTTCAAGTATCGCACAACCCACACCTCAGAGTGGGCCGGCGAAGAGTCCTTTCGAGGATTCCGGATGTTGTTGGCGATCTCCCTCGACGCCATCAGTAACTCACTTTGAAAAGGAGGGGATGTCACGTGACACATCCAACCCTATGCGTCCGTGGACAGGCTACAGCATGACCAGGGTTCAGTTGAGTTCAGTCAATCTAGAATCGGAAGTGATCTGGCACCTTTGTGAGTCTGTTCGCAGACCGTGCATGTCTAGACACTTAGATTAGATGCATATCCTCTGGTTGCACACAGCATGATCATCAGATTTCCATCAGAACCCATCAGTAGCATTTTTACAGTTCATAGACCTATTTTCCCTATTTTTGACATTTTTCACTATTATTTTTAAGTGACTTTTGTTGAGGATTCGGTAGGGCAATTTTGCTAAGATAATATATAAGCAAACCAAAGCTAGCACTTTCAGGCAGAAGAGGCAACAGGAGCATCGCTCAACAGGCACCTTCTCAGCACGACCCCCAACAACATGGCCTAGCGTTTTTGCAACTCAGCATCAAGCTAGCGTTTTTGCAAGAACAAATCAGCCTTGGCAATTTTGCATTGCAGAGGAGCTTCGGCATTAACAGACACATCAGAACCACTTCACGACAGCAGATCGGCCCTAGCGTTAGTGGATTTTATCCAGCATCAGATTTTCAGCCCTAGCGTTTTTGCATCTACAGACACTTCAGCGTTTTTGTAGATCTTCCGGACGAAATCCCCACAAGCATCAACGTTTTCAGTTTTCAGCAGTTAGCACTCGCAAAAGAAGTCCCGAACCTCGCAGATCTCACCTTCCCGCAGCAGTTTCTCGCCACACCGTCACATTCTGCAAGGTTTACAGTTTCAGCCCGGGAAACGCAGATTTCAGCATCTGCGTTTTCAGCGTGTCGTCGTCGCATCGTCGTCATCGACATCGTCACCGACATAGAGTCAGAATTCAGCAGATAAAGATTTGCAGATTTCAGCCATTAGCGTTTTCAGATTTCAGCCCGTCTCGTCGTCATCCTCATCGTCGTCGACATCGTCGGCAAGTCCAAGCATTGTAGAGATTTGTGCAATCATAAGTAGACCGCTCTCGCCATAGAGAGTGGGGCCTTCGGAGGAGGATATTACAACATCTCCGGTGTCGTATTCTCTTCTCTATCTCTCAGTCTCATGCACCTTCACGCACAGTGTCCATTCACTTTGTTTGTGTCCATTGCACTCTCTCATTAAAGAACGGAAGGCTCTCCCTTCTTTAAGAACAAGAAACCTTGAGCACAGTTCGGAGCACTCATCTTGAGCAAAGTTCAACATTCATTCCGCTGCACCTTACCCTCGATCAAGTTTGATGTGGAAGCCGGTGATCCAAAGACATTAAAAGACGCTATACGCTTGGCTCCAACTCCAAGAAATGAAGCACAAGAAGGGTAAGCTCAAGACGGCCTCAGGTAATGGTAACTCTTCCTCTCATGACTCGTCTAAGGACAAGGATTCTAATGGGAATGATAACCATAAAAAGAACTCTCAGTTCTTCGTTTCAATCTAATTCTCCATCTCGATCTCGATCTAAGGGCGATAACTCTAAGAATAAGGGTAAAGGAAATTCTGATAAGTCTCAACTCACACCTAATGAAAAGATCGCTCAAGGAGTTTTAGGTGGTCAATTAAGTGAGAAAGAACAAATATGGTATACAAAGGAACATAGTTGTTTTCATTGTCACGTAGTAGGTCACATGAAAAGGAAATGTCCTAAGAAAGAATCTAACAAGGAAACCTCTACTACGTCAGCTTCTGATGCTACCTCTCAAGTGAATGCTATGAGTGTGGTAGAGCAAGAAGCTAAGCAAGAGGTGATTTTTGACGAGGATGAACTCATAAAATGTTATGGACATGTTAATATGTTCAAAGGGTCATTGCGTTGTTTGATTCTAGAAGTTCTCGTGATGTCATAAGTGAATCTCGTGTGAAACGTGCACGTCTTCAAGCTTCTCCCATCCCAACCCTCTAGGTGCAAGGGTTCTCTGAAGGCATGGACGCTTCGATTTTTCAAGAATGTGACGATGTCAAGTTGATCATTCAACAAACTCAATTCACTCGTCGTTTTGTAGTCTCTAAACTTGCAGAATGTGATATCATTTTGGCATTGAGTGGTTTCGTATGTTCAAGCCCATTATCGATTTGGGAGAAGATCACGTTTCTTATCAAAGATAATGTGTCGCAGCCCGCCGTCCTTCGAGGCGAGAGCGGTATTCCCTCTTATCTCTCACATCCAGGCAAACAGAGAGCTACATAGAGGAGCCCAAGCGGCGGTCATCTATGTCAACTCCACATCGAGGAACTTGGGTATTCTTGATAGGTATAGTGAAGGTTTTGTTAAGGTCAATTCCGTGTTTTCCCACGATCATCACTCCCCTAGACACCCTCCCCATCGACCTATGAACATTGTCTCCAACCAATTGCATGACGAGGACACGTAAGTAAATTTTTTTCTCAATCGGATAAAGAGAAGCCAAAACCAGGTGATTTCTCATTTAGGAGGCTTCGCCTTCCCAAGGTACGGTCTTTTGGTTTACCAATTTTCTTTGTTCGTAAGAAGCCAAACTCATTCCAGTTTTGTGTGGATTTCAGGGCACTCAAGACAAGGATGGTCAAATTCCGGAAGTCGAGCTCACATGGCCGTTCCTTTGGAGCGTCTACAGGAGGCACAACGAGTTTCCAAAGTGGACCTGACGAGTTGCCGCCACAAGGGTGGCCTGTGTGCATTCCATTTACACAATCAAAAGCAAATACCACATCAGCAACGGTGTGGGGAGCCCTTGACAAGGTTGGTTGGGGCCCCATCAAGTGTCATTCTCCTCTTCTCTCTTGTTAGAGTTTTGGCATCTAAAGTGAACTACCCAATGTGACCCCATTATTAGTTTGTCTTTTAGGTATTTATTTTACTTATTTGTCAAGGTTTGGGTAGGGCAATTTAGTGAGGTTTTGCTATATAAGCAACCCCTTGCCTCCATGTATTCTCTCTCTCTCTCTCTCTCTCTCTCTCTCTCTCTCTCTCTCTCTCTCTCTCCCCTTGGTCTCTACGCTTTCGCCTTGTCAACTTTGACATGGTATCAGAACGAGGTCGTGCTTGAAGAACCTTGGAGTGGAGGAACAGTCGTCGCGAAGAGAAGAGAAGACACATAGTCGCCGGCATTCCTTGCTGTCTCCAGCGTTCTAAAACGCTGACCAATCGGCGCCGTTGAGCCCTCTGCCGTCGCCAACGTTTTGAAATGCTAGGCGTTTACAAAATTGTCCGAGAAGGGCAACACAACGGTCAACCCCCTCCCCCGGGGCCCAACAACATTTTAAAGCGCTCGACTAGCGGCTTGACTAATCCGACCCTCCTCCTGCCTCTTGAGCGCCCAACATTTTAAAACGCTCACCCTTCCCCCCCTCCCCGACCTTGCTTTCTTTTGAATAGCCCAACATCACCCTTGCATTAGAAGGTTTGCCCATTGTCAAGAGGCACGAAAGGGTATTCTTTTCATCAACTTTGGAAGGTTTGGCCCAGCTTTTGAAGATATTTTGACGTGAGGCTTGGGAGACGAAGAGGCGGGAAATTGGAGTTGAAGAGAGGAACAACTTGGAGTATTGTGCAGCCATCTTTTGGCGCAGCTTGGGAATTGTAGACAAGAGGGAACGGTTTGGAGTTTATTTTTGAGGCTTGGTTTGTGCGGCCATTTTTTTGGAGTGCGAGAAGTTACCAGATTACCGGATTTTGTAACTTCATCATGGCCCCCCCTTTCTCGAGCGCCAGCGACAAATTGAACGCCAATAACTACACTCATTGAAATTTGATTATGCGACTCTGGTTCTCACGGAAAGGCTTATGGAATGTTGGTCGTGTGCCAATTGGGATGCGGCTAATGTGAAGGCAATGTCGGCCATTGCGGAATCTCTTATGAAGGACCTTTCTCCAGCCATTCAAACTTCAACGACTGCCAAAGATATGTGGTTCAAGCTCGTCGGAATGTTTGATCGGGATTCTACGATGCGAGCAGTCACCCTTCTTGGACAGTTATTTGCCATCCAGTTTCCACGAGGAAGTTCCATGCAATCATTCCTTATGAAGGTTAAAGTTATTCGTGATCAACTATCAGCTATAAAAAGTGCACTGACGAGTACTTAGTTAGCTGCTTTCTCACGAAGTTTCCCAAGGAGTATGAAACGGTGTCTAGGACACTTCGGCTACAAGTCACGAAGGAAAAGCTAGAATTGATTATCTGAGCTCTTTTCTCATTGAGAAAGAAGCGGTGTTGATAACTCAAGGCAAAATTCAAATTTCTGAGATAGATGGGGAAGCACGAAGTATCGTTGTTACAATTGTGGAAAACATGGTCATTTGGCCAAGGATTGCAAATCCAAAGGCAAAGACAAAGATTCTACAAAGAACAAAGGTAAAAGCAAGCAACAAGAGGAAAGTAGTGATAGTGACTCAAGAAAAGACAGCAAAGAAGCTAACGGTGTGTGGTGACTACACTGGCAGAGACTCCCACCTTCTAGTCACATGGAGATCAGTGTTGCCACTAGCTTCAGCCAGAGAGAGGCTTGTGAGTGGCAGAGAGGGGCAAACAGTGCTCCGTATAATTAATTTGGACCCTTGTGTTGGAGTTCAAGTTATTGGTGTTTGGACCCGTAGGTCAGAGTTCAATGCACATACATCTGGTAGGGAACATATATATATATATATATATATATATATATATATATATACACATACATACATACATACATACATACATATATATATATATATATATATATATATATATATATATATATATATATATATATATATATATACACACACACACACACACATACACAATCTCTCTCTCTCTCTCTCTCTCTCTCTCTCTCTCTCTCTCTCTCTCTCTCTCTCTCTCTCTCTCTCTCTCTCTCTCTCTCTATCTATCTAAAAGGAACCATCATTCGTGCTAAGGCTATAGCACACTTTCAAGCAAGGAAAGAAGTAAAGATTTGTGGAAGTGTAAATTCTAGATCTTGTCACCATTTCAATTCCGCTATACCGGACAGTCAAAGCATAGTTACCAGGGAAAGGGTTCAGAAGGCCTTGGAAGCCAGAATGGTGTTCCGACCGGTTGAGCATGCCCGGAACATCCCGGAACAGACGGGCGTTCCCATAAACAGGCAGCAAAAAAACGATCATCTGAGGCAGTCAACGGTAATAAACGGCCATATACAGCCAGCAGGAAAGTTATATATTGCTCCCTCTTCCCCCAATTCCTTCACAAATACATCAAGGCTCTCTCTCCCTTGCTCTCAAGCCATAGTCTTGCCGCTCGGGCCTCAAGGCTCAAGCTCTCAACCTCTCTCTCTTGGGCTAACCCTCAAGGCTCAAGCTCTCTCTCCCTCGGTCTCAACTTTCAAGCCCGCTTTCAAGAGGTGAAGCCTCTCTCTCAAGCTCTCACGGAGTCGAGCCCTCTCTCAAACTCTCTCTCTCTCAAACCCTCAAAGATCAAGCTCTCTCTCTCTCACGGATAATCCATGGCCTCTTCTTCTCGTACAACCCCCTCCATTCATGCGGGCAACACTCAAAGGGCGAAGGAATGGTCGTGGTGGGATGAATTGACCTCGGAGGGCACCTTGTTGGCGGCGGGAGGTTCTCGTGCATGGACATGCAAGCTATGCCATTACACGTGGAAAGGGGGGCATGACAAAGTGAGGGTACACTTTCTTTGAGTGTCGGGACATGAGGTAAGATTTTGCACCAACGTAACCATCGAGAAGAGGAAGGAGCTCAAGGAAACGAATCGGCTATTAACCATAAAGCCAAGCCTGCACGCAAAGGTATAGACCCAAAGACCCTCTACCCGATGCCGGTGGTGGTGGATCTTCATCGGGTCCGATTCGTCGCCAAAGGACCCTTGCCACCTCTTGGGACCCAAAGAAGAAGGAAGAGATGGATGCCGCCGTGGCCCGATTCTTCTATCACAACCATATCCCATTTGTCGCGGCGAGGTATGCTTTATCGATCTTCTCTCTCATTTCTTCTGTTATCGTCATTTCCACCACTATGATCTCTAAAGTTTAAACTGTGAATAATCAATTATGATTTATCATACTGACCTCTTCTATGTGTGATCGAAATAGATCGGAGTATTGGAAAGTTATGGTGCAACGGATAGGAGAGTATGGCACCAGCTATGTGCCGCCATCTTCAGAGGCTCTCCGAACCACTTTGCTCGATCGAGAGAAGGCGATCATGGAGCAAGCAACACTCAAATTTCAACGGCTTTGGGCAAAACAAGGCAACAGCAGCTATTATAGAGGGCCACTATCCGCATGTGACAGTGTGCTTTTGCATGGCACACTGCTTGAACAACCTTCTAAAAGATATCAGCAAGCTAGACTGGATCGCTCCAGTCATTGCTGATGCAGTGAAGAGTGTTACTTTCATCAACAATCACAACTTGGTTCGGAGTGAGTACCTCAAGAGGTCGGGCAACAAAGTGCTTCTAAAGTATTCACACACCCGCTTCACATTCAACTTTCTTCTTATGCGCAGGCTATCTGAATGTCAAAATGCGGTCCGACAGGTCTCCATCAGTGATGAGTTCACCACCTCCCCCTATGCAAAGACAGTTGCAAGGATTTTGTGCAAGAATAAGGCACAAGATCTTGAGTTCTGGAAGGAGCTCAAGAGTCTAGATGCATACGTAAAACCAGTGTTTCATTTGCTTCGAGTTCTAGATGGCATGGATCCTTGCATTAGCAAGGTTTATGAGGCAATGGACCGCATGATCGAGCAGCTTGCACAGCTTGAGCCGAACGCAAAGCGATATGAGGAGATCTGTTGCTAAATTGGCTTTATCTGACAGGAAAATAATTCTACATGCATTATTGGATTTATAAATGAGAGGGTTTTCTCGCTTGGAGGAACATCGAGAAAAATAATTCTAAATGAATTATTGGAATTTTAAGTGAGAGGGTTTTTCTCACTGGAGACATCCGAGTACAGAGTATTCCTAGTGCGTCATTCAAAGTAATGACGGGAGAACTATGAACGGGAATATTTGTAAGTCCACCAGGAACGGGTACTTCTGATGCGTCACAACGGATGGGTGACATGGAGCATCGGGAAGAAGTATCCGACCATCCGAGAACGGACATCTCTGATGCGTCATAGGATGGGTGAGAGAGGATCGTGAAGGAGATTGTACCGTAAGTTTGGTAGGAAAAGACTAGGTGTTGGATGCGTCACAAGGTGGGTGACAGGTGCATCAACAAGGGAATATCCATAGTCAAAAGGAAATTCCGAACTGTGTTAGAATTGTGCACAAGGAAAAGCAAGCACTTGAATGAAGATGCGTTCAAAGGAAACTTTGAGAAAAAACAGATGCTTTCTGAGAAAGCGGGATTGCTTTTCGGGAAAGCGGGATGCTTTTCCGTGAGGAAGTCTATGTCTGCATTGCAACTGTGTGTGTGATTGCATCCAGGGACGCCTGGGAAGTGTTGTGAAAGCATTGTTCTTAACTTATAAGGTTTTATTGAGTTTTTGGGCAGATTCAGACTATTTTTTAAATACGTCGGCCGCCCATTTAATAAGTGGGCAGCCATCTGATAAATAAGGCAACAAATCAGCCAGCGTTTTCTCTCTCTCTTTTTCTTGCAGAACAATGAAAAAAAATTGAAAAAAAAAATTCTGGAAAAAAAAAAAAAAAAAAACGGCCACGATCTCTATGCGAGCAGCTATTCGTGCCCGTGGCTAGGAGCTATAAAAGCATCACATGCCCTCACTCAAAGGGGAGGATCAGTTTTTGCAAGAAGGAGATGTACCTGCAAAGTTCACCCGCAAAGAAGACGTTTTCCGGTGATGCCCATGACTGTCCCAAGAAGGAGATGTTGCTGCAAAGTTCACCCGCAAAGAAGACGTTTTCCGGTGATGCCCATGACTGTCCCAAGTGTACTCGATGTCGCCAAGACCCAGTGCGCAAGTTCCCTCGCGAAGAAGTGCCTACGGAGTGTGTTTCCATCGCGACAAGCTGCTGTTTTTCTCTGTTTTCAGCCCATAAACATCGTAGACGGGGCTGATTTACGAGAAGGAACCCGAGAACACACCTCTTTTGTGTGTAAGATTGGAAGAGAGGATTTTCTACGCGGAGATCTCTTCCGGGGAATTGCTTTTTGAGAACCGAGTTGCGTTTCGAGCGTCGAGACTTTGAAGGTAACGATTTTCATGTTATGATCTCTGAGTATTTGATTGCAGGTGTACTTCCTCTTCGTGAGGGAGTAGGAGCAGAGGAAGGCATGAGCCTCTACAGGAGAAAGCGCTCTGAGGAACTAGAGCTAGATCAGCCCAAGGGTTTCGTACCCGTGTTTGGGAAGTAGATCCACGGATCGGAGAGAGGTAGTCTCTCAAGTTGTGATCCAAAAGTTGGGATTCCCAAGTAAGGACTTCGTGTCCGGGAAAGCAGAGTTGTTCTGCGGAAAGAGGACTCTGGAAACAGAGTCGGAAAAGAGAGTTGCAGGGATGTCATGCCTTGAGTCTGGAAGGGGAGATCCAGAGGCAAGAACCTTGATTCTCAAGGATTTGGAATAAGGAACGGAAGTTCCTTGGAATAGAGTTTTTCCCTAAGAATCGGAAGCCTCGGCTTCCGGGAACCATCAAGTCTTATTCTAGAACGAATGTGGTAATACATTCGGTTCAAGTGCTTGTAGAGACTTCTCCTCAGTAATAAAGATACTATTACGGGGGGGGGGACCAGCCCATCTTCTGGTCCCAATATTGTGTCGATCTTCTCACTCTCTATCTCTCTCTCTATCTACTTCTTTCTATATCCTTGGGCTTCAGTAATAAGTGATAAAGTCTATTTATCCGAATGTATTTCATATTGTTATGCGCTCTCGTTTGTGACAGTGGTATCAGAGCATGGTCTCCTCTCTTTCTCTGTAAAGGAGGACGACTCTGGGAAGATATGGGAAGAAGCCATGACAAGCCAAGAGAGAAGTAAGCAGGCGGAAACCTAAGTCCTGCAGGAAAAGCTCGCATAGTTGGGAAAAAAAATTTATCTCTGCAAGAAGTCGACACAAGACTTGGGATTCTCTGAGAAGGCGACAAGAGCATGATGCTCAAGAACCTAGAGAATCCAAGGAGCAGAATTCTCAAGATCGTTCAGAACCCAAAAGATATCCATGAACATCAATCCAGAACCATAGCCAAGAAATCCCGTCATCTCAGGAAGGATATGAAGGTCTTTAGACCTCAGAACACTCCACTCAAGTTTGATACTTTTGACGGAAGAGAATATGTCCCGAAAGCTACCGCTTTCATTCGACAGTATGAAGTTTCCTTTGCAAACGGCAATTTTTGAGAAGCGTCGAAGGTGAGGCATGTGACGAAACACCTCAAGGGGATTGCAAGTACTTGGTGGTATACCAAAGCTCTGCAAGGAACTTACAACAAGACTTGGATTCAATTGAAGGCTGAATTTTCCGACAAATTATTTTCCTCTACGCTTTGAGAAAGGCATCTAAGAAGATTGGGATCGGTTTACCCAATAGGAACACGAGTGAGTCAAAGCAAGTAGTGGTTCACTCTTGCCAAGGTAGCTCCACTCTCGACTCTCTCTGAGGAAGGAAAGATGCAGAAATTCAACGAAGAACTTTTGCCCGAATTTTGTAGACGCATCCGCAAAATACTTTGCAGCAGATGGTAGAGTCAGCAATAAAAGCTGAAAGTGTACACCTTAGTGTACATAGAATCCAATGATTTCCAATCCCCGTAGTGGGACGGGAACCATTGAACACAGAAAGTTTGGAGTAAGGGAATTCAATCTAACTCTTGAGTTCTTGAATAAAAGACCCTCGAACTGTAAGTGAGAGGGCAGGTTTTTAAACAAAGTTACATCTTTGAGGAAATCATAAAGTGCATTGTGCTTGTTTGCTCTTTTGCACGAGGTATGATTATGTCTAACCGGGACTACTCACTCTCGAGTGTTTATGAGAGCAGGATCAAATTGAAACATTGTTTTCTAAGATGAATTGGTTTGCTTAACTAGCCAGAAGGTCAACTATTGATCTGGTATCCGGTAATTCTCAAACAGATTACCTGCTACTGCGGGTAGGAAATTATGGAGGAACCATTCTGAGCTTTCAAGCAAAGAAAAGCTTTCATTAAGCTTGAATACTCTTTAAGCACACACCAATATGGTAGTGCTTTTCGCACAATTGAATGAACACTCTCTTTACGAGGAAAGGAAGAAGCGACAACTACGGCCTGTGCTCCAGGAATCCAAGGATTGAAATCCTAGATTATTTGATGAGCGGGTTTTGCTCTAAGATCAAGCCAAGGGATCGTCAAGTTGAGCGTCTTCGCTCTAAGGATCTTATGAAGGGAAGGTAACTTCCTGGGTTCACCGAAACTCTAACACAACTTAAGAATTATGTACACTTTTGAGTACATGGATAACACAACACGAAGATGCAGACCTATACCAAGGAACTGGATGAGATTTTGTTATACTCTATTGAGCGCCTTTTTGTGCACTAGGATATTCAGACACGAGAATCTCTATTTGAGATGTGTTCGGTAGAAGGAATTTGAGTTTCTCTACGGAGAAGAGGTTTCTAATG
The DNA here is from genome assembly GCF_014529385.1 of Adiantum capillus-veneris. Lineage (NCBI taxonomy): Eukaryota > Viridiplantae > Streptophyta > Polypodiopsida > Polypodiales > Pteridaceae > Adiantum > Adiantum capillus-veneris. The sequence continues at coordinate 42,840,690 of NC_140959.1, read as the reverse complement.
GTCGTTGATCATTGAGTACGCTATGTGCTTTTACCATTACAAAAGCAACTTTTGGTTGCGGTATATGTTTCTCCATGAGCAGGTCAAGTAGCATTTACACGTTGCTGGAATAAATTTGAACAATTATGTTCGTAAGAGTATAATTCGCCAACCGTTTTAAAATGGTAAGAATTACCTTAACCACATATGGGAGAACGTCATTGAGATCTAAAGCGGGTTCGCCCATAAGTAGGCCGAGTTTGAACTTATGTTCACAGAATGGTATGGCTAGAATTTTATTTGCCTAAGATTTTGCAAGTCATCATTGATGCTTGCAAGGTGAATCATTTTTTATGATTTTGAAAGGGAGAGACGCTAATGCTCGTTGGGAATACAATGCTGGTGGTAATAACTCGCAAGAGGAAAATATGGAAAGAAGTGCTGCTGTATACAAGAGATCTTCAGATTGGAATCATCTGCCTACGTTAAACAGCGGCCCAAAAAAAGAACATTCTTTAAGGTGATCGCAGACTTTGTTTGTGAAAGCAAGACATCGACATTAATACTCTATGATTTTGGCATTCCCTATGTGGGAGGACACAAGAGGTTTCATACCCTCTGAAGTAACAACGTAGGGTTATGCGCAAGGACAGAGACCTAGATTGATTTCTAGGAGGATTATTCTTCTCGGGATTGAGAAGGTGGAATTGAGTTCACAGATTCTCGGAAAGACGCGAATGACGAGTTCTTACATGGCTCATAAGTTTGATGATTGGTAAAGGATATCCTCAAGGTACTAGAGGAAGAACATGAAACGGTAGGTAAGTATTGAATTATTGAGTTTTTGTTTAATTTAACTTCTAAGTTCTCTTTTGAGAAAGGACTAGCTTAACTCACCATTGAGCAAGATATGGACTCTTTCCGGTTTCTCCCCGGTGGTTCAGTTGGATCTCTACAGTTGAGGACAACTGTTTATAAGTGAGAGGGATGTTGCTAAATTGGCTTTATCTAACAGGAAAATAATTCTAAATGAATTATTGCATTTATAAATGAGAGGGTTTTCTCGCTTGGAACACAGAGAAAAATAATTCTAAATGAATTATTGGAATTTTAAGTGAGAGGGTTTTTCTCACTGGAGACATCCAAGTACAGAGTATTCCTAGTGCATCATTCAAAGTAATGACGGGAGAACTGTGAACGGGAATATTTGTAAGTCCACTAGGAACGGGTACTTCTGATGCGTCACAACGGATGGGTGACATGGAGCATCGGGAAGAAGTATCCGACCATCCGAGAACGGACATCTCTGATGTGTCAGAGGATGGGTGACATAGAGCATCGTGAAGGAGATTGTACCGTAAGTTCGGTAGGAAAACTACGTGATGGATGCGTCACAAGGTGGGTGATAGGTGCATCAATAAGGGAATATCCATAATCAAAAGGAAATTCCGAACTGTGTTAGAATTGTGCACAAGGAAAAGCAAGCACTTGAATGAAGATAGGTTCAGAGGAAACTTTGAGAAAAAACAGATGCTTTCTGAGAAAGCGGGATTGCTTTTCGGGAAAGCAGATGCTTTTCCGCGAGGAAGTCTATGTCTGCATTGCAACTGTGCGTGTGATTGCATCCAGGGACACCTGGGAAGTGCTGTGAAAGCATTGTTCTTAACTTCTAAGGTTTTATTGAGTTTTTGGGCAGATTCAGACTATTTTTTAAATACGCCGGCCGCCCATTTAATAAGTGGGTAGACATCTGATAAATAAGGCAACAGATCAGCCAGCGTTTTCTCTCTCTCTTTTTCTGGCAGAACAACGAAAAACAAATTTGAAAAAATAAATTGAAAAAAAAAAAAAAAAAAAAACAGCCGCGATCTCTATGCGAGCAACTATTCGTGCCCGTGGCTAGGAGCTATAAAAGTATCACATGCCCTCACTCAGAGGGAAGGATCACTTTTTGCAAGAAGGAGATGCTGCTGCAGAGTTCACCTGCAAAGAAGACATTTGCCAATGATGCCCATGACTGTCCCAAGTGTACCCGATGTCGCCAAGACCCAGTGCGCGAGTTCCCTCGCGAAGAAGTGCCTACGGAGCGTGTTTCCATTGCGACAAGCTGCTGTTTTTCTCTGTTTTCAGTCCATAAACGTCGTAGACGGGGCTGATTTACGAGAAGGAACCCGAGAACACACCTCTTTTGTGTGTAGGATTGGAAGAGAGGATTTTCTATGTAGAGATCTCTTCCGGGGAATTGCTTTTTGAGAACCGAGTTGCGTTTCGAGCGTCGAGACTTTGAAGGTAACGATTTTCATGTTATGATCTCTGAGTATTTGATTGCAGGTGTACTTCCTCTTCGTGAGGGAGTAGGAGCAGAGGAAGGCATGAGCCTCTGCACGAGAAAAGCGCTCTGAGGAACTAGAGCCAGATCAGCCCAAGGGTTTCGTACCCGTGTTTGGGAAGTAGATCCACGGATCGGAGAGAGAGTCTCTCAAGTTGTGATCCAACAGTTGGGATTCCCAAGTAAGGACTTCGTGTCCGAGAAAGCAGAGTTGTTCTGCGGGAAGAGGACTCTGGAAACAAAGTCGGAAAAGAGAGTTGCAGGGATGTCATGCCCTGAGTCTGGAAGGTGAGATCCAAAGGCGAGAACCTTGGTTCTCAAGGATTTCGAATAAGGAACGGAAGTTCCTTGGAATAGGTTTTTGCCCTAGGAATCGCAAGCCGAGTCTTCCGAGAACCATCAAGTCTTATTCTAGAACGAACGTGGTAATATGTTCGGTTCAAGTGCTTGTATAGACTTATCCTCAGTAATAAAGATACTATTCAGGAAGGGACCAGCCCATCTTTTGGTCCCTAGTACTGTGTCGATCTTCTCACTCTCTATCTCTATCTCTATCTACTTCTCTCTATATCCTTGGGCTTCAATAATAAGTGATAAAATCTATTTATCCGAATGTATTTTATATGCGCTCTCATTTGTGACAAGATCCATACGCTTTGCAGCTCGAGGTGGAATTCATATGCCTCTCCTTTACACGAGGCAGCGTACATGGTGAATCCAGAGTTCCAAGGTGCAGGGCAAGAGACAGATAGAGAAGTCATGACCCAATTTACAGAGATCTTAAACAAGTTGGTTCTAGACGAAGATAGGCGACGCATTGTCAGAGATCAGTTGAGACAATATAGAGAGATACATGAGTCGTTTGGCCTAGATGCTCAGATTGATCGCAAGAAGATAGGTTCAGTGCTATGGTGGGAGGACTATGGCTATGATAGCCTTGAGCTTTAGAGATTGGCGATCCGTATTCTTAGCCAGTCAGTTAGTACCTCATGCTTGGAGCAATTGTGGAGTACCTTTAGCCACATTGCTTCCAAGAAGAGGAATCGACTTGGAGTGGAGAAGGCAAATGATCTTGTCTTTGTCAACGCAAATTTGAAAATGCTTTACAAGAGTACAGGCAAACAAACAGATCCTTTTACACAATGGAAGATGGAGCAAGAGGCTCCTCAGAGGTAGGTGGAGATGCACAGCCACCGACACCACGTACTTCATCCATAGCTGAGATTGAGCCGGACCTAGAGCTCGATGATGAGGAATGGGAGGATGTGCATGATTTACAGCTGGCTACTACAAATTGGGAGGCCTCTCAGGCTAGTGGCTCTTGAGTCTTGAGTCTTGAGGCTCGAGATTTGGGACTTTAGGACTTCCATTATCTTTACCTTTTTGTATGGCCGCTTGAGCTTTGCCCTTTTTGATATTTGTAGCTGCTAGCATCTTTATGGTATTTGTTACCTTCAGTCTTTTGGTATGGTTTTGCCCCCTTGCAGTCTCGACTCTCATTGTGGTATATGTCACCTTTGGTTTTCTTGTAGCGCCTTGGCAGACCTTGTTAGCCAAAATTAAGCGAAAAGTGTTATCTCTGACTTCTACTCTTGTAATTATTTGAGAGCTCTAATCTGTAATTACATGTGTTATTGTATATGGGCATTGTGTTTGTTCAATGTTGTGTATGTACCATCATCCATGGCCACAGCGTCACACATCCCAATCAAGTCATAATAAAGTTGAATGGTCTTCGAATCGTGTTTTTTGTGGATATTAGAGTCGAAGGACTCTAGTACTACTTGTATTCAAACACACAACGCTAAAAATAGCATTTTTTAAGTGTTTTTTTAGCCTCCCGTTCCGGTTCCAAACCCCTTTTTCGTTCCCTCGTTCAACAAGGAGGCCCGTTGCTATTCTCGTTCCGCGTTCCGGATAACTATGAGTCAAAGTATCTAGGTTTCTATAGTTTTGCTACTAAATATGTGTCCTAGGTCATATTTAATGAGTTTACATATTTATAGACATTTTTAGACCATTATCATGATCGTGGGATCTTTGAGTAGGTAGGGTAATTCTGACAATTGTCTATACATGCAACTCTCCCTATACTTTTTGGCATATTTTTCAATTAAAGTTCGAACGTTTAGACATACACTCTCTCTCTAGAGTTTTCCTCTTGCTAGCGTTTTGTCTATGTGTCTCTCTCTAGCGTTTTTATTCTCCACGAGCTCTCTCTCTCTCTCTCTCTCTCTCTCTCTCTCTCTTTTGGTACTAGTTTTTCTTTTTCTTTTTTGGTTTCAAATATCAAAGGTGAGCATCGGCTGTATCGCAACCCTCCACACTATCTCGCACGGACAACTTGAAATGAGATCTACGGTTGCGGTGATTCGGACCGTAAGATGCACATTTGTAAATTCGGGACATTTGGTAAATTCGGGGAGAAAAGTAAATTCAGGTAGGCTTGAAAATTCAGGGCAGTCCACACCCCACATCTTGAACTCGCGACCTCCCCACTACAAGTCATGTGCACTAACCACTAGGTCCGTATGCGCTCGTTGAAATATAGGAGATTCGAATATCTCATATTGTAAATGTGGGCCGATTAGTAAATTCGGGGTAAATTTGTAAATTCGGACACACTAGTAAATTCGGGGCGATTGTCAAATCTGACGGTCCATGGTTGGCATGCCCCGCGTTTTCCTCCTCCACCATTGATCCCATTTGACCATGTCCGTGTGATATAGTGATGAGGCATCGCAACCTTGCCTTGCCACGCCCCTATCTTCCCTCAACCACGTGAGTGAAGGTCTCTCGCGAGACGTCACGTTTAAGAGAACACGAGCTCATTCAACAGAAAATGGGGGACCGCCATGCAAAACCTTAGGCAGGAGAGGCCACCTGAGAACAAACGCGCCATTTGTGTCCTTCCTCCCTCTCCCTCTCTCTCTCTCTCTCTCAAGTGGCATCTGCGCGCCGCTCCCCTCTCCCTCGCTCCCTTCCCCCCCCCTCCCTCGTCTCTCTTAATCCACGTACACCAGTAGTTCCCACCTGTGGTGAAGGCGATGACAGAAAACTGATGAGCTCGTCCAGCTCCGCCGCCATCAGATCTCCTCGAGTGGACGCCTTTAAAACGTTTTCGTTCCTTCGACGTTAATACTCGAAGTGTATTTTCACCGGCTGAAATTGTAAAATCCGGCTAGATTTTGAGCTTGCTTTTAGAAAACCTGGAAATTTACAGAAGTTTTAGGGTACGGGGGCCATTATAATGGGATGGCCCCCTTTTCAAAGACGGATGAGTCTCCAAAAATAAAATGATAAAGCTCCAATTGTAGGAGCCCCTAGTCGCTATATGGCACGGTTGGAGGCCAAAGGGGATCGAGGGTTGGGGGAGTAGGGGGGATGAGAGCCGTCCAATGGGGGGGGCCTCGGTTCAGGGGATGGCGGCGCAATTATTGAAGGGGAGAGCGTGAGCATTCAATGCTAATTTGGTGTGCAATTTGGTGAACTAGGCCTCGTCTTGCTGCGCCCGCTTTCGGTATTCCCCTACGTTCTCCTGCGTTAGGTCAGGCCCTGTGCGAGCCCATGGTTTCTCCTGCATCGAGCAAGGCGTAGCCTAGTGCTTCATGCGTTGCAGGCATCGTTTGCTGCCTTACTCTTGCCCTGCATTATTAGCCTTTCTTATGCTTATTACCTTATTGAAGCTCTGCGGCTTACAGCAGTATCATACGCTCAGCACCCGTGAAGCAAAGATACCATAGCTCTTTACAACAGCCTAATACCCTAGCATACAGAGGCTCATGCTTTGTGTGTCTTATACCCTCAGCTCTGTGCCTTATACCCATTTGTGTGCCTTATAGCAGTGAGGCTTTGAAATTGCAATGGACTAAGCTTTAGGAGGAGGAGCATTCAATTAAGTGTCTGCTTCACGAGCTCACAAACAACAATCACGGGGGATGGAGGATGCGAGGCCGCTCTACATCGAAATTGTGTGTGACAAAGGGAGAAAAAATCGTCAATGCATTGCAATGGAAGAGTGCCGAGCTAACAAAATATGTTACGAGAAGAGGGTCGACGTGATGGAGTATCTTCGAGATGATCATGGCACCGAGTGTGATATCCCGCTACGCAAGGGTGGTCGACCTCGAGGCATGATGAATCGGACTTCGTCAAGGGCAAACACATACAAGAAGCAATAAAAGGTGCGGTTCAAGGATGCGGCCTATAAGTTCGAGAGAAACAAATCAAAGTTTCTACACGGGAGGAAGAAGTCCTTGCTTCGAAAATGGAATGCTTTCGATGAGAGTGAGAAGCTAGCAAAGGGACTGAAAGAAGCTTTTGTAGAAAGAGAAATGGCCAATGCATTAGGGGACTACATGAGCACGAAGAGATGCACGCATGGCGGGTATACAAAAACGGATTGATGGTGGCTTCAAAATGAATGTAAGCATATATATCGCAACCATCACATTTTATTTTTATAAGGATTAAGGTTTTTTTTGCTTTTTGCTCTCGACTCTTTTTAGAAGCGTAACCCCAGTGGAAAAATACATAAAGAAGAGGAAAACGTAGAGGACAAAAAAGTAGAGGAGAAAGTTGATATTGAACAAGCATGTACTTTGATATGTCGCATGTAGTGTCGTTATTTAAATGACTAATTGGTATGATGCAGATTTTGAATTTGGTGTTAAATGAGTTGCATGTCTTGTAGCCAAATCTCACATTGGATGATGGTCATGGTCCTTTGCTTGCACCCGTGAAGCAAGGAAAAAAAAGAAACTTACCGTTAGGTGCTTCCTTGCTTGAAAATTCGTTGTCCATTCAAAGAGAAAAACGGGTAAAACTTTGTTCATGTAGAAATATAAATCATGCATATAGTAGATAATGTTACTTAGCTTCTCTTGATCTTGTCAATATACTTCAGATTCGGGTGACCATTGGTTTGTCAAAGCAATGATTAGTGACTCTCCTCTTTGCAAAGGCGACATGCCACTTTCTTTGGTGATAAGCAACGGGGGAATTAACTTGGAAGCAAGTAGTAGTAATGGCAACGAGTCCATACAAGCAAAGTGAATATTACCATCCTCTAAAGATTTAGCATTCTCTATCATTTGTTAATGTATGAATTTGCTTTGACATATAGTTTTGAAAGTGGATCACCAATTCACTTTAGATCTCATCGATCTAATATAATTTCAGAAGTGGACATGAAAATGCTTGAAGATATTTCCCATGCCAAAGCTTCCACAAAAACAATGAACTTGTTTATGATGTAAGTATAGCTTAAAGCTCATTTTTATGCTTTCAGAAATATGTCGTATATTATGTAAGTTTTCAACGCAATGTCTTTGTTTTTTATGGTGATAGTTGGATAGAAAACACATTGCCTAAAGAGATTTTAGACAAAGTTTGGTTCATGGATAGTTTATGGTATGACTATGTTACACTACGTCACCATGAAGACATTGGAGTTATCAAGAATTACTTGCAAGGTTTAGATATGTCTCAACATTGGTTCCTTTCTCTACCAATAGTTAGTAGGTATGCTTTATTCATTTTTTTTAAGCTTGAAAGTAATGTGATGTACCTTTGGTTGTCATGCTTAATTTGTTGCATATTTATGTCTTGTTTAAGGAACCATTGGGTCCTTTATGTCATCTTCAACAATCACTTCAAAAAGCTTGACAAATTTCCATGGGATTCACATGCTATCATGTACTTCAATTCATTGCCGGATTCTAATGGCACAACCTATCTTGCTAGTGTTTATAGGTATGTATGTGGTAAGGAATATAGAGGTTATTGGGTGAGAGTTGGATCTAAGAGCTTTTCCTTGTAGGGTTCTTGAGATTCTATCTCACAATTGTTCGAACGAGGGTTTGAAAGAGTTCATGGCAAAACCAAGAAAAGGACTTTCACCACTAGAAATACTTGAGGTGTGTCAATGGCTCAAGTGTTGTACGCATGTGTTGTCATGTTGATAAGATCAATTTATATGATTTTTCACTATTGAAAATTGATGCATGTATTTAGGTTCCTCGTCAACCAAAATGCCATGATTGTGGGTTTATGTTATGGCTTATATGAAGCATCTTATTGTTGGGGCCTTTGGCAAACGTTCAAAGAGCTGGGGATGTAAATGTTTTTCATTGAAAAAACACTTAACTTTATGTGATGGTCTATCTTTAGTGATTTGCATGGTTCACTAACTCTCTATGTTTGATGTACAGCTCACAAAGACTTGGTTCAAGCACCAATCCGTTCAAAGGCTAAAAGAGGAGCTTATAGCATGGAGCAAAAAGTCTGTAGGACTTGATGGAGTGCAAGGATGATGTGTTTTGGACACTCGAGGCTAGGATATCTATGTAGCATCTCTTTTTTATCTCATGCGTTGAAAATCGCTTTATTATATGTAAAACTTTTGTGATGTAACTTTTGAGATCTTATGAGAGCATAGTGCACCATATGCTAATGTCTTTTATGTCACATGATGGAGTTATGATGTAAATTTTTTGTTCTTTACGCAATATAATCCATCTTGGTTCCTCCAATATGTCTATCTGTGCATCTTCTCTTGCTATTGAGGGCCTACCTTTTGTACATATTAAGAGGGATATATATCAAGGTTGATTCCAAATTCCCAAAGAGTGATCTAAGTTATCTCCAATATGTCGTTCAATTTGTCTATTTCATGTGTGGTAAGAAATGATTTGTTAAGATGTGAGAAATGATGTGTTATGATGTAAGAAATGATGTGTTAAGATCGATTCTAATTCTCTAAGAGTGACCAAGGTAGGTGCACTTGTTGCCAAAACCTTCCGAGTGAAGATTGTGCTAGTGCAATAATTGTTGGTGAGAAAAGCAAGAAAAGGGGTGATCAACACAAAATGATAGACCAATTATTTTAGGGGTAAAAGGCCCAAATGGTAACGAGGAATTGCTATAAAATATAAGGAAGTGAGTCTTGAACTAAGGTAACGCAAATTACATGACAACGAAGCCTCCATTTGTGATACAAACTAAGCATAAGGGGTGACCCAGGGGTAACTAAAGGTGAACTGAGGGTGCACAAAGGGTGAACTAGGGAGGAAATCTGGGTGAACTAGGGGTGACCTAAGGATGAACTAGGGACCAAATCTAATTGCAGTATGGGTGAACTAGGTGTGAACTAGAGGTGAACTAGGGGTGAACTAGGGAGGAAATCTGAGAATGATTCCCGAGAGCATGGTTTTGGGACTTGTAGTGGTGAACTAAGGGTGAACTAGGGGTAGAACTAGGGGTGAACTAGGGACCTAGACTGAGAATGGTTCCCAACGGGTGAACTAGGGGCCAAATCTGAGAAAGATTCCCGAGATCATGGTTTAGGCCTTTCAGTGGTAAACTAAGGGTGAACTAGGGATAAACTAGGGACCTAATCTGAGAATGATTCCCGAGAGCATGAGGTTTGGCCCTACAGTGGTGAACTAAAGGTGAACTAGGGATGAGCATTAGTTTTGGCCTAACAATGGTGAACTAAGAGTGAACTAGGGGTGATCTGAGGGTGAACTAAAAGTGAACTAAGGGTGAACTGGGGGTGAAAATGGGTTATGGCCTACAGTGGTGACCCAAAAGTGAACTTAGGGTGAACTGGTAGTGAACTAAGGGTGAACTCGGGGTGAACCAGGGGTTGATTTGTTGTGAGCACCGCAAAATTTCCTAGAGCATACCATATTGAAAACCAAATGTAAATTCATATATTGAGTGCAAGAGTATCAAGACAAGTGTAACTAGAAGCAAAATAGACATAAACCTTGTTTAAACCAAATATACATGACCAAAATGGATCCATCATACGAGCACAAGCCTCCATTGGGATGCAAACACATTAGGAGAACTTCACCATTGTCTTGATCCATTGTGAAGTCTCTCTCATCTGTTTGGGTTTCTCTCGATGTACAAGAAATAATCTTGCATACTACATTTGTTGGGATATCATATATTCTCACATGTTTATCTATTAGGTAGGTTTCTCCATCCGGAAGGGTATGTTGTGACAATAAAGGCAATAATGCATGGCAAGTGGAACATGTAATGGTAACCCTAGGGTCAACCATGAATGTTTTGGTGCAACAATGTGGACACCAAATTTGTGGTGTCTCATGGAATCGAACTTGAGACCTGCCACGTTGATGTTTCCTTCGCAATATACCAGTTACGTGAGCTCACTTTGTTGGTTGGGATGTCCCTGCTTCATAAACCTCTATATTTGGCTCCACTTCTTGTGGACTCTTCCCTTGACCAAGTCTTGTTTGAGTCACATGTGCTTGTATTTGCCGTATACTTCCTCTCATAGGCATCTCAATCGCCTTCGGTGACGAGGTCTTTAGTAAGGTATCCTCGCAAATGTTGAGTTCACGTAACAAGACTGCTTTTTGAGCCGGATCATTGTCCTTCAAGCCTTCTTCAATCCTTGTAAGTATGCTTCTGACCTTGCTTACACATTTCAAGACCTCATTAACATCAGCCCCATCCTCAATTGAGTTGTCCATGAAATATTCATTGATATCTTCTATGTTCTGGAGATCTTTATCACAGCATGCTCATTATCCACAATTGGAATGAAGGGATGCAAGTGTGGAAAGTACTTCTTTATGATTAAGTGAAGTGCATATAGGTGTTTACACCCGCTTGCCCAATTTGGGCAATCACAGTAGTTGCATTGCATGCTCACATGATGCCAGTGGCTTGGATTAGAAATACTTCAAATCTTGAATAATAGTGTCATCTCATTCACAATTTCCAAGGTAGAAGGATTGCCCTCGTACAGTTGTAGTATTTTAATCACGTAGTGTGTTGCTTTGAAGAGCCCCGGATGTTGTAGCAGCCCGAGTCAACTAGAGTAACAATACCAAATCAAGTTTAAGATCCCTCTTTCATAACAAAGAGAGAAATGAATCCATGAGGGCTTGTCTTACCTATTTCTTGTTTTTGTTTGAAGAACTCCAATAAAGTACCACCCATTCTAGTGCCAATTGTTGAATCACCCACAATAGCATGCAAGAGATCCACAATAGATCTATTGATCCACACATCTAATAAGGTATACTTATGTATTGCCATAGTCTCTCCACTAAGTTGGTAGTGTCAACATTTCCATAGTTGAATAAACAACCAAACTTGGGCCATCTTCTGTGCCATGGGTAGTCACGTCCACACCAACCATTTGTCACATACCTCTGTACATTAACATGATCTGCATAGTGTTGAAGAAGTGCTTGGTAGTGATTCTCAAATTCTACCTCGTCGAAGGCATGCATAAGTGTTGTCATTGATGAATAAAGATGATCTTGGAGCTCGTTGGGTACCTACATATAAAAGAACTATTGGTTATGAAGGTGCACGGAGACCCACACATTCATTGCATTCACAAAGAAGAGTCTACAAACCTTTGGAAGAAGATTTTCCACCCATGCTTTCTTTGTGTGGAACCAACACACAATAATGTGGCAAAAACGTTGCTCTCAGGGTCCCGTTTCATAAGAATGCCAACAACATTTGTCTCCATTGATGACCTTTGAGAATGCGTCAAGCTCTAAAGCAGATTTGTCAATGACAAGGGTGGTAGGTCTAACATTCCCCATTCTAGATAGGATTGTAGATAATGTTATCTCTAGTGCTATCCTCTCATGGTATGAGCCTGGGTCATTAGAGCACATCATAAACCAAATTGGAATACCCAGACCATGTTGGTTTGGCAAGACAGTGGCATATAGTGTTAGCCCATATGCATTCATCTTAAAAGTTATGTCAATAGCCCATGAGTTATGCCGAGAGAATCACATAGCCAACATCCATTGGGATAAGAATAAAGGGATTTTCACTGTCATTTGTTGCATGAGGATTGTAAGGTTGGTAGTAGCACACCTGCATGTTTTCACAAAAAAAACTTCAATAGGCACTATGCTCAAACAACTTTTGGTCACTACAACTCTCCCAAATGAATCAAAATATTATGGATACCTTTCCCTGCTTCTTTAGCATTGTAGCCTCGGTCAACATACATGTCCAATCATCCCTAGAAAGTTTTCCTTGGAGCACAAAATGAGAAGTATACCTAAAATGCATTAGTTTCACCACGAGAAATTACAATGTGTACTTGAGTCAAAGAGATAGCCCAGTAAATACCTTGATTTCGTATTTGAAATGACATCATTGAAACTTCCCTTTGTATCATAAAGAATCTGAAAGTCACTTGATCAACGCAAGAAGACCGTTCATAATGTAATTGCTCTTTTGATAAGGACATCTTTGCAACACTTCATGCATTGCCAACATCAAATAGATCTTCCATAAAGAACACTCAGTCACATTTGGATGGATAGGTAAGTGGTATAAATCCTCACGGTTGCCATGGGTATGTCCTTCATGAAGAGGAAAAAACAAAATGGAGGCCTTTTTGTTACCATCAAGATATTCTACTTTGACTTTAAAAGGGCATCCACACTTCTTTGTTTTTCTAAGCCTCTTTTTGGTACCTTTATTCTGGGGTTGTCCACCTCTATGACAAATGTAATCGACACTGGTTTTAGAGATACCATGGCTCTTACTGGAACGGACCATAACAAGCCTCACTTTATGCTCAACCATAATATCCACCAAAGCTGCTTTTACTTCTGATACATCTACACTTTTGTGATGCGGAAGACACACATATGTATGCTTTCTTTTGGCACTACTACATGCCTCTAAGTATTCCTTCCATCTCTTACACTCACAAGCACTGAGAAGGTCCTTCACATAGTCAAGTGGAATCCTATGTCTTCTAATGTCCACACACCACTCTAGCTTGATCGTTTTAACGATATCTTCTATCCCCAAGTGATTTTGTTCATGTCCCTTTGTGTGGCAACCTTGGACAATGTTCCCCCATTCTTCGAGATAAGATATCTTGAGCTTTGAAGATGATGAGGGTAAACAAAGATAACTCATGCCATCTTCAGGTTGTCCCAAGCACAAACCTTCCTTCATTTTTCTCCATCTACCCAAATCTAGCACCCCTCTAGTATCACAAGCTTTAAGGGCTTCCAAGGTGATTAGAGTGTCATCCCTAATCACATTCTTCATCAACTCATAAGTACTCCTTTCAAAAGAATAGAAAATAGGAGAAACATATGCTAGTGGATGGAAGGAAGGTAACCTTGTTTGTGTCCTCCGCGATATGACTTCATCACCTTCAAAGGAGCTCGGAGAGTCACTAGCTTGATCACATGTGTTGCTACTGCTTGAGTCACTCTCCCATTCTAGGTCCGATATGATCTCGTTGCCTGCATGGTCTTCAAGTGATTCCTTATTGAAGGAAGCTGAGTTTAGTTTACTTCTAGTTCACTCTTAGTTCATCCTTACTTCACCCCTATGAACCCACATTCACAGGCCACCCCAAGTTCAACACTAGTTTACCCTTAGTTCACCCCTAGTTCACTATGGTAAAGTCAAAAACCCTTAGTTTACCTCTAGTTCACCCTAGTTTACTGTTAGTTCACTAATTTCAAAGCTTTCTCTCCTCACTATACGTGCACATTAGAGTCCCCCTATGTGAAGGTTTGGCTTTTTAAAATGTGCCTTCTCAAAGTAATAATGACTGGCCCTTAACTGTCCTTGGATTATGTGCAAATCTACTTTTCAGGCCTAGTTTATCCCAAGTTCACCTCCAATCATTGATCAAGAATATTCCTAAAAAGACGTGCAATTCGATTTCCCACCCCAATTTACCCCTAGTTCACAATATCCTAGTTCACGCGTAGTTCATCCCTAGTTCACCGATTCGCCGGACGGCTAGGATTGCATTGCAATTCCCTCTTCCCTTTCCCACCATAGATCCCCCTGGCTGGAGCCATGCCATATAGTGACAAGGGTAGGAGCCAGCACGGCTATGAGGAAGTCCGTGAAGTTCTTATTGGCCACAACCAACGTTCAATCCTTAGTGGCCCTGTCCTTGAATACCCCTCTTGTCGTCTCACTACTAGCCCCCATTTCTTTTACACAGGATTTTATCGAATCGTGGCGTACTCTCTGTCAGAGACTCCATTGCATCCAATGCTTTTGCTGCAAATTTCCCTTCACCCCAGTTGCATTTTTTGTCACCCAAATCATGAAAGCGAGCAGCAAGCAAAAACGCACCCGGAGCGAGCTTAGATGTCTTTAATCTGGGGGTTTTACCCTAGTGTGATTGCGGGCAACAACTTCAAATTTTGACCTTAAGGCCTATTTTCACTAGTTAGGGAAAATGTATTTTTCTAGCCCTGTTTACAAAAAAAAAAATGCTTTCTAAAACAAGCTTCATATATTTGACTTTCCATTTGAAGCTGTGGTTTTTGGCTGACATGGGCAAGGCTTTACATTTTAAACCAAAACCGGTTCATCTAGAGGCACCTTGTGATTGGGGCTCCAAATTTACAAAATATTTTAAAAGTCATTATTTATAGATATTGATAAATATAGATTATTGGGTTTCTATTGTGGACTTGTGGTTAATAAGCACATCTCTTTCTCTCTCTCTCTCTCTCTCTCTCTCTCTCATATGAGAAGTCCTCCCGAGAATAGAATAACATTCTCACTTTGTTTGGTCGATTAGGTCTCCCCAATCTCAAAAAATTAACAATTCTTTCAAAACATATTAAGTGCATAAGTGAAGGGTGAGTTTAGGAAATGAAAAGACAGATGAAGGTGGAAAATCAAAAGATAGATAAAGGTGAAAAGTCAATAGACGGATGAAGGTGGAAAGCCAAAAGACCTTTTGTGTCCATATAAGAGGTGTTTCTCTTCTCTTCTATTTTCGCTTTAGCGTTTTCTTCTCTTTAAATTGCTCTCTCTCTCTCTCTCTCTCTCTCTCTCTCTCTCTCTCGCAATGTTGTATTTATCCTTCCTAGCTAATCCTATTGCAAATCTACGTGCTTCGACATTGCCCATTGCTATGTGCTATAGACAAACATATCGTTTTTGTTGTTGTTGAGAGAATCTTTGAATCAGGAAAAAAAATAGGAATACCTTTTAATTTTTTTGAAGCCTTTAGTAATACCTTTTAATTTTAGTAATCACTTTGTTTGGTCGATAAAGGGGTCCTTTCAATATAAGGGCTTCAAATGTGTATGTTTGCCTTCTTAAAGTATTGATTAACGTGCAAGGACTAACTAATGTACCAAAAATATACTATAGTACTAAAAAAAAATGAGAGCAAGTGTTATGGGTGTGCCCGGGACACTCAAGGTGACAACTTCACCAAGAGGTCAAGGGTCCGCAACTTAGAGCACGCAAGCTGGGAGGCTCGTGTCTAGTCGACCTGAGTCCCCTTTGGCGGCTCATAATGGGCTCGTCCAAAAAACGGCCCGAGATCACGTATAGCTTGATGCACACAAGGGCCGTCTTGGCACCGCACGTTTGAAGTTTAGATTGAGTGCGGAAGTGTCATTACGATCATGTTGAGTGAACAAGGCTATTTTGGGCCTTGAGCACATGTTTAAAAGGTCCCTCTGGAACTCTCTCAGGCCAATTTGGGCAAACTTGAAAAATCTCCGAAAATGGCTCGACCGCTTCGGACCAGGCAGGGCCGAATTTGCCGACATTCGTCGGTCGCGAACGAGGAGCACCTCAAACGCGCGTTCATGCATGTGCATGGATGATCTTGAAGAGGAAGTCGAGATCTCCGCGTGGAGTATCTAAATGTCCAAAACAGACAACCCGTCCGCGTGTAGCACCGAGCCGATACTCGTCGATGAGACCCTGTGACGAAGAGCCAACGACCCCTCAAGCAAAGATACCTTTATCTAGGCTCCAACAGGAGCCCATCCAAGGTAAAGACAACAGATATGCCTACATCCGGCTCACACAGGGGCCATTACAGGTACAAAAGGTGTGTGGTGAAACCACATCGGGCTCAAGAGAGGAGTCCCCCAACTACATCCTTTTCTTGAACCGCACATAACCCTTTATCAGGATCGCAGCGGATCCAAGCAAGGGAAAATAGGAAGACCCAAGATGAGTGATTCTCAGGTTTGTTTGCGGTGGCCAACGAAGACAGGTTTGCGAAGAACAAGTCAAAGTTCTTCAAGAGCAGAACATACAAATGTGAGCACTCAGGATCAATTCAAGACAAGCTTTAAGCAGGCTAGCAAAGACAGAAGCGGATCGGCCATCTTCTTCTCCACGAGTTACCTACGTCAAGTCTTTCCCTCAAGTTTGCAAGACTGAGATCCGAACATTCAGGTTCAATCGAGTCCTGAAGTATGCCAAAGCTTCAAGGGATCAATGGGATTGGCTCTCGGGCAATCTCAGGAAAACCTTGGTTTGTAGCTGCTTGCTTACAAAACTCTAAAACAATTATTCTTAGGATTTGAAAGCATTAAAGCACTGCATTATATTTTCAAAGTGTAGGCATGATAAAACCAAAATGTAAGAGTGAACTATATGTTGATGGATTTTCACCTCTTCAAAACCAGGCTTTTTTTTCAACCAATAAAGTATTAAATGATTACTAAAATACACTGCATAAAAATGATTTAAGCTTTCCACGTGATATGTAGCAATCGAAGTTATATTGCTAAAATATGGATTTGATAGCGTAGTAAACAATCTATAATGTTATGTAATGGTCATCTCAATTCCATAAGTATGAAGCCATTTCAATAAATGCACATGTCTTGATATGGATATCAAGATATTATGAAGTTATAGATTAACAAGGTGAAAGATCATGGAGGCCTGCAGAGCAGGACAAATGAATGGGGAGTGGCAATGTTAAGGGTGGTCACAAGGTAGCATAATGTATGTTGCGGAGTGATCAGACCAATACATGAAGTTGGATCTTGATTTATAGTTGGAGATTGTTGAGCTAGCCTAAATATGGTCTAAAGAAGATCCATAGATAATTGTAACATCTGTTATCAATTGTCTAATATTATATTTGTTTAGGAAAGAGGAAAGGTGGTTGTAGTAAGTATTAGGAACTTTAATGTCAATGTTGAAGTCACCCAAGATAATGATTGGAATTTCTGTAGCGTGTTGTTCAAGCAACAATTTTAATGCATCTATTAAATTTGGTAGTAGTGTTGAAGGTGAATTGTAAAGGGAAACTATTTTGATGATTTTGCTGTTTGTGAACTTGATCGTTGTATGCAACATCTCAATTCCTGGACGACAGATATTCCCATGGTCAAAGTGGATAAGTTTTTCTTGGTGGAGAATGGAGACACTTACTTTTGCATTAAATTGGTGTTGTAGAAAGCATGGTATTGCATAAGGTATTGCTTTTGTTAGTCTTGTCTCTTGCAAACAAAGTACATGTGATGTCATTAGCATGGAACTTGTTGTAATCTTTCTTATGTGTTTATTGAAAGACACAGCATTTAGAGATTGAATGATGATATGTGTGTTTGAGTAAGGTTGTAATGACTTTTGGGTGGAGATCCATTTAGCTTCCACTTTTAGGCGATGCAATTCTTCTAGTACAGTCTAGTACCTAATCTTTTGAGCAGGTATAGATTAGTTGGGTCTTGAACACATGATAATGTTGTGTATGTAAGACCATGTGTTCTTATGTTTTCAGGATTGAAGGACAGTATTTGCAACGTAAGACCCTGGGAATGATGAATTGTTCGAGCACTAGCTGCTTGCAATGGGGATTGAGATCTCGAGATGACGTTTAAGTAGTTTTTCCCAACTTGTAATTCACAAACGACACGTTCTATTGGAGTCCATTCTTTGTTAATGGTTGTATTTCTTTCCAATGATAGGGTTAGAGAAATGAACATAGATTATTGTTTTTTTGCTTGTTTTTGTACTCCCCTTCTGCTCCATTAACCAATCCATCAAGAATATCCAAGTTTCCTGCAGATAGATCGACAACAATGCCTGTTTTTAGGCTCAGTGTGGAATGAAATCCTCCAGCCAATTTGGGATCTGAAGGAATGCTAATTGTTTTGTTGCATGGGTTATTTCTTTTATCAATAGCGATGAAAGTTTGGGGTGTTCCCTCCATTTGATAAAAAACATTAAGATTATGAGTGTCCTTTTCTTTGTTGAAGTAAAATAGATGAGAAGCTTAATGGAGAATTAGAACAGGTCTATAGTAATTGTTGTTAAGGTATACAAAATCCTCAAAAGTATGTTGTGCAACTCGAAGTCTATTAAGGATATCTATGAATATTTGATCATTTTGCTGCATTGTTAGTGTAAGTTTGTAGCATTGTAGATGAGTGTGCCAATATGATGGAGAAATTGCTTCTAAAAGTGCATGTTTTTTTGCGAAGATCCAGCTATCCTTAATGGGGCTTGCCTGACACAAATCACCACACAGAATGACATCCAACCCACCGAATGGTTTATTGTGGACGCGCTTGATCGCACGGAAACGAGATTCGGCCACGGAGAACACGCTTGAACCTATCAAAGACACCTCATCAAAAACTATAATTCTTAAGTTTTTATATAGGAGAGAAAGTGCATCCAACTTTTCGACAGTCAAGCTTGTTTGTGTAGAAGTAATTAGAGGTAAGTGAACCGTAGAGTGGATTGTGGTGCCACCAATACTAAAAGTTGCCTTTCCTGTGTATGCCATTAGCAATGTCGTTGGAGATTATGGATTTGGTGGGATTTTATGATTGTAAAATCTTTGTAATCCTTCTACTAACAATAGCAATGTGAATGTTTTTCCTGTTCCCGCACCTCCTGTGAGAAAGAGGTGTATTTGTTTGTTGGGTTGAATTCGTTTTTTCAGCATTTTGTCATCAAATATGTGTCGTTGTTGGTCATTTAATATTTCAATGCCTACATGGAAGTCTTCATTTGTCATAGAGAGGTACTTGAAATATTGCAAGTGGAAAGGGTTTTTAGAGCGCATATTGATGTGTAAGTCATTAAGAATGTCTACGTGTGTACTTATGTACTTGTCCACAAATGTTGTAATAGTATCATTTGTGTCATGATCAGATAAAGGAGCTTGTTCAACCCATAAAAGACCATGATCATGCTGACTGCCACGGCTCTGGAACTCTTTCACGAAGACATAATCAAGAATTTTTCCACATATTGTGCTATTGTTAAGCAGTATTCTTTTCATGGCTGTGAAGCAGTTAATATAGAAGCGAGCTGTTGTTATTGGATATGCTAGTATCAAATGTTTATGGAAGGAGCTATCACTTTCATTGCTATCTTGTTTAAGTGGGACTATTTGTTGTAAGGCATCAACAAGGTTTTTACAACGTTTTTCAGCTGAAGAGAATGTCACAAAGAAAGTTGGTGGCCCTAGTTGTCGAACAAGGTTGCATCCGTACGTACGTATGGATCATATCCGTACCGTACAACTGTACCGTACCATACGATACGTACGGATAGGTAGTGTATACATGTTTTTCTTATAAAAGAAATTTAAGCCCTATTTCAGGCACTGGGGACTTTTAACGCAAAACGTCTTCTACGGCTGATTATTGAGTGCTTCTGGTTAGAACCTGCAGGCATTGTGCAAGGTGCAGTTGACCAGTGAGTGCTCCTCTCTTTGCAGGTGATTAGTAAGATGCCTCGCAAACCCAACCCAGTGTGGGACACGCACACCCACGTGATCCAAATAGTTACTACGCCGGGTTAGCAAGGGTCGGGTACTCGTCAGTGGCAGTGCAAATACTGTGGGGAAAGCAAGACAAGTACTATTACTCGTGTTCTCAAGCATCTTATAGGGATAGGTACTACAAATCATTGCGATGGATGTGAGAAGATTCCACCTCTAATCAAGGAAAACCTAATTTGAGAGCATTTCTCCTCAGCATCGAGTGCACCTTCGAGGGGGTCTTTGATTTCACAGGATGCCTTGCAGGATGCATTACTTGAGGACCTTGGTGACAATATAAGAGATGGAGGGATGGGTTCTGGCTCTCAGACTAGTGTGCCCTCTAGTGTCGACAATAGTAGGAAAAGAGCTCCTACAGCAGGGCATGATGAGGATGACATTGGGGATGTACGGTCTACAGCTCCCACCAATGCACCGAGGCAGACCACGTTGCCTTCACGTGTAAACTCTCAGTCTTGGGTGAAAGAGAGACAAAAGATAGCAGAGATGGAGATTGGTCGCACTCTTGTAGAGTGCAATATTGCATTCAATGTGCTTCGAGCAGATCAATGGAAGAGGATGGTCAGAGCCATTTCTCAGGTTGGCCCCACAGAGTCGTGGACTGGCTTGGATTACAACAAGATGCGTACAAATATGCTAGATGAGCAGAAAGCGATCATTGACAGAGCAGTCACTCCAGTAAAAGCTGGGTGGCAGACTTTTGGGTGTTCTATCATTTCTGAAGGATGGAGTGAATACGTAGATGCCACATCATCAAAATCTAGTCTCATCTTGCCTTGGTACGTACTTTTTGAGAGCCGTGGATGTCGGAAAGGCAGGTGAGAAGATCACTGCAGAGTTCATCTACAAACATATTCGTTAGGACATTCTTGAGGTGGTAAAGGAGAATATAGTGCAGGTAAATTCAATCTCCCCATCTTGCTGCTGGCATCTCTTCTCCTTGTGTTTTTTGTTCTACCTCTACTATTTCAATGTACATTGTTTGGCTACTTGCACGTTGTTATCGACAATGCTAGCAATTGCAAGGCCATGGGTGATATGGTAGAGAGGGATTTCCCTTGCATTGTGTGGACTCCATTTGCCGCCCCATTGCCTAGACTTACTCATGGAGGACATAGGAAAATTGCCATGGATTCAGCCTATTGTGTCTGAGGCAACGAGGGTTAGCACTTTTTTCCGCAAGAAGCACCAAGATCTAGCGATCTTCAGGAGCCACAACGCATTGGATATGGTGCGCCCTCGAAGACCAGGTTTGCATACATGTGCCTTGTTCTGCAAAGATTGTACAGGCTGAGGGACCCACTTTTGCAAACTGTTGTGGATCCAACGTGGTGCCTAATGCGCCATGCAGGACAGGAGCTTACCAAGGCCATTCAGAGGAAGGTTCTAGATGAAGCTTTCTGGACAGAGGTGCATAACTTTGCCGTGGCTCTTCAACCACTCTTTGTTATCTTGCGCCTGACAGATATGGAGGGATCTACCCTTGCTCTAGTATTTCACCTTTTCATGCAGATGAGAGGACACGTTGGGAGTAGCAGAACACTACCTCTAGAGCGGTAAGAATCATTGGTTCATTAGGTTGCTTACCTTGCTTTTTCTGAAATAGAATGCTAGGCAATCTGCCAATCTCAGATTCAATGAATGTTCTTTTTGAACTTGCAGACGGAACGAAATTCTGGCTATTGTAGATAGTCAATGGTAGTATATGCGTCGTCCCATTCATGGGATGGCGGCTATACTCCATCCCTTCTACAAGAAGCCCGAGTTTTTTGGAAACATGGCCTTGCCGATCCTTCATTCGGAGTACCTCAATCTCATGTTTAGCGAGGATGAGCAACTTCATAGATGGTGAGATGTCAAGCTTCATGAACAACTTGGGTCCTACTTTCATGAGGAGTGTTGCAGTGAGACCCGAGGCTACCAAGCTTCCCCTAAGTTGGTGTCAGAACTATGGAAGTTCAGGTTTTCCACAAATTTGCAAGCCAGCTCTACGTATTCTCTCTGAGGTAAAGTTGTAACATGTTTGTGAGTTGTGCCTAAAATGTTGACCTTGTGCACTTTTGTTCTCCAAAGATTTGCACCTTGTGTACATTACTACATTGCCATCATAATTGTTCAGCTGGCGCTTGTGAGAGCAATTGGAGTGCATATTCCTTGGTGCACACGAAGATCAGGAACAAATTGAGCACGACCCAGCTAGAGAAGTTGGTGTACTATCGAGCGAACATGAGGCTAGTGCGCTCTTTCCATGCTTTGGAAAATCCCAAGCAGGTTTGAACTTTGTTCCATGCTTCAGTCCGCTAAAGGCTTGTATATAGACTAGTTTGAACGACTTGAAGTATCTTTAAATCTTTATGGATTTTTATCAATGTTGGTGCAGGTGGATTCTACGGAGGTGAAGATGGTTCCAGACCCTACAGTAGAGGAGATAGATACTCGTATCAGAGACGAGCAGAAGGAGATACTACGAGATCTTCACAGAGAGTTGGAGAGTGTGGATAGGCGAGTCACCAAGTCACGCGCTCGGGCCTTGAGCATCCCTCTCCAGTAGGAGGCTGCAGATCCTGACATCGCACGGAGAGAGAGCATTCGGATTGGGAAGCTTCCAGTACGCAGACCTCGAGTTCGAGTGAACCCGACTGTTCGTCTCCTCCAGACTTCAGAGCAAGGTGATCCACATGAGGATGATGCAAACACACCAGGGGACCCAAGATTTACAGGGCTAGAGTATGATGATGAGGGCAATGTCCTCACAGAGGCAGAGATGTCCTCCTCATCATCTTCATCGTCCTCTGATGATGATGATTGCTTTTGAGTGCAGTGCTGAGTGTGCGGTTTTTAGTGCTTACTAGTTATTGGAGTTAGGACTTCAGACTTCAGTCTTGGATTTATCATTTTCATGATTCACTATGTATTTATTTTGATGCTCTTAGTTTTGTGACCATGGCAGCAAACATCTGATACTATTTGTTTGTAATTGATCAATGGTTAGCTAATCTCAGCTTTGCGTTTTCATTGTTCGGTTAGAGTCGTCGGTTAGAGTCGTGGACTTTAGTTTTTGTCATTTGTAACGGTGTAGTGTTGATTTGCTAGTCTTTATTTGAAGTCTTGGTGAATGCATAAGTAAATGTATGAAGTTCCCCCTGTTTTACGCTTTGTTAAAAAAAGGACAAATTTTTACGTACCTAAAAACTTAATCCATTATGTACTACGTACCTTACGTACCGAACACTAGGTATTTAACTACCTTGTTGTCGAATCATACCAAAAACTTTTTTTTTAATATTTTTCTTTATTATCCGGGGAGGTACGAAGCGCTTCGAAGTCTCTATAACCTAGTTGTGATGAGACTACCTTCTCCATGTTCGTGTCTTGACAAACCTCTCCAGCACACAAGGTTGCTCCCTTAACTTTTGCTTTGCAAAAGGCGTATCCAAATGGAGGATAGTATTTTCTATGTCATGATTTCACTGATTTAAAATTTGTGCATTAGCTCCCATTTGGCTACTATTGGGTAATTTTTTGATACGTGTTGGTGGTATTTTCTAGGCTTTCCAAATCGTAGGAAAACTAAGCTCCTCACAAAACTCATCAACAAATAAACCAAGTGGAGTGTTCCCCTCTGATGGTGCGACATGCAAAATTTTATCGGTATAATTAACAACTTGCTCAGCAATAGTGATGCTGTGTAGCAGAACATCAGTGTCAATACTTTCCTCGTCCTCCATCTCATATGTGCTTGTGCCCACGAAAGTGATGAGTGTGAGATTTCTCGAAAGTGTGCAAGCCATTTATCATTTATGGTTAAGTTTTCCTTTTTATATAGAGAGCTATTAAGAACAACATGTGTGGCCTTCAGTGTCAATAACGGTCTAACAAGCCCCGATAAGTAGCAATGTGTGTACTCAAGCTTGCGTTTGAGGCCTACAAAGACTGAAGCCTCATCCTGGATAAAGAGAGGAAGAACTTGTTGTGTTTTTTCGATATTTGCAAGAACATAAACCACACTCCCTTGCAAACCATATTGGCCATCATAAGTTAGTTCTCGAATCTTTGCAAATGGTATGCGAATAGAGACCAGGCGCGCTTTGATATTGTTAAGTTGCATGATTGGTATCAGAGGCTAGTTAAAGCCTAATCTATGCAAGCTCTCAAACGGTACCTTGGATTTGTTTGTTTTGCGCTTGCATGCACGGCAACAGAATAGAGAGAAACATCTTTTTCGCTTCCTACCTCCACTATGTAAGCACATTGGAGGAGAGAATTGTGTGACTTGTGAGTGGAAAAACAATCGGCCACATTTTTCACATGGATATGTAGGTGGGTCATTCAACCTCTTGAGAAATTTGTTTACAATCTTGGATCTTTGTTGTGGATGAATGAAAGGATGTTGCTTCAATGAGACAGTCTTTGTCAACTTTGTATGTCTTAGTCGCTTGTTGTAATTGCAGAGTCACTGCATGGACACAAAGTGGTTGCTTTTCAATAAATCAATTCGCGATTTGAGTAGCTGGTTTATCCATGTTCTCTCTCCACAAGTGGGTTAATGCATCACACTCTTTGATTGTCCAATGGACAAGCTTACAATGTGACTGCGAAGTTGTGAAAGCATGATGGATTAAGCCCATAATAGATGCATCTGTAATTAGAAGTCCTTTTTTAAATTGTTGAATTGATTTCCCGACTACTTGTTGTTTGTTTTGTCCACTTGTAACATTATGAAGGATTACGACAAGTGTTTTTTTTAAATTTGTGAGCAAAAATATTGATGACTTCCATTATGAGACTCATTGATGTTTTGCAAGTTTTGTAAAAAGCATTCAACTGTGCAGCTCTTTCACTTGATGACTCCAATTG
Organism: Adiantum capillus-veneris; assembly: GCF_014529385.1. Taxonomy (NCBI): domain Eukaryota; kingdom Viridiplantae; phylum Streptophyta; class Polypodiopsida; order Polypodiales; family Pteridaceae; genus Adiantum; species Adiantum capillus-veneris. The sequence continues at coordinate 42,815,950 of NC_140959.1, read as the reverse complement.
TGATCCAAAGAACAATGAAGCTGAAGAGTGCGTGACAAAATTCGTTAAATAGTTTTGAAACAGGAATTGTGACATGATAAGCCTAAATGATTCAAAACTTAAGTTTGTTTGCAATATACTGTGGAGTGTTGTAAACAATTGCTGATTAAAAAGATGTGTCTGCATAAATATCATGTCAACGTCTATCTCTTTTGGAATACTCAAATAATTATGTCCTTACGATTTTAGAAAAATCTGAATTAAGGCGAATCTTGAGTAGATGCCGACAAAAGTGTTGGGAAAAAAATTATTAAAAAAAACATTTTATCCGAGCGAAGGCAGACACGTCAAGTGAGGCAGAAAGAAATCGAAGAAAGGGCGGGCTAGGATTAAGTGTTGCGCGCACAAGCTGGTGCAGAAAGACATTGAAGAAAGGGCGGGTTGGGATTAAGTGCTACGTGCACAAGTTGATGCAGAAGTGTTTTTTTATATGCCGCGGACGGAGTGTTTTTTATCTGATTGGAGTTATGTGGGCGTCCATCTGAGTTCGATTCCATTTAAGAGTTTTGGGGAGTGTTTGTGGCTGGCGCCCACACATGGGTTAGCCGAGGCTTCAATCGGGATCTACAAATATTCCGCGCAATAAAACCATGAACCCACCAGTATGTACCCACATATGGCTATCAAAAATTATGTGTGTGTTTGTTTGTTTCTATGTGTATGTGTGTGCACACATATGTATGCATGTATGGATGTGTGTATTTGTGTATGTGTGTGTGTGTGTGTGTGTGTGTGTGTGTGTGAGAGAGAGAGAGAGAGAGAGAGAGAGAGAGAGAGAGAGAGAGAGAGAGAGAGAGGGAGGGAGAGGAACAAACTAGTCAAATTATTAATGCAAATATAGGTGACAACATTGAACAACACACATAAAGAATGGTATAGAGAGAGGAAGAGAGGGAGTGTCCATTGTTTTGCATGTAATTGAGAGAGAGAGAGAGAGAGAGAGAGAGAGAGAGAGAGAGAAGAGAAATAGAGAAATCTTTTGAATTCTCAATGCAGGGAGGAAGTGGACAATACTTAGAATCACAACCAAAAGCGTGCAAAAGAATGTTACAAAGAAGTAGAGGATGGAAGTGTCGCTTTCATCTGAGGATGTAGTTGGAACAAGCAGGCAAACTTAAGAACAACTAATAATGATAGGTGAACATTCATAACACTAAGGTTCAGCTTGATACGCCACTACGTGGCCACTCGCATTGATTTTGAAGCGGCCAAACCGTGAGTTTGTTGCAAAGGTATCTCTTGCCTCAGAAACAGACTCAATGTAAATTTGGTTGAAGGTTTAATCCAATGCAAGGACTAAATCCATTGCTGCACCAATGACCTGCACATCAAGAAGCTTTTTGTCTTTTGTTTCAATACGTGCTTCCAACTTTGGTGTTGTGATTATTGTGGTGTTGTTATTGCAAGATCCACAATAAGGTGCTTGCCTAAGTCTATACACTTTTGCGGATTTACAATTTCAACAATGCTTCTCCAATAGCACACTATTGAAGTTGAAGAACCAAAGTGTGCCAACAACCTGCACAAGGTAACCATGTAAGAAAATGGGAGAAGTCACTTGTAATATATCACTTTATCTTATGTGAGGACACCTCATGGTTGTAGCCCAAATTTTTGGTTTGAACTTGAAACACAGTAGCAAGCTCCTTTCTGAGGTGCGCACTACAAACTAGCACTAGAATTGTAGCATCAATATCGACAAGGTGTTGGGTTTGCCAAGGAATGCACCAATGTTTCTTGCAACACACATTATAGGGCCATCAACAACCATCTCTTGAAGCAATTGTTGGCAGTCATCTTTGCGAGAGTTCACAAAACTCAGCTACAAGAGAAGATTCAATATGGAAACTAAATAAAAAAGAGCACGAATGAATCATGGAAGATTTCAAATCTATAATAAAGGATTAGAAAACAATAAGCAAGATACGTGAATTATTACAAATGCCCTATTTGATGGGAGAGGACCATCTGCAATCAAAAGGTCACCAATAGATCCACAAATCTTGACTATGAGTTGTGCTTTTGTGAAATAACAAAAGCAAGTGTGCTCAATTGAGAATGTCCACTTGAAGATTGATGTGCACTTACGTCATCAAGAAATGCACGTATGTTACAATCAGGGGTGAAGGTCAGACACTGGGAAATGTTCTCCTGGGCTTACAGTAGTTGTAGCATTAATGTACAAAGAATACAGTGCTAACCCCCCATTTGCCCTATTTTTGCGCGTGACAACTGGGCTATCAATGTGAACAAAGTCACGTAGGTGGAGCTTGTCGACGTAGGGCTCTATGTATGGATCATTGACCACCACCGTAGTAGTGTCGGTGCACTCTTCATCAACCAAGTCGACCTTCAAGGAATTGTTATAACAACAACTTTGTTATGATGACTCTTGAGGAGGTGGAACAAACCAAATACCAAGGATATTTAATAAGTAACGATTGTATTTCAGTTGGTCAAGGCCAACCTTGTAGGTGCCATTTAGATTCAATATCTTGCCCTCAATACAGAATTGTGGGCTTCAGTCAGAGATATCAGTAATCAAGAATTGTGGGAGAAGACTTTGAGCAAATGGAACAATGCTAAGATTGATACCCTCGCTATCTAGTTGAGATGATTCACCCACTTCATATAGGCCAAAAGATTGAATAGAAGGCTCGATTTCAAGGGGACTTGGGTCATAAGCAGTAATAAGTGTTATGTTCTCAATAGGGTTTGGGACAATTGTTGCTTGCAGTGGCAGGGGAGGCTCAATAGACAAAGGCTCAATATGAAGAGGTCTTGCCTCGTTCAACACATTAGGCAGAACAGCCGTTTCAACATATGCTTCCTTCTTGACATCAATGAGCTCCTCCACGGCTTCCTTGCCTATATAATCCAAAAGATAGCAACATAAACAAACACCTCTACGAGTTCATAAAATGGCTCTCAAACAAACACGCTTTTGCAATAGTGAAGGCTCACGTGTAGAGTTCACCAAGTCGTTCAAATGAAACAATGTGCGTGCAACAGGCTTGTGAGGCCTATGAAGCTCTTGCTTCGATCTTTTGCAAGGTGGCGATGATGTGCATGCAGTTGGGGACGCGCCGATACATTTAGCACTCGAGTTAGGAGTACCTTCTGTGAATCTTCAAAGCTCTGTAGAACATTAATTATGAGGATCTAATGTCTTCCACATATAACGAAAAATTCAATAATGATAATTACAAACACAAGCAATCATTTGTCATAGAAATTGTTCAACGTGACAATCTTTTCGTATGATCACTCGTTGCATATTAAAGCACGTAGAAGGTAGAGAGGCGCTTGCAACTATAGGAAGGTGGGTAATCATATGAGAGTGGCCAATGTTCTTGTGATATGGGTCTATGTGTGTCTCTGTGTGTGTATCAGAGAGAGAGAGAGAGAGAGAGAGAGAGAGAGAGAGAGAGAGAGAGAGATTCAATAATTGTGTGGTAAGAATGAGTATATATTAAGCACTGAGGCGGTCCGGGGCGGGCAACAAGAAGAGCAACCTCTAGACACCCTTCAAGGCTCTCGTGCTGCTCAATGGGGCTGGGGCACAACACAACACAAACCAAAACAACAAACCCACAGCCAAATCCCAACTACACAAGGGGCACCACCTAGTTTAAGAGCGAACTAGGACGCAAAAGAGGAGAATCATTAGAGCAACCCACAAACAAGCAAGGAATTTACACTAACCCTAACACCAATGGAACACTCTCACACACTAAAACACGAGAGAGAGAGAGAGAGAGATGGTGTACAACTTAGATTCAACTTTATATTTTGCACAAAAAGGAACTTAGAGCTTGCGGAATCAAGTGACAAGATTTGGTTATAGCATCACTAGCACATTGTCTTAGGGTTATGGGAGCCCTCTCACCATCCACCCTCTTACAATGGTAGCCAAACAATAGCCAATGAATCACAAGTAACAAAACAACAACCTTCAATGAAACAAGTCACCTTATGAACCTGAATGAGTTTGCCAAGCCAAATTGGAGGAGAAGCATGAGCCTTTGGACATGAATTGCACCCAAAACTACGAATTCATTGATGTTGGGGTAGATACAACAATGGTAGGAAGAATATCTTCTACTCGCACTCACTCAAACTAGCTCAAGTTTTTCTATGCACCAAAGTGATGGTGTATAGAAAGCTTACTCTCTCTTTACAACCAAGATAGAACTGGCGTGTGCTACTCTCCATCTAGTGTGCAATGGTATAGTGATGTCTTTTACAAGGAGGAATGGGTTCTATTTATAGGTTTTAGAAGCCTTGATTAGGATTAAGCCTAATCAATTTTATTAGGAAAGATCAAGGATTATGAATTTTTATGAATTTCAAATGAGAATGGGGTCTCTCTTTTCTCTTGAGTCACATGGATGTGGGCTCAAGTAAGAGAATTATTGATGTGGTGAAAGGAGAGAAACTTCCATGGGAGTGAGTGAATTTGGTTTACTTGTGCGGTTGCCTACTCCATATGTTGATAGTGTGGGTGCATTTTTACAAGAGAAGTTAGTTGTTAGTTGTAATAATCACTAGAATTGTTAGTGATACATTTACAATGGGTAGGATGAGTTGATTTGTTGAAGGAAGAGGGGTGAATTAAAAGAGAATCATTGAGATGGTGAAGCTTTGAAGAAGCTTGAACTCACCCTTGTGTAGATTGTGAAAAAAATGACCGCTGGTCTTCTTCTTTTTCGCTTCTTTACGCCGCCGCCACGGTTGACCACCACAATGAAAAGAGGATTTGTTGATGAAAAATCCTCAATTTTCAGAAGTTATCATGGTTAAGATGCTGAATTTTAGATATTTTTAGGAGGGGTAAATGAAATTGTAACATAGAAGCAATAGAGAGAGACATGGAGAGGGTGTATGTATGTAGAGGTTCATAAAAGAACTATAGGGATGAGAGAGAAGGGTAATGGTGAAGAGGGTGGGAGAAGCCATGGAAATTGCAGGTTTGAGTGAGGGAAGGAGAGGGAGGGATGTGTAAGAGTGAGTAGGTGTGTGGAAGGGTGAGAGAAGACTAAGGGCTACTTGTGAGAAAAGTGGGCAGACTGGGGTCCAACCAAAAAATCATAGCTCACCGCTGGTAGCTCCAAAAATCATGAAAAAATTTGAGGTGATTATTCAGAGCGTGGGATACAGTTTCTCTTTTGACCACCGCTCCAAATTCAGAGTGGAGATAGGTGCCAAAATTCTCACCAAAAAGCCTGTTTTTTATGCCTGCAAAAGTCTTTTAGTGGCCCCCTCCTTTGTTGAATTTGTACAATGCATCCAAGAGTGAGCCCCTCCTTTGTCATATTATAATACAAAGCATCCAAGTTGCCCTTGACCCATGCATGGAGGAGGATTATTGGTGAATAAAGAAATATATACATGGTGGGACTAGTGTATGGACTATTCATGGACTTTAGCTCACAATGAGCACATGGTGTTAGAATAATGAGTAAAAATAATAATAAAAATATGGAGGAGTTATGGATATGGAAAGATATTGGAATCATATGATATGGTCCCTCCTTGAATTATTTTGGGTGAAAGAGGAAAAGGTATGCAAGTAAATAATATAATAAAAGTAACCAATGAGTAGAAATCAATTTTTTGTTTTCACGAGGGTGAGGGTGAAAATGTGGGAGTTGTTGGGATTAAAGCCCAAGTGGCCTCTTATGCGGATATGGCCGGCCGCCCGCCTAACTCACTTACCTCTAACTCTTTGTATATACTAACATATTCTTTGTGAATACTAAGGATTTGGGAGATAACCCTTCTAACAGATCTCTGCGTACTGTGTACTGTGTAAGCTCACTGTGTGTGTGTGAGAGAGAGAGAGTCGACCCACGCTCCGCTCCGCGACTTCAATTGGTATCAGAGCCTTGGTTCAGTGCGGATTTGCGCAATCGCGCGCGCGCGCACTTTTCCGGCAGATTCTGGATCCGGAGTTCGAAAATTCACACTCGGCGTTCCGGGAGCGTTTCCAGCAGGCGACCTGGGGTTTTACCCCCCTTTCGAAGCCGTTTATGCCCTCAGAATTTCGTTCTGAGCACTACAGCAGAAGATAGATTTCAGCCACAAAGAAATCCGTCTTGTGTAGATTGGCAAGCAGGAGGTGGTCGACATCAATATCGACATCGACATACATCACTTATTCGTCTTCAGAGCATCATCTATAGACCAGGTACACATATATATCATCAGATATATATATTGCAGTCTGCATTGTTACTTCTTGTGCTTGCCAGGTTCCAGGGGAGGTGTGGCCATACGACGGCTTGACACCACTGGCATGTATTGCAGATTGATGTACTGTGATTGTGGGTCTGCTAGTTGTGAGTCACGCTAGCAGACAGACCGCCGCAGCGGTCATAGGACAGTGATTGGTCTATTATAGGATGTATGCTAGTTCTGGGCAGTTTGCTGAGCCATCTGAGAGGGTCGTGTGTGAGGTTTTTTGAAGCCAAGCACTGGGGGCTGGGTTACCCAGTGTGAGGTGGATTAGGTTGCTGGAGTTCCCCTCTACACGCATCCTCTTCGGCGACTTTTATCCCTTAGGATGTATGACTTTGTGTAGACACTGGATTGCATCTTATGCGTCAGGCCGTTGAGGCATTGTTCAGAGTTCAGTCTTGAGACAGATACAGGTTCTGTCATCGCCCAGAGAGGAGACAGTGTATGCTTACAGGATTTGTCACTGGTCAGCTATTTATGATTGTTTTTTGAGCTATCTTTTGGTTCCCAGAGCTCAGTTTACAGGGGAGACTCTGTCAAAAATTTTCAAAATACTGACAGTTCCTGAGGAGAGGTGTTCAGCTTGTTGATTACAGCTTGTTTACTGTGTACAGAGGCCAGTTTACAGGGGAAACTCTGTCGGATTTTTCTCAGGAGTAGACAGTTTGGCAGATATGGCATCTTCTCACAGTGAGACTCTTTACAACATAAAGAAGCTGGATGGCACAAACTTTCCATTCTGGAAGAAGCAGATTTGGCAGGTTTTGGTGCAGAAAAAACAAGTGAAGCCACTGAAGCTCAAAGGGGAGAGACCAGAATTTATGGCTCAAGATGAGTGGGAAGAGCTTGACGAGTTAGCTTGTTCCACAATCATGCTGACACTGGCAGAAAATGTTTACTTCAACGTAGCAGAAGAGACTACAGCGTATGGCGTATGGCAAAAGCTATGTGATATGTACGAGAAACAAAGTGCTGCTTCTCAGATTTACTGGCTCAAGAAATTGGTGGATTTGAAGATGAAGGAAGGGACAGCCATGTCAAATCATCTGAATGAATTTCACTCAATTTTCAGCCAGTTAACAGCACAAGAGATAGTCTTTCCAGATTCAGTGAAGGCTATGTTTCTCTTAATCACTTTGCCAGACAGTTGGGATACTTTTCGTACAGCGTTAAGTAATTCTGTCGCGCCAGAAGGTCTTACAAGTGCCAATGTAGAAGGCAGCTTGCTCACAGAGGAAGTGAACAGGAAGAACATTGACAAAGGCAAAGGCAATAGTGCTTTGGTCGTTCGAGGGAGACAACAGTTTAAAGAGAAGAAGGGTAAGAAGGCACAAAACCGAAGTAAGTCTCGTGATTCGAAGTCAAAGGATGACATAGAATGCTACCATTGTGGCAAGAAGGGTCACATGAAGCGAGACTGTACGAAGTGGAAACAAGAAAAAGGCAAAACAAAGAGTTTTGAGCAAGATGAAAAGAAGAGTTCAGTGAAGATTGAAGAGGTGAATGTCACAGGATCTGGTTCAGACAGTGATTCTGGTATAGCAGCTGGTGACATCTTCCTTACAAGCAATCTTGATTCTGTTTTCTTGACTGCAGAGGATGGACATGCTATGAGTGATTGGATTATCGACTCAGGGGCATCTTTACATGTTTCTCCGCACAAAGAGTGGTTTACATCATATGTGGCTACTAAAGACTATGTCAGACTTGGCAATGAGCAGGTTTGTGACATACTTGGAGTGGGAGATGTGCAGTTGAAGTTTCAGAATGGCTCTTCTTTATGGCTCAAGAATGTCAGACATGTTCCAGCAATCCGAAAGAGCTTGATTAGTACAGGGAAGTTGGATGATGCGGGTTATGTGACAGTTTTTGGGAACAGCGCTTGGAAGATCTCCAAAGGTTCGATGACTGTAGCACATGGCAGCAAGTCAGGAACTCTGTACACTTTACATGTTTCAGAGGTTAAAAACCATGTAATTAATGTGATTGAGCAGCCAAGTGTGTCACTGTGGCATCGTAGGTTGGGACATATGTCAAAAAGAGGAATGGAAATACTTTCTCATTATGGTTATTTGCCTGGCTTTTCATTTCAAGATTTCGAGTTTTGTGAGCATTGTGTTTATGGTAAGCAAACACAGGAACCGCACAGATCAAAGAGGAATCGTAGGGACGAACGGTTAGCTCTTGTACACAGTGACCTATGCGGACCAATGCCTAGTTTGTCACTAGGGGGAGCAGCGTACTTTTGTACATTCATAGATGACTATTCTCGCAAAGTATGGGTTTACTTCTTGAAGCACAAGGATGAGGTGCTCAAGGTCTTTAAGACATTCTTGCAGCTGGTGGAGAATCAGAGTGGTCAGAAGCTGAAGTGCTTGAGAACTGACAATGGTGGAGAGTACGTTTCCAAAGCTTTTCAAGACTTTTGTCAAGAAAAAGGGATTAAGCGGGAACTTACTGCACCATATAATCCTTCACAGAATGGGGTTGCAGAACGTATGAATAGGACCATACAAGAGAAGGTCAGAAGCATGTTGTCAAATGCTGAGTTGCCTAATGGATTTTGGGCGGAAGCAGTGGCTACAGCAGTCCATTTGATCAACAGGTCTCCTAGTAGGGTTCTGGATAAGAGTGCAGTGGCCGAGATGCTATGGACAGGCAAGGCACCTTGGTATAAGCATCTCAGAGTCTTTGGTTGTGAAGCTTATAGCCATATTCCTAAGGAGTTCAGAAATAAGTTAGAACCAAAGAGCAAGAAGTGTATATTTCTTGGCTACGGAGAATCGGGCGAGATGGGTTACCGGCTTTGGGATCCTGAGTCCAGAAAGCTTATTCGTAGCAATGATGTGCATTTCAATGAAGCCAAGTTTCACGCTAAGCCAGAGAAGACAGAGGAGATCAGAAGAGTTGTCTTCAGGGAAGATGGACCTAGTGCTAGCACATCAAGACAGCATGGTCAGGCTCAGGAACAGCCTATAGTGGCTAGAGAGGCAGAATCAGTTGTGGTGAGACGTTCTGAGCGTGTCTCCAAACCACCTGATCGTTATGTGCCATCTCTAAATTATGTCATGCTCACAGATTGCGGAGAACCATCTTGTTACAAGGAAGCATTACAAGTGGTTGACTCGAAAAAATGGCAGTTGGCCATGCAGTCAGAGATGACAGCTCTGCATAAAAACCAGACATGGAAGTTGGTTAAATTACCACAGGGCAAAAAGGCTCTACCTTGTAAATGGGTTTACAGGTATAAGATCACCGCTCATGATAGTCAGCCAAAGTACAAAGCAAGGCTTGTTGCCAAGGGCTTTAAGCAAGAACAAGGCATTGACTTTGATGAAGTCTTCTCTCCAGTGGTTAAGATGACTACATTGAGATGCTTTCTTGCATTGGTTGCTATATTGGATTTGGTGTTGCACCAAATGGATGTCAAGACAGCGTTCTTGCATGGTGATTTAGATGTGGAAATTTACATGCAGCAGCCAGAAGGGTTTGTTGAGAAAGGCATGGCACATTTGGTATGCCAGTTGTTAAAGAGTCTTTATGGCTTAAAACAATCACCGAGGGCATGGTACCATAAGTTCCACCAGTTTATGCTTTCTCAAGGCTACAAACGTAGTGAGTTCGATCACTGTCTATATACAAAGAAGGCTAAGGATGGCAGTTGGCTGATCCTTATTTTGTATGTGGATGACATGTTGATTGCTGGCAAACACTTGGAAGAAATTTCAGCTTTGAAGTCAAAGATGGCAAAATCGTTTGACATGAAAGACATGGGTGAGGCAAGTCATATACTTGGTATGCGCATTGAGAGAGACAGATCAAAGAAGTTGATTTGGTTATCTCAAACAGAGTATATTGACAAGGTTTTGCAACGTTTCAATATGGAGAAGGGAAAGGCATTGAGTGTTCCATTGCCACCATATGTGAAACTTAGCAAACAAGATTGTCCTGTGTCTGAGGAAGAAAAGGCTGAAATGGATAAGATTCCATATGCGTCTGCAGTGGGTAGTTTGATGTATGCAATGATTGCTACACGTCCGGATATTGCATTTGCAGTGGGAGTGGTTAGCAGATATATGTCAAATCCCGGCAAGAAACATTGGGAGGCAGTGAAAGGTATCATGAGATACTTAAAACATACAAAGAGTATGCGCATATGCTATGGTAGTCAGGATTTGAGTGTCAGAGGATACACTGACTCAGATTATGCAGGAGACTTGGATAAGAGGAGATCTACATCAGGCTATGTCTTTACATTGGCTGGAGGTGCCATATCATGGCGATCTCGATTACAAGATTGTGTTACGCAGTCTACTACAGAAGCTGAGTATGTTGCAGCAAATGAGGCATGCAAAGAAGCTATTTGGCTTGGTAGATTGGTTGCAGACTTGGGAATCAATGCAGATATGCCAGAGTTATATTGTGATAGTCAAAGTGCTATACAATTGGCAAAGAATCCAGTGTTCCATTCGAAGACTAAGCATATTGATGTGAAATATCACTTCATTAGGGAAGTACTTGAAGACAAGCAGATACAACTGCTGAAGATCCACACCAAGGACAATCCTGCTGATCTACTCACAAAGGGACTTCCAGGAGAGGGCTTTGTGCATTGTCGTGAGTTATTGGGCATTGGATAGATGGCAGCCATGTAAATCTTTGTACATTTATGTTCATAGATTTACAGTTACTTAAAGTGCCACATTGGACTTTAAGCCGCCCGCCTAACTCACTTACCTCTAACTCTTTGTATATACTAACATATTCTTTGTGAATACTAAGGATTTGGGAGATAACCCTTCTAACAGATCTCTGCGTACTGTGTACTGTGTAAGCTCACTGTGTGTGTGTGTGAGAGAGAGAGTCGACCCACGCTCCGCTCCGCGACTTCAGGAGTGATTTGTATAAAGGAAAAATATGAGGTTAGAGTATGTACATATTGGCAAAAAATATCATTATGGTGTAAGAGGATGAAAGAAGGTGTACATAGGTTTAATAAAACACACACCTAAGTAGAAATATTTAAATAAAATACCAAAATAATTATAAAAAATCCCTATATTTAGGCCATATATACAATGAAATATTTACACACAAAGAGGCCATAATATACTTTTATTTTTTTATTTTTTTATTTTTTTGGCTCAACTAGCCCAGTGACTAGCTAGCTGAGGGTTTTTAAGAAGATATGGGAAAAGCCCCCTAACTCACACACGCCTATGTACAGGGAAATGGTAGGGATAGCCATAGCGTTTGGGTGAATTTGGTAGGGTGGAGTAACTTACTATGGCAATTATGGAGAGCCGAAAAACGGCTATCATTAGCCCTCCCCCAGGATGATGGTATATTCATGTACCATCATAGAGCATCTTTTCCAAAGAGAGTGCTTCAGAGTCCTTGACGAGATCTTCATTGTTTGGCCCCTCAGAATTTTTGCTGGAGTTACACTCATGCTTCATGTAACAATACTTACATGAGACAGCGGCCTTTGGACAGATCTTTGGTAGATCCTTTGGTAGAAGGCGACTCAAATAGGGCTTCAAGCGATACCCGTTTACCTTCCTGGAGTGCTCTTTATCATTCAAGTCCATAAGCTGATAGTAACTAGAATTGAAAGCCTTCTTGACTATGTATGGCCCTTGCCATCTAGTTTCAAACTTGGCATCAAAACGAGTGTCAAGTCGATTGTCATACCTTAGCACAAGCTCTCCTTCCTTGATGCCTTTGTCCTTCAGTTTCTTGTCATGCGTTTCTTTCGCTTGTGTGGCTTTCCTCTCGTAGCACTCATATGCTGCTTCTCTTTTCCACTCAAGCTCCACTAACGTAAGAAGTCGATCCATCCATACCTCTTGATCATCTTGTGCTCCTTTGCCATGAAGTCGCATTGTTGGAATGTTGAGCTCGATAGGCTGCAAAGCCTCTTGACCATAGACCAAGTGAAATGGTGTGAACTCCGTGGCTTCCCTATATGTGGTTCGATATGCCCACAAGGCACCATCCAAGAAGTCATCCCATAATTTTGTCTTGTTTTGCACCATCTTTCTAATGATTCCTGCAATGACACCATTAGCCTTCTCCACCAAACCATTTGACTGTGGGTAGTATGGTGTGCTATGACGATGTAGAATGTGAAGCTCTTCACAAACTTCTGTGAGCAAGCCCTTCCTAAACCCTGGACCATTATCAAAAACAATCTCCAAAGGTGTGCCAAATCTACAACAAATGTGATTGTACACAAACTTGCTAACTGTCCTCTCATTCACTCTTGCCACACTTTGAGCTTCCACCCACCTAGTCATATAGTTTACAGCCACTAGAATGTAGAGTTTACCATTTTTTGTCCTAGGCAGAGGACCCATAGCATCAATGCCCCACTTTTCAAAGGGTCCATTTGCAAGCACTATTTGCCTCGGGCCATGCACCAACCTTCTATTTCCATTTATCTGACAATTGTGACAGCTTTTACACCAATGTTGAACATCCACATGCAAGCTTGGCCAAACATACCCCGCAAGCAAAATCTTCTTCAGAGTTGATTCTTGGGCAAAATGACCACCACATGCCTCTTCATGCAAACCTTTTAGAATGGTTGGAATTTCCTCGATAGTTGGTACTCTTCTGCACACTTGATCCTTCCCTTTTTGATAGAGGGAGCCTTCTAGGAAGAGATAGAAACTTGCCTTCTTCATGAGTCTCCTCTTCTGAGCCTTCGTGAAGTCTTGTGGAAACTCACCCTCCAAAATGTAGCCAATAATGGGAGCCAATGACTCCAATCCCTGGTATCTCGGTTGCTTGACAGCTGCTGCCACCATGATGACCTGCACTTCTCTCTCAACACATGTAACTGCTTGTTGTGCAAGTAAATCGGCATCTTCATTTTGTTTCCTCGGAATATGATATAGTTGCACTTCTTCAAATTGATTAAACATCTTACGAATGGCATGAAGTTTTGTCCTTAAGCTTTCATTCTTGCATGCCCAAATGCCTAAAATCTGTTTAACAATGAGAAGTGCATCTCCCTTTACCATGAGACGTTTTATCCTGGCCAATGCACATCTTCAAACCATGAAGTAGTGTGTCGTATTCTGCTTCATTGTTGCTAGTTGAACCTGGTAGATTGACCTTCTCTTTCATGACCACCTCTCCACTTGGGTTGAGCAACACTAGCCCTCCCCCTGCTTTCCCTGTGGCTCGTCGAAAAGCTCCATCAAAGAAGAAGGTAAAAGCATTGGGAATACTTTTTGGTGGTGGCAATGGTAGGGTCTTTACTTGAGGCACCTTAATTTCCTTCTCATGTATCCTATAAGTGAGAATCCCTGCCAATTGTGCACGCACACTATCTTCTACCTTGAAAGAGTATTGGAACTCTTGCAACTCCATAATCCACTTTGAGATCCTAGTACTAAGATTCATTTGAGATGACACCCAAGGGAACAAATTTTCTGCAGTGAGAATTACAAAAGGTTTTGGTAGCAGGTAGGATCTAAACTTTCTCACCGCAAACATGAGAGAAAGCATCATGAGTTCTGCTTCTGTGTAATCTCTCTCCAAAGCATTCATGACCCTACTAGCAAAGTAGATGGGTCACATCCTTGTACTATGGGGATCTTGTTGTAGCAACACAGCACCAATTGTTTCCTTTCCAACACTAGAGCTAACAAAGAATGTGTACTCCCAACAAGGAGGCATGAGTGTTGGTAGCTCTGACAAAATGACTTTAATGTTACAAAAATACTCTTCAAGCTCATCAGACCATGCAAATTCTACTTGTCGTGTCAACTTTTGCAAAGGATGAAGCAACTCCGAGGCTAAGTGAATGAAGCGTGACATATACTTCACCTTCTGAATGAAAGAGATGACCTCCTTAAGACTCTTCGGTGATGGGAGCTCAATAAGAGCCTTTGCCTTTGAAGGATCCACCTCAATGCCTTTATAGGAAACCTTGTGACCGAGCAAGATCACTTCATCCTCACCTATGTGGCACTTGTCGGGGTTGAGTTGACCTCCCATGTCGTAGAGCTTCTTTAAACCTTCTTCTACCCTTTGTAGATGCAATGATTTTGAGCTATAAATGCAGAAATCATCAATGAACACCCTAATTGACTTTCCAAAGAATGCTTGAAACACCATGTTCATGAAACGTTGGAATGTTGCAGGAGTATTTGTCAGACCAAATGGCATGACTCTAAAAGCATAACAACCCCAAGGAGTGATAAAGGTTGTTTTCAATTGATCTTCCAATGCGATACCTATTTGAAAGTAGCCTGAGTAGCCATCACACACAGTGTACTTCTCATGACCAGCTACCTCATTTAGTATCTCATCCTGAAATGGGAGGGGAAAGTGATCTCTTTTTGTTGCCTCATTGAGTGGACGGTAATCCACACACACCCTCCACTTTCCATTTTCCTTAGGAGTGACAACAACGGGAGAGACCCACTCTGAATTCTCCACTGGATAAATGAAACCTGCTGCTAGAAGCTTTCTTACCTCCTTGAGTAAAGCCTGCTCCTTGATGACTCCTAGCCTTCGTAGCTTCTGAGCCTTAGGTGTGGCCTCTGGCTTCAACTCAATTTTGTGTTGAACAGCATCTACTCCACGCACATCGGTGTAGTCTTTAGCAAAAAGCCTAGGAAATTTCCTTAGCACACATTTGAACTCCTCTCTTTCATCCTTTGTAAGTGTTGTAGATAGCATACCTTCTAGCATTCTTTCATCTTCCACTTTTTGGTTCTCTTGGGAACCTACCTCCTCCAAACCTTGACAAGAGGTCTCTTGGTTGGTTGGCTTAAACCTTACCCCCATGACTTCGATGGAAGACTCCTCTTCAGTAATGCTGCCGCTACTTTCTTCTTCTGAAGTGTTATCGGTCCAACCTTCTTCCGTCTCACTTTGAGATGATTCTTCATGGAGCTCCTCTTGGCGTTGCTCCTTCATGTCAAAGACAACCTTCTTATGATTGTCGTTCCTGCAAATTAGCTTTCCACTCTCCCAATCCTTCAAAGCTCGCATTTTCATTAGCCATGGTCTCCCTAGGATAAATGGGTAACCATTTCCTTTGGTAGACATGACATAGAAATCCACTGCCTTTTTAATGCCAAAGGCCTCCACAAAAATATTTTTACAAATGCCTACGCACCTAGCCTTGCTATTGTTTGCCATCTTGACCTTAATTTCAGGTGTCTCATGGATGTGCATGCCTAGTTTTTGCATGAGTCCCTTTGTCATGATGCAAATTTGTGCACCCCCATCCACTAGACCTTTCCTAACCAATCTCCCTTTTATGTAACAATCTAGCACAGGTGTAATGTCCTCATTCATTTCAGCTTGTGCAATTTTTACAATAGGCACACTCTCTTTTACCTTTCTCCTAGTGCTAACTGCCCTTGTTAAATCCCTCCTAACTTGTGGACATAATGCAAGAAATTGAGGCCATGAGATATCAGGACCCTTACCTCTCATGTCTTCCAACAGGTTGTATGGATCCATTCCATGTCCAAGAGGAAAGTCTTGGAGGTTGATACGACGTCGAGTCCTCTTAGCTTCCTTGGTCTCCTTTGCCTTCTTTTCTCGTCCATGGTCACTTTGTGATGTAACTCCTTCTTTCTCCTTACCTTTCCCTCGGCCACGCTTAATGCCATTTGCTTCCATGTCAACCTCTCTTGAATTTGTCACCTCTACCACATGCACGTTTGGGTCTGGCAAAGGTGGAACTCCTTCCACTCCTTGTGGAGGTGGTCTTGCTTCGTTTGGCCTTTGTAGAAGCCGTGGTTGCTGACTAGTTCCTTCACCTGCATTCATCACTGGGTAATTCAAGTTAGGTCTGCCTGGCTCCCCACGGGGCCAAGGACAATTATACATCCCATGTCCAGACTCTCCGCAATTCCAGCATTGCAAGACTCTCCTAGGTCGTGGTGGATCTCGCTCTTCTGACTTCTTTGCTTGTCCCTTTGGACCTACAGCTTGTGCAAGGTGAATTGACAGGCTGCTTAAGGATTCATTTAACTTCTCAATCACTTCCGCCGTTACCTCAGGAAGCTCCCTAGATGTTGATGTTTGTGACTTACCTTTGGGTCTAAGACCTTCTATTGGAACCTCCCCCCTTAAGCACTTGAGTTTTCTATATTTCTCAGCAGCCCTAGTTTCAGCTGCATCAAAGGTAGCAGGTGCACCCGCCTCAACTTTTACCTTAAGGTCAGGAAAGAGTCCGGCTATGAACCTCTCCTTCTTTAGAAATTCTGCACCATCACCAGGGTTAGCAACATTTCGTATCCATAGAGCCCAAAGACGTAGGAACTCTTGCTTGTACAAGTAGTAGTCATCTAAGTCTTTTTGCTTATGAGAAACAATGTCTTGCCATAATTTCTGAGTGTTTTGGGGATCAAAGAAGTATTTCTTGAAACGATTCAAAACTTCCGTGTAATTCCCTTTAACTTCCTCAGGCAAAGAGTCAAACCAAGTGCTAGCATCTTTCCTAAGGACCACCTCAAACATTTCTACACGTTCTTGATCAGTTACTATCCTCTTGATACGGCAAGACATCTTGAAATTCGCTAGAAATAATTCTGCATCCTCTCCAAGCTCTCCAAAGAAAAGAGGATATCCAGACATTTGGCGTTGGCTCTCCATTGAATTGATTTCAAAGTGACGCGTTTTTGTTTTTTTCTTTCTTTAAAAGATTTACACAATAATATTTTCTAAATTGCAATCTATTCTACAACAAAATAAAAATATTCACATCAAATGACCTATGATAATCAATAAGAGGTAGAATGACAGGGTTTGGTGACGCGAGAATTTCTCCTACTCTTTGGGCACCAAACATGAATACCATACGTTGTTGAAAATGGATTTTTCTACTAATTGCAATGTTTACTCTAATGTGTGGAGTGAAATGAAAGGGGAAAACCTCTATTCTTGGGCCATTATCCATTGTCTATGCATGACCTTATGCTTAAAACAAAACAAAAATATAGACGTCCAAACTAAGTTCGTACCTAATGAGAGGCAAAATAAAAGGATTTACTGATGCGTTTATCTCTGCCAACCTAAGAGGACCTAAAATTCTACGAATTACACGTTGAAATTGCAACTTAGTACTAACAATTATGTGTACCTTTTGCCTTGCAATGGGAATGAAGGGATCATAAAAATTCTCCTGATTCATGCAAGCTACTTGATTATGCTAAAGGTTGAGCCTACACAAAACATACACAAGCCGTCCTCAGTGGGGGCACCAAAATTGAGGCGGTTCGGGGCGGGCAACAAGAAGAGCAACCTCTAGACACCCTTCAAGGCTCCCGTGCTGCTCAATGGGGCTGGGGCACAACACAACACAAACCAAAACAACAAACCCACAGCCAAATCCCAACTACAAAAGGGGCACCACCTAGTTTAAGAGCGAACTAGGACGCAAAAGAGGAGAATCGTTAGAGCAACCCACAAACAAGCAAGGAATTTACACTAACCCTAACACCAATGGAACACTCTCACACACTAAAACACGAGAGAGAGAGAGAGAGAGATGGTGTACAACTTAGCTTCAACTTTATATTTTGCACAAAAAGGAACTTAGAGCTTGCGGGATCAAGTGACAAGATTTGGTTATAGCATCACTAGCACGTTGTCTTAGGGTTATGGGAGCCCTCTCACCATCCACCCTCTTACAATGGTAGCCAAACAATAGCCAATGAATCACAAGTAACAAAACAACAACCTTCAATGAAACAAGTCACCTTATGAAGCTGAATGAGTTTGCCAAGCCAAATTGGAGGAGAAGCATGAACCTTTGGACATGAATTGCACCCAAAACTACCAATTCATTGATGTTGGGGTAGATACAACAATGGTAGGAAGAATATCTTCTACTCGCACTCACTCAAAGTAGCTCAAGCTTTTCTATGCACCAAAGTGATGGTGTATAGAAAACTTACTCTCTCTTTACAACCAAGATAGAACTAGCGTGTGCTACGCTCGATCTAGTGTGCAATGGTATAGTGATGTCTTTTACAAGGAGGAATGGGTTCTATTTATAGGTTTTAGAAGCCTTGATTAGGATTAAGCCTAATCAATTTTATTAGGAAAGATCAAGGATTATGAATTTTTATGAATTTCAAATGAGAATGGGGTCTCTCTTTTCTCTTGAGTCACATGGATGTGGGCTCAAGTAAGAGAATTATTGATGTGGTGAAAGGAGAGAAACTTCCATGGGAGTGAGTGAATTTGGTTTACTTGTGCGGTTGCCTACTCCATATGTTGATAGTGTGGGTGCATTTTTACAAGAGAAGTTAGTTGTTAGTTGTAATAATCACTAGAATTGTTAGTGATACATTTACAATGGGTAGGATGAGTTGATTTGTTGAAGGAAGAGGGGTGAATTAAAAGAGAATCATTGAGATGGTGAAGCTTTGAAGAAGCTTGAACTCACCCTTGTGTAGATTGTGGAAAAAATGACCGCTGGTCTTCTTCTTCTTCGCTTCTTTACGCCGCCGCCACGGTTGACCACCACAATGAAAAGAGGATTTGTTGATGAAAAATCCTCAATTTTCAGAAGTTATCATGGTTAAGATGCTGAATTTTAGATATTTTTAGGAGGGGTAAATGAAATTGTAACATAGAAGCAATAGAGAGAGACATGGAGAGGGTGTATATATGTAGAGGTTCATAAAAGAACTATAGGGATGAGAGAGAAGGGTAATGGTGAAGAGGGTGGGAGAAGCCATGGAAATTGCAGGTTTGAGTGAGGGAAGGAGAGGGAGGGATGTGTAAGAGTGAGTAGGTGTGTGGAAGGGTGAGAGAAGACTAAGGGCTACTTGTGAGAAAAGTGGGCAGACTGGGGTCCAGCCAGAAAATCATAGCTCACCGCTGGTAGCTCCAAAAATCATGAAAAAATTTGAGGTGATTATTCAGAGCGTGGGCTACAGTTTCTCTTTTGGCCACCGCTCCAAATTCAGAGTGGAGATAGGTGCCAAAATTCTCACCAAAAAGCCTGTTTTTTATGCCTGCAAAAGTCTTTTAGTGGTCCCCTCCTTTGTTGAATTTGTACAATGCATCCAAGAGTGAGCCCCTCCTTTGTCATATTATAATACAAAGCATCCAAGTTGCCCTTGACCCATGCATGGAGGAGGATTATTGGTGAATAAAGAAATATATACATGGTGGGACTAGTGTATGGACTATTCATGGACTTTAGCTCAATGAGCACATGGTGTTAGAATAATGAGTAAAAATAATAATAAAAATATAGAGGAGTTATGGATATGGAAAGATATTGGAATCATATGATATGGTCCCTCCTTGAATTATTTTGGGTGAAAGAGGAAAAGGTATGCAAGTAAATAATATAATAAAAGTAACCAATGAGTAGAAATCAATTTTTTGTTTTCACGAGGGTGAGGGTGAAAATGTGGGAGTGATTTGTATAAAGGAAAAATATGAGGTTAGAGTATGTACATATTGGCAAAAAATATCATTATGGTGTAAGAGGATGAAAGAAGGTGTACATAGGTTTAATAAAACACACACCTAAGTAGAAATATTTAAATAAAATACCAAAATAATTATAAAAAATCCCTATATTTAGGCCATATATACAATGAAATATTTACACACAAAGAGGCCATAATATACTTTTATTTTTTTATTTTTTTATTTTTTTGGCTCAACTAGCCCAGTGACTAGCTAGCTGAGGGTTTTTAAGAAGATATGGGAAAAGCCCCCTAACTCACACACGCCTATGTACAGAGAAATGGTAGGGATAGCCATAGCGTTTGGGTGAATTTGGTAGGGTGGAGTAACTTACTATGGCAATTATGGAGAGCCGAAAAACTCAAAATTTGGGGTGTTGTTGGTTTTTGCTGACCTCGCAATGGGTCAAGATCTAGTGCAAAAAATACAAATGAGAGAAATCAAAGCGACAATGTCCAGCTAGTGAAGTGCATTCGAGGCTAGACGGACATCGTGGTGATGATGACACGCGGCCAGGCTAAACTAGATGATCTACCGAAATTATTCTTTGCTTGCTGTGGCGATAAAATGGTCAAGACATAGAAAGAGCTCGATCCAACGTCTCACAATCTATACATATTGCAAGAATTTTACCACTTATTTCTATTTCCTCCGCTTGGAACGCTCCTCAAGAAATTTCAGACATGAGGCCAGTAATTGAAATTGCCACTTCAATCATTGTAAAAGCTAGATATAAAAAAAACAACAACCGCTCACCTCCTCCAACAACGAAAAAAGCCAAGACCATGCAAGTATTCAACAACAAGACAACACGGCAACAAGACAATGACCAAAACAAACATCAAATTTCCAACACTGTAATCAAAATAAGCATCATCCAACAATGATATTCAATATTTCGGAATGAGTAGCACATTTGTAATACATTTCAGTAATAGATTTCATGATACATATTCTTTAATAGTTCGGCCAAGCAAAATCAGAAACTACAACAGCACAAATGCTTCAATAGCTCTCACTGCCTTCAAAATCCATGCTATCATCACCACCATCAGAATCTTCACTACTTATGTACCATTCTTGCGCTTCACCAGCAAAATAACTCCCACAGTGTTGTTTGGAAGCCATTGGCAAGCAAAACTTATTTTACTATCCAATATCCTCACAGTTTTTCAGATGGACAAATGCAGATTAATGCCTTCTCTTATACAATTTCACAACAGGCCTTGCACTGAGACATTCAGTACATGCTGAGCGTCCTTAGCGTCCTCCTCTCCAGAAGCCCAAAACGGCCACAATTCTGCATTTCAGTGACCTCGCATCACATTCGATGTGTAGCACCGCAGAAAAGAAAGGTGTTTTGTGCTGCGAGCACATTCCCATCAGGCATTGAATGCCCTGCAAGGCGCAACACACAGATACGCCATGCAGAGCCATTTACAACATGCAAGCAAAATGTAGCCGCCTTCGGTAGACCAACCGTACGTCCACCTACCTTTCGCCACGTGTTGCAAATGCGCCCATTTGCTGCAGACGAGCCTACCCTCATCCACACGATGCAATGACCTTCCCCGAAAAGACATTCTATAGACAACAACCCTAAGATTAATGCCTCTCAATCCACCTGGCATTCATCGTGGCCATCCAAAATCAACGGCCAAAAAAGTGCACGCTTTCTCCACCAACCTCTCCTATGGCCTCTACAGGCCAAAAATTGTCATTCATTTATATAGTCTTCTTCCATGAAAGCCTACAATATTATTTATTTATTATAACTTAGAAAGTGTTGACTATACAATTTATCATATTTCAATAAAAAAAACAAGAATACCTTCATAGTTGGCTTTCTAAAAGATTTAGTTCATAAACTTGACTTCTTAAGGCATCAAAAGGAGTTTAAAACAAGAAATTACACTCTTCATCAAACTTATACTTGCAGATTAGCTTTATTTAGATTTTATAAGCAAATGAGAGGCCTTGAAAAACTCTAATTAAACAAGATAGATTTTGTACGAAAGCTTCTCATCTAAAGGAGGCTCTTATGTTAGAGTACATTCTCCCCCCTAATGGTGAAACATATCTACTCTACTCGGTCTACGTTCCACTTTTAAACGGAATCTTGCCAGATCCCTTACTCCCTCCCTCCCCAAAACACGTAAAATGCCCTATCTCTCTCTCCTCTCTCTTCCCTCGGCCGTCGCCATCACTGCGCTATGAGCCTTGCCTGCACAGTAGCTGCTCAGCACCATCTCCACTGAGGTGCCGCCCCCGCCCTAGCTTCTGAAGAGGACCTCCTCCAGGTCTGCTCCATGCTTGGCCCAACATCGCACGCTAGCTGTCCAACCCTCCTCCTTGTTCGTTTGCTCTGCCATTTCTGTGCATACTCTGCGGAATTTGGTGCAGTGGGTATGCACAAGAGGGAAGTGGTTCCACTCCTTTGTCAATAGATTGCCCAAATTTTTTATACTAAAGTGACTAATGTGTCTTTTGAGTTTCAGGGATATTGTGAGCTAACAGCATTCTGCGGTATGACTTTATGAATCGGAATTCCTGATAATATGATACTGATTTATACTTGACTTGTTTAAGTGGAGGAACTGATAGACAAAATGATTGCAACATTTCGGTCTGAAAGATCTCGATAGACGTGATTGCAATATGGATTAGTTAATTGGGCATCTATGAAGTCCTGAGTGGATCTAGATGCGATTGCTAAAGACGTTGCCGATTAATCATGGTCTAAGAACCGAATGTATTTTTGAATGTGATTTGTCATGTGATGTCAAGTGATGTCCTATGATGTGACTGCCGATTGGTACATGTGCTAGATGTGTTATTCCTAGTGTGTAGGTACTAACAGTCAGTGTCTGCGAAGAGAGTTTATGTGTTTATGGCCTTTGTCTATTTTGCAGGAGTAATCGAGGGAAATTACAATGCTTTCAAGAGGGGGGTATGTCACAAACCAGTGATGTGGCCAATGGGCAGCGCACACACACATTGGCTGGCGACAGAACCCAGAAATCCCATTGTCATGTTGACGTGGCATCACTGTACGGACCTCCGCAATTTGCGGTGCAAAATGCAGAAAGCACGCTGACATGGTAGTGTGTACGACATTTGTACGGAAGTGCAACTTTTTCTCTATGCAAGATCTACGCAATGTTTTTTTTAGAAGCTTTTGAGAGCTTACTTTTTTTAAAGAGCTTTTAAAAGGGAAGTTTTTGGGGCTCTGCTTTTGGCATCCCTTGTAAACTTATAAATAAGTGGGCAGGGCTCCCACTCTGTAGAGCATCGAGATGCAAAGTCTGAGAGTGAGACCCCTCCCACTCCCTTCTACTTTGAGCACAAATTAGTACAAAAAGAAATAATCAGGGGGGCCAGTCTTGGGGCCAATATCTCTAGGTAGGGAACTCATCTCTAGGCAGGGAACTCCTGCCGGGCCGTGTTGAATCAATTGTGAATTGTGATTTGTTTTGAAGTGAATCTCTGCTGCGTCGCGATATAATCTTGACTTGGAGTGTCCAAGTTTGGTACAAATATCGAAAGGGGCGCCAAGGTTTGGGACCAATACTCTGTAGGGTGGAATTCTGCCACCAGAGACTCTAGGGCAGTTCCGATCGCATGCGGGAGCATAGAGAGGCTTTCCTTTGACTCTGGCATCTTAGGACTTTTTTCACCATGGTCCAGGGTGTGCTCAGATGGAACTACTGTCCACTTGTGTGGCTTTTCCCTCCTCCCATCTCTTGATTTAGCCTCATTGTACATATGATGTTTTTTCATTGGGAGAGTCTCCCCATCATGATTGTTGTAGCCCTCTCTTGTAGAGGTGGTTGTAGCTCTATGGGCAATTTCATTAACTACTAGAAGGATATTTTTCTAGGAAAAAAAAAAGTCTATCCAGTTGGTTGTAGCAAATGATAGGGGACACCTTAGCAAGTCAACACTCACTTAGCAAAATAGTGCATAATGATATTGGTAGCTTACATTTTTTATTCCCCAAGAAAAAGATCCTTCAATTAGTTAATAAAAGTGTCCATAGGGCTACAAACCACCACTAGAGAGGGCTACATCAAAATCATAGGGAGACTCTCCGAGTGAATAAACAAACTATGTACAATGAGGCTAAACGACAAAATGGGAGGAAGAAAGAGCCACACAGGTGGCCGGTAGTGCCATCTGAAGAAAGGGGCTCGACGTCAGAGTCACAAGAAATCCTCTCCGTGCTCCTACATGTAGATGGAGTTGCCCTGAAGTCTCTCAAATTGACCACCGAGAGTATGAATCAGCTCCATCCAAAAGTCACGAATAGTCTCTGCTAGTGGGACATGGAGAGCCTCGAAGATGCAAAAGCAATGGGCCAACCAAATGAGCCAGAGTGTCAGGACACAAACGAGCTTCCAACACACTTCTCTCTCACTGCACCACTCTTGGGAGGTAAGCTCTATGACAGGCTGAAGTGCAGGTGGACCCCGTGGATCACTAGCATCATGCTGGTGGAGGCTAGCTCAAAATGAAGCATAGGGCCCGAGAGGGTGGACCAAGGTGCAACACCCCAAGTGTATTGTCGCACTGTGGAAAGAGCTAGGGTTAGTCAAAGTACCCGAAGCCAAACTTGTTGTGCCATGGGTCAGTGCCACAGACAGTGACGTTGACTCTCCAAAGGATGGTCACAAGCTGCACAGGCTCTCGACAAGCCACTATGTACCAGCCAACTCCCCACTGCTGTAGCTTTGTGTATGACTAGACACTAAAACAAATTGACTCACCTCGGCTGTCTGGAGTCTTACAACCAAACCCTCCTTCTGCCAATGAAGTGTTGTAGTAGGACGAGCCCCTCTCCATGCTGCTAGTATGTGTCGCCCTAGTCGAACAATGTACTAAAAGAAGGGGACCCCTAGGTGACCGACTGAAGACAAAGTGTCTCTCCAAAACCACTCTGCAGGTCCCATTGTACTCGTGCCACATGACAGCGCTCCCAAGCCCAAATCTGCTAGTGGCCTGGCTCAAGATTAGCTGGGTCAGAATCTATGACAAGTCCTCCCACAGATGCCCACTACTTGTATCCTCTAGAAACAACACTCTGCAACTTGTGGAGCCTCTTTTGAGACTCTGTGTAGGCTACCCACTCCCTGGATCTCAAAGAACATGGGGGGTACGGACTCTGAGTAAGCACGAAGTGCAATGAGGACATCCAATCGTGTGAAGGCCCCCATGCAGTTTGCAGTTGCTATCTCTAGAGGGGTGAACCACTCAGTTGGTATTGCCTGTGTAATGTCTTGGCACATTCTCTGCACCCCTCTCATTTCTCGTAGTTGGATGCTCTATGCCTCCTCAAGCAAACCTGAAAACTGTAGCCAGCCGCCAAGAGTACGGGTTGGGCCATCTGCCATTGGACCCCAATAAACACGAGGCCTACTACCAACCAGGTGTCTCTCTAAGTGCAAACCATGGGGCTCCAAACAAGGGACTATCTCAAGCGCTCCCCCATGCAAGTGGGCAGGTGCTGCTCCAGGCCACCCCTGTAGTTGCTCCCAAGACCAAATCATGCTCGCAACAAATTGATCCTCCAACCTCCTACTCAGACCAACTCTCCGCATCTCTGTGAAGATCCACCTAGTGGAAGGACTCCAAGGGCCTCATGCATGAGGGACGCGAGCTCAAAATCGGTGAAGTAGCAACTCCATCCAGGGCTCCTCTCCTGGAAGCAGTCCTCTAACAACAAACTTTCCAAGAAGGGCTCTGCTTTGCTGTGCTGGGTCTATGATCCGCAGCCCCCCTGAGAACATGGTAAGGTGATGACCTGCCAAGCTACTTTGGCTCAGGCTAACTTGGTGTCATGCCTTGATCAAAGAAAGTTTTTGATTAGCCTCTCTAGCTGGCCGACACAAGAGCTCAAGAAGATCCAGCAAGATGTTGATAGCATGCAAACAAGAAGGGAAATGAGAACCTCTATAGCCTTGCACACACCACACCATTAGAAAGAAACACCATAAAGCTGTAGAAAACACCTATGCCGAACAACTGTAAAGTCGGGCGTGAAACAACTCTAATCCAAACCATGATTAAAATTTCTAAAAAACAAGACCATAAAGACAAATCTTGTGTCGTGTAGATCTCCGTAGAGTATTCATGTGCTTGATTCCGATAACATATGAGAGAGTTACAAACTTTCGAAGATGGGAGTCTCTCAAAAAACTCCAAAAGAACAAGTCTCTGTAAGAAAAAGGGGTGTGTAGAGAATTGTAGCTATTAAAAAGGGGGATTTTTTTTGGCTCTTATCCCAAAAGATTTTCTCTCTCCTCTTAGCCGACACGATTCTCTTTGTAGGCCCCTTTTAATTGGCTCACTTTGGGCCTTATTTGGGTAGAAAATGACTTGTTGGTGACCTTTTGACCAAGGAAAGAGGTACGGGAAGTGTCCAGAGGACCAAGCGCCTAGGCAGGGTGTGTGAACCGAAAATGGGCGTCCCTTCTTGCCCCCAAAGTCCACGAGCCCCCATGGGCAAGGCAAGAGAGCACTCCACTCCCAATTGATACACCCAACACTAGTCCTCTCCCACTATATATACCTTTCACTTTCCTCTCAACCCCCCACATGTGGGATTACTCTTGTGCCACATGGCATGCTCTCCCCAACTCTCCCAACTTCCTCATGCACAAACCTGGATTTTCTGTTTCACCCCCATCACCCCCAAACGGAGCCATTTCCTCGGAGGTGTAGCGGATGACCCCTTACCAAATGTGACGCCGTAAAGCACGACTCGGAGCCCATGTCTTTGACTAACTCCAAGAATTAAAAATTCTAGCATTTTCATTTTTAGATCATCAAGTTGGCCCAGTCGCCCTTGTCTCATGTACCCGCAATCACTTAAGTCGAGACCTCCCACTTTGGACGCACATAACTCATGATGCACGAGTCCAATTCACAAGCTATAAAGCACGGCTGAAAATACTTATTGAAAGCTATCTTTTGGGGTCTTGAACAACCCAAAACATTAGCATTCAAGCTTTTGTACAAGGATTTTTACATGGTCACTTCCAGAACTTGCAGGGCTATGTACACATATATACGTGAGGCTAGTGGGCAAGCTTTTCGGCATGACTTAATGACTTTATGCTCATCCAAAAAATGTCTGACATAGCTTGGCAACCTCCCTTGCCTGATTGATCATTCATGACAAGCAGAGGTTCCTAGGGTGAATAACTGCTGCATCTCATCCCCAAAAACCTCATCTACATCCTCAAATGTTTTCCACACTGTCTTCCTTTATCGATAGCATCTCATCTGTCACAATTGTCATCAAACGTGCCAAATATTTCTTCAATCTATAACCATTAACATGATATTTATGTTGTGCACCATTCAAATCAGCCAATTGATATGTGCCATTATCAAATTTCTTGACAACAGTAAAAGGACCTTCCCAATTAATATGAAACTTTTCTGAAAGGTATTGTCTAGCTTACTATTGTATCACAACCCCAAATCACCCTGTTCAAATTTCTTGTCCTCCACGTATTCATTGGCTTTTAGTTGAGCCTTTTTTGATACTTCCTCATAGTAGCTCAAAGCTAAAACTCTGTCCAATTGCAAACATTGTAAATCCAACAACATTTTTTGCCAGGCATTTTCTTGTTCTTTATCTCCGAATGACAACAACTTGAGTCCAGGAATTTCCACTTCAATTGGCAATAAAGCTTCCTTGCCATAAACCAAGTGGTAAGGAGAAAACCTGTGCTCGTTTTAATAGTAGTTGTAGGCCCATAATGCACACGACAACTCTGAATCCCAAGTCTGCCCATGTGTGTGTCGTCTTTGTCAAGATCTTTACCAACTCTTCATTGAGTCTCTCATTGAGACCATTGCATTGTGGATAATAAGGAGAACTGTACCTATGTTGTATATTGAGCTTCTCACATAAGAAATCACAAATTTTTCCATCTCCTTACTGGTAATCCATTTGACAGCTTTGGCTTATGCCGATGTGACAAGTAATCCACTAAGCATTTCTTTTGCTAGTCATAGGTAAGGGTCCAATAGCATCAAGACTCCATTTTTCA
The DNA here is from genome assembly GCF_014529385.1 of Adiantum capillus-veneris. Lineage (NCBI taxonomy): Eukaryota > Viridiplantae > Streptophyta > Polypodiopsida > Polypodiales > Pteridaceae > Adiantum > Adiantum capillus-veneris. The sequence goes on along the minus strand of NC_140959.1, from coordinate 42,788,144 downwards.
AACATGTCAAAAGCTAGAATTGTTTGTCCTAATTTGGGTTTCAAAATTCTCTTTCCCATCTTCTAGCAAGGCAAACATGACTTGCACCAATGATTAACATCCCTATGAATGCTTGGCCATACATAGCCTTCTTGCAAAATTTTATGCAACATGATCTTCATGAAAATGGCCTCCACAAGATCCTTCATGATTTTCTTCCAAAATCTTGTAAATTTCCTCTTTCCAGGGTACACGACGCAAAACCAAATCACTTCCTTTCATGTAAAGCACATCATCGAGCATTTTGTATTTCTTGGATTTTCTTATAAACACATACTTTTTGGAGGATGATAAACCTTCAGGTAGAATACCTGTCAACAAAAATTCATCTCCTTTGACAAGACTTCTCTTCCATGATATAAAGGGGAATTTTCCTTCAGTACAAACACACAAGTGATCATCTCTTGGGTAGCATCATGAACTTCCTCATTTTGAGACCTCTCAATATGGTGCAAACTCCATGCTTCAAATTTTTTGAGGAATGATTTCACCTTGAAGCATAAATTCTTCAGTTTGGGATTCTTATTCTTCATACTCCCAATACTTGGTTTACGACCAACAAGGCATCTCCTTTGATCTCCAAGCGTCTAATTCCCAACTGTAAGCAAATGTGCAAACCACCTTCAAGAGCCATGTATTCTGCTTCATTGTTGCTCTTTGCATCAAGTTTTAATCCGTGCTTCCTTACAAGCTTTCCTCGTGCATCATAGATGACAATGCCTCCTGAAGCAGCATCATGACTTCTTCAATAAGAACCATCGAACTATATCAATGAAGCATTAGAGATGGCAAGAGTCTCGGCTTTCTTCCTCCACACCACCTCTTTTTTAACCAAAACGGGAGTGTCTTTATAAGTGAGTAAATCTGCCAGGGTAGCTCGAGTACTCTCCTCCACCAAAAAGGTGAACTAAAACTTCTGGAGCTCAATAACCCATCTCATCATTGTTTTTGACATATTTGAATAGTATTGAACAGCTGGGGAAGCAATGAATAACTGATAAGACAGGTGAATGACTTTTACAGCAAGTAGTGTCTGAATCGCCTGCAAGCATAAACCAAACTGGTCATCACCAATTCCATTTCAAAAAAATCTCTTTCATGAGGAGTCTTCAATCTGCTAGCATAATGAACATGCTTCATATATTGAGATTCTTTTCCTTTTTGCAACAACATGGTCCCAATGGCATCACCTCCCACTTACAGGTTAACATAAAACTTCTTCTCCCAGTTAGAAGCTTGCATAATAGAGGTAACGTACTCAAAACCTCTTTCACTTTGTCAAAAACATCATCACAATCACGAGACCATTCCAAGGGATCATTCTTAACTGTTTGCTGTAATGGATATAATAGCTGTGATGCCAAAGGTATGAAACGAGACAGATATTTAACCTTCTGTATGAAAGTGGCCACCTGTCTGGTATCTTTTGGAGATGACAGTAACAACAAAGCCTCCAATTTCTCTAGATCCGCCTCAATCCCATTTTCTGAAATCACATGTCCAAGAAGCTTCACCCCTGGCTGTGACAAATGACATTTTTTAGGGTTCAGCTGACCCCCACATTCATCATACCTTGCAAAAGTCATTTCAAGCTTTTGAACATGCTCTTTCTTTGAATTGTATACACAAAAATCATCTATGAACCCTTTGACAAACTTCCCAAGGAACGAGGTAAGGACCCAATCCACTTTCCTTTCAAAAGCTCCAAGCCCATTTGTCAACCCAAAAGGAAGGCAGCAAAAGTAGAAACAACCCCATGGTGTGATAAAAGTAGTCTTTTTCCGGTCTTCAAGAGCAAGGATAAGCTAAAAATAACCTGAATAACCATCACAGACACTGTATCTTTGAAAACCAGCCACCCACTGCATCTAGAAGTTGACCAATGAAAGGCAAAGGGTAAGGATTTTTCTTGGTCACTGCATTCAATGGCTTGTAATCAACACAAACTCTCCAACGCCCATCTTTCTTTAGAGTGACCACTACAGGGCTCACCCATTCAGCATTATCAACTGACACAATGAACCCTGCATCCAATAGTTTATCCACTTCTTCCTTTAAAGCACTCATCTGCTCCTTACCCATCCTTCTTAATTTCTACCGTATTAGCTTTGCCCCTTCAACTAGCTCTATCTTCACAGAATCCCCAAAAAAACCCCTTATTTCGTGGTATGAAGTGATGAAAAGATTTGGAAACCTGTCCAACATTGCTAAATACTCCCTTCTTTCCCCTTGCGTCAATCAATACTCATCATACTTTGAATCAATTCTCTCTTCACTGGCAATTCCTGTTTAGGTTGCATCAACTCTTCAAGTTGCTCTAAACAGATTAAAGCATTTATATTCTTTGATATTTGCAAAACTTCATTAACTTCTCTCTGTTCTTTGTCCAATAACAAGAATGAAACTTCACTCTCATCACTGGAACTCAAAGGAGTGCTACTTTCTGAGTCTTCAGAACTATCGTTGGCAGTTTCGGATTCATCATTCTCACTCACATCTTCAAGTGCCATAGGTTGTTTGATAGTCATATCAAACACTCTCTTTTCACCTTTCTTTCCATGCACACTGATTGTGCCCTTTCCCCAATCTTGCACGGCACCAACAACTCTCAACCAAGGTCGTCCCAGAATGAGAAGAAAGGCTCCCAAACCAGCTGGCATAACATGAAAGTTTAATATAACCTTCACATTAAAGACTTCGACTTTCAAATTCTTGATCATTCCCAAACATTTTACTTTGGCATGGTTTGCTAGTCGAATCCAAAACCCATAGCTTCCGCATGTAATGAGACCCAGTCTCTCCACACATGACTATGTGATCACACAAACTTGAGCACATCCATCAATGTAGGCTTCTCCCATGCCCGCACCTTTGTGCCAAGCGTTCACCACTGGACAAATGTCGGTAACTCTCCCACAAACAACACTCTGACTTGTCCATGCTTTGGCTCTTTCTCTAGGTTCACTAATGACTTCCACTTCCTCTTCCACTGCCTTTAAGTTTGGGCACCATATTCATCAACTGTCCAAAAGTGCAATCTACTTTTACTCTGGGTTCACTAATGACTTCCACTTCCTCTTCCACTGGCTTCACTAATGATTTCCACTTCCTCTTCCACTGCCTTTAAGTTTGGGCACTATATTCATCAACTGTCCAAAAGTGCAATCTACTTTCCTCCCAATTAGGTCTTCCTTTAAACTGTAAGCTGTTTGGCCTTCTCCCAAAGGCAAATCTGCCACTTGAAATCGGCTACGAGATTTTCTCTTCCTCTTGGCTTTTGCATCTTTGCCCTCTTTCTCCTTCCCTTTCTTCCTGCTGGCCCTAGCATGATATAGCCTTCCCTCTCGCATCTGCGTCTTTCTTTTCAATTTGCACAATACCCACATGACCACCAGAGGTTGAAGCTTGATTTTCTTGTTCAGTACCTTGATCTCCTCGTATATCCAATGCATAATCATTAGCCCTATTAGGAATCTACTGAGGAAGTGGAAACATATCACCTCCCATCCTTGCTCGCTTTGAAGCTAATATGACCAAGTTCACCGCAATTATAACAAGTGGGGATGAACCTCCTCTACGGGTCAAAACCGCCTTGTCCACGACCACGATCACCTCCTCCAAGAACACTAAGTCGCAATTCTTGCATCATGGTCATCATGTCTTGCATATTTTGTTGTAACTATTCAGTATTAGCAGCCCTTTGAACTGGTTGGCCTCCAGCTTTTGTCTGATTATCCTCCTTTTGGCCACCATTATTTTGCAGAGGGACCGCTTTTCCATATTCATTAAGTCTTTGAGCCTTCCATTCTTTTCCTCTAGCAATAGTACCTCCTCAAAGGTGACGGGTCTTTTTAGCTCGGATTTGAACTTTAGGCTTTCATTTAGGTTTGCCAAAAAACTATCCTTCTTTAATATGGATGGAGGGATATCATTTCCCAAAGCTTGAGCCCATTTATCCCATAAACAGGTGAACTGCATGACAAAATCATCAACACTTTGATTAGCCCTCTGAGTGTATTCCAGAATTTCATGCCAAACTTCATTGGGTACTTCAATAGATCTGTATTGTGCCAAGAAAGGCTACTTCACAGATTGTAATCCAAAACCACCCCTGGATTTTGTGCCTACATCAACTCCTCATAATTGTGTTACCAAGCTTTTGCCTCATCCTGTAAACTATATTGCAGCAGCCGCAACAATATATCTTGGTCTAGTATATTTCACAGTAGACAATTGACTTCCAACTCTTCAATAAAAGTATGTGCATTCTCATTAGGCAATCCATGAAACTGTGGGAACTCGTCTGCCATGTTTGATTGCCACAAAAACACTTACATGTGACGTCGAAAACTCAAGGGATGTCAATGGATCGCTCCAGTACCTATTCCACCTCACATTGGATAGCCCAGCCCCCAGTGCTTGGATTCACAAAACCTCACGAACCTCCAAAGGCTACAATCCAATTATACAACCACCTCAAGTGCTGTCCACAATTTGCACATACATAGGCGGTTGTCCGTAAGGACCCACATCCCTTTTACATTCAGTGCCAACAGAATAAACATATCTCATAGAAATGGGAGCATAAGAGTACTTGCTCCTCAGTTGGGGCACCAAAACAATAGCATGCAAACAAGAAGGAAAATGAGAACCTCTATAGCCTTGCACACACCACAACGTCAAAAAGAAACACCATAAAGCTGCAGAAAACACCTATGTCGAACAACTGTGAAGTCGGACGAGAAACAGCTCTAACCCAAACCATGATTAAAATTTCTGAAAACCAAGACCATAAAGACAAATCTTGTGTCATGTAGATCTCTGTAGAGTATCCATATGCTTGATTCCGATAACAGATGAGAGAGTTACAAGCTTTTGAAGATGGGAATCTCTCAAAAAACTCCAAAAAAACAAGTCTCTGTAAGAAAAAGGGGTGTGCAGAGAATTGCAGCTATTAAAAAGGGGTATTTTTTTTGGCTCTTATCCCAAGGGATTTTCTCTCTCCTCTTAGCCGACAAGATTCTCTTTGTAGTCCCCTTTTAATTTGCTCATTTTGGGCCTTATTTGGGTAAAAAATGACTTGTCGGTGACCTTTTGACCAAGGAAAGAGGTACGGGAAGTGTCCAGAGGACCAAAAGTTTGACCAAGCACTTGGGCGGGTGCGTGAACTGATAATGGGGGCCCCTTCCTCCCCCCAAAGTCCACGAGCCCCCATGGGCAAGGCAAGAGAGCACTCCACTCCCAAGTGATACACCCAACACTAGTCCTCTCCTACTATATATACTCTCTACTTTCCTCTCAACCCCCCACATGTGGGATTACTCCAGTGCCACATGGCATGACCTCCCCAACTCTCCCAACTTCCTCATGCACAAACCTAGATTTTCTGTTTCACCCCCAAACTGAGCCATTTCCTCGGAGGCGTAGCGGATGACCCCGATTACCAAATGTGACGCTGTAAAGCACGACTCAGAGCCCATGACTTTGACTAACTCCAGGAATTAAAAATTCCAGCATTTCCATTTTTAGATCATCAACTTGGCCCAATTGCCCTTGTCACATGTACCCGCAATCACTTTTTTTTAAGTCGAGACCGCCCTCTTCGGACGCACATAACTCATGATGCACGAGTCCAATTCACAAGTTATAAAGCACGGCTGAAAATACTTATTGAAAGCTATGTTTTGGGGTCTCGAAAAACCCAAAACATTAGCATTCAAGCTTGGAAAAAACAGACTTTTGTACAAGGATTTTTACATGGCCACTTCCAAAACTTGTAGGGCTATGTACACATATATACATGAGACTAGTGAGAAAGATTTTCGGCATGACTTAGTGACTTTATGCTCATCCAAAAAATTCCTGACAACATGATGTACCACATAGTAGACAACAACACCTGATCGGCCACTACAGCTCTGCATGCCAAAGAGTGTCGTGTCGAACTCCAATCCAACAAATTCCTCCTAATGGACAAGAGGAGGGGAGCAGTCTGCTGCTCAAGAGACAAGCCCAGGCCAACCTGACAACCCAAGCAACGAACTGCAGTCTTTGGAGAATCCATCTAAAATCCTCACTTGGAAACCAGCTAGGCGTAGTAACACTCCCAACCCAAAAAGCAACTCTCATCCTCCAATTAATTAGTGCCCCGGATGCACAAAAAAACACCTCAATAGCCTTCTCACACGTGTGCAGATTGGCCTCCTGCCCTCCAAGAACACGGCTGAGTTATCTACAAACTCAGCGTCAAGGAGATCATCTCTCCTAATAGGGAGCTCAAGGCCATGCAAGCAAACCTGCTGAGAAGTCAAAAATCCGCTCATCTCCTCAGCATAGAATAGAAAGAGGAAGGGGGCTAGAGGGCAACCCTGCCTGATCAAATGCGTGAGCAAGAAGTGTTTTCTTTTTCCCCCTGCCAAGAGCATTTGATTGTGTGCATGCCTGTAGAGAGCCAACATGCCTTTGATTCAAGCATCTGCAAAACCCATCCTATGTAGCGTGCCCTCCACAAAGTCCCAATCAATTATGTCATAGGCCTTCTTAAAATCGAGAAGGAGTATCACTAGATCCCATGGCTTTGTATGACATGCAGCTTAAATTTGCAATTCATCAAACATAAAATTGTCATAATTTTTTGCTCAAAACTCTGATTTTAGCATTTGAAGAGTTGTTATCAAGGTTTTGGTGTGTTTTAAAGATGTTTTCCATGACAAATTTGTCAAATTCAGCACAAGAAGTGACTCACAATAAATTGGTAATTACTTTCAATACGTTCTTAATCAAAATCATCGAAAGGTAAGAGATTTTATGTTTTTGAATCCATTCACGTTCAGCTTCTTGTTGTGAATTGTTGAACTTCTTTTCATGCTTTTAATTATCAAGAGTTGATTATATTGAGATTACATCATATTTAATTTGATTGACATATTGATACATATTGAGTTTTTTATTCCATGATTCTTGAATTTGTTTTTTATGTATCATATGCAGTTTTATTTGTATAAAAAAAATAGATCGAGATTTAAGTATATTTGAAGATGTTTTCAAGGATACTACGCTCCTTGACAAAACCCGTCTGGTTCCCATGTATCATTAATGCTCTCCAGTAGTGGCTGAATCGTCAAGCTCAGAGCCTTTGCAAAAATTTTGTAGGATGAGTTGAGGATAGTGATGGGTCGCCACTGGCGAATCTCATCCAAGGTGTCTCCCTCCTTGGATGAGATGTGGATAGTGATGGGTCGCCATTGGGGAATCTCATCCAAGGAGCCTCCCTCCTTGGGAATAAGGACTTGGATCCACTGACATGCCTGCCGATGGAAGGCAAACTCATGACATCGCTCCTCAATGCTAGCCAACTCCTGTCTAGTGTACTGCATCTGCTCCTCCAACCAAGGACTGTCTGGATGCTGCTCCTGTATCCTTTGCAAGGAAATAATGCCCCATCAAAGATGCTTTTCCTCTTCCTTGGCTGCAGCCGAGTGAGCTGCATCTTGGAGGAAGAAGTGACTAAGATTTTCCAGTCCAGAGGTCACTCTACCACCAGGGGTGTCCTGCGTGTCCATGCATTTTGTCCAAAGTGCGTCCACCCACTCTCTAAGCTCTAGATCACAATTAGATTTATCCTTGGTCAATCCACAATTAGATAAGGAGATTTATCCTTGGTCAATCCACAATTAGATAGGTAGAGAGAAAAGAGCCAGCTCGTGACCGAGCAGAAAGTAGGCTCGCTGGTACACACGACCAGGCTCTTCGCCTCTCACATGTTTCTTTTTAATACTACAAACTACACACACACACACACACACACACACACACACACACACACACACACACACACACACACACACACACACACACACACACACAAGACAGAGACAGAGAGACGTTTTTCTTCCTACTGACGTGGTTTGAGACCTGTTAATCTTGAGACCGACTAATCTCAACTCTCAGCTATTAAGTTTAGGCAAACCTTATCCAATCCAAACATTGTTAGCAACAAGTTGTATGTTGCATAGCAAGTTAGAAGAGAGAAAGAGAGAGAGAGAGAGAGAGAGAGAGAGAGAGAGAGAGAGAGAGAGAGAGAGAGAGAGAGAGGAGAGGAGAAGAAGAAGATCACAACAGACCTAAAAATATTAGCCGATGAACGTTGATTCTTGAACTCAAGGGCTTGCATGCTCACATACTTATACAAGGAGAGGGGGACATAGTGACCTCAAAGGTTAACGCGCGCACGCATGCACGCGCGCACGCGAGAGAGAGAGAGAGAGAGAGAGAGAGAGAGAGAGAGAGAGAGAGAGAGAGAGAGAGAGAGAGAGAGAGAGAGAGACGGCACTTGAGGGGGACCGAGGCCCCGTTTGGTGAATTGCCCCTCTCCGCGGCCATGCTCCCCGCGGGCCGATATGACTACTCGTGGACCGGCCGGGCCGCATGAGGGACAGCCCATGTGGGGCGCTAGGGGCAAGGAGGGACCGCCGGCGCGCGTGGGAAAAAGTTCCCCCTCACGAGGATCCCAATGTGTGTTGGGATCCTCGTGAGGGGGAACTTTTTCCCACGCGCGCCGGCGGTCCCTCCTTGCCCCTAGCGCCCCACATGGGCTGTCCCTCATGCGGCCCGGCGGTCCACGTTCCCATTTCTAACCTAACTCCCGCTAACCTAACTTCTCACCGTGGACGGCACTTGAGGGGGACCGAGGCCCCGTTTGGTGAATTGCCCCTCTCCGCGGCCATGCTCCCCGCGGAGAGGGAGAGAGAGAGAGAGAGAGAGAGAGAGAGAGAGAGAGAGAGAGATCATCCTTAAAGGTGATATTGACCTATGGGACCGAGTACAACATGGAACATGCTCGAAGACTATGGATATAAGGGTGGCCACTGACAAGTTGAGTCCATGAGGTGGCTAGGAGAGAAAGGCACATAGGCCATGGTATGGGCTAAAATGTGGGTAAACCAAGTTTGATGTGATCAAAAGCGGAGCACTCATGTAGGGTATGATGATATCACTCTCAAATTGTTAAGAAATATAATTTGCGTACAAAAAGATACTCTCCTCCATGTAGTGCCTCAATGCTCTGTCTCACATTTAAGGGAGTGGGAGCTAAGCCAATTGGCTGCTATGGTATAAAATATGGGTAAGGGCAACCATGTGAATGGTTGAATATAGTCTGCTCTCTCAAAGAAGAACATGTATGTGTGTATGTTTGTTTGTTTGTGTGTGTGTGTGTGTGTATTTTGCAGCACGCCCTTTCTTTTAGCATGATGCCCAAAACTCTTGCAAAAAGAAATGATTGAGTGAACTTTTTTACTTTCATTGCACTCACATTTTAAGGTGTCAATGGTGCCCAAATGTACATAAAAAACAGTATGTGACTTATATTACTAACATGCTTATGGTCAATTGCAAGAGACCTCAACATCCATGTGATGAGTCTGGTAGATGGAAGTGTACATGCTCGCTAGATTGAGTGAAATCCAGCCTGTAAATTTTGAAATTTACCCACATATAGAGACAAAGTTGCTATAGCTATGCAATCATCCCCAGGTCACACACCCATCATGAATACTGCCTTTGAGAAGCAAACGACACACTACTCACCAAATCAGTTGTCCATACCAATGGCAAAGTTTCTTCTACTACTATGTGGTGTAATGTTGGCATGTTCGGTCATGGCTGGTACATGCATCCTAAGTGCCAACAAATAGCAGTTGATGACTTAGTTGACTCTGATGCCCCAAATTCAAGACCAAAACTACACGAGAGAAGCATGAGAGAGTTGCTATCATGACCAATTCTTGACTGGTAAGGATGGTGAGAGGGGATGCTAATGCATCTAAAGAATTCGTCGTTCAATGCAAACACTATATCCAAAGAAGGATACCAACTCTTTATTAGTCTATTTAGAGGGCCACTACCACTCACCAGGGTCCCATCTCAATTGTGTGAGGGGGACGTTTCTAGCCTAATCGCAAATTCGTTGCCTCCTTAGAGAGAAACATAGGATGTTAAGACAAGACATCATGCGAAGGGAGCCCATTACTTAATTCATTTCCAAGAGACCTCAAATTGACCTGATAATTCTTGAACTCAACACACACACACACACACACACACACACACACACACACACACACACACACACATGGATAGAGAGAGAGAGGGGGGGACAAACTTGCCATGATTAGGAGGAGTATGTTGGAGCTTGGCATGACCAACTAAAAGGAGATTTGTCCTTGGTCAATCCACAAGAATGTGGAGAGTAACTACACTTTATTAGTTGTTCGATCTTACACTCGGAAAGGTAGACATAGTGTTGATCCAAAAGATAGATTTGTGCTTGGTTGGTGTGAATGTGGAGGGCACTTAGACCTTGTGTGTTGTGATACATTGTCATCTAGAACGTACTTATAGTGGTGGTTGATGCACAAGTGTATTAAAGAGCTATAAAAGCTCACATGAGAATCATAGGCATTTGCCCACATTTGCCCTCCCTATGAAGGGAAGGAGAACAATGGTTGCTTCAACTGACGCACATGTAGCCGTGGCAACGCGCGAGTCACATACTAGTTGTGTCTAATACACCTCTCTCTATCGAAACCCTTCTTTAGATGTTCCCTTCTTTAGATGTTTGTCTAGCAGGAGATTTTAAACAAGATTCCCATTAATCATTCCCATTTTGTGAAATAATGACTACATTATGAGCATTGCCCTCGTGTGTGGTGCCAAAAGGAAAACCTTCTTGTATTTATGAAAACAAGGGAAAGGGGACCCTTTCTTAAAAGGAAAATCTTCTTGTGAATGATTCTAATACTTAGGAACTTCTCCGGTAGTGCACAAGACACTTTTGACAGATTTCCACCATCCATCCCACAATCACAAGAAGTTTTGGACAAATTCTCCCAATAATTCCCACATTATGACTTACCTCAACATCATGAGCTTCTGTGAGGGAGGCACCGCATACCTAGCTAGGTACGATTGGGGGCAGGGGACCGCCGGCCCGGTGGGGGGCCCGGGGGTCCCCTGCCCCCAATCGTACCTAGTTAGGTATGCGGTGCCTCTCGAGCAGAAGCTCATGATGTTATTCATTGTATGAAAAACACTGGAAAAGACTCCGTTTTCCTACATGAGAAAATCTCTAAATCTTCTTGTGTTAATGTCAATTACGACAACATCATGAGATTTTGTGAGTGAGGGTTCCGAACCCGTAGACGTTCACTCATGATTTTGAAAACGATAAGGAAAACCAAGAATAGGACCCCTTCCCCAAAAGGAAAACTGTCAAACTTTCTTGTTTATATTTGTTTAGGTTTAACAAGAGAAATAGGATGGGTCCCAAAACAAGAAACCTTTGACACTTAAAAAATGTTGGTTATATACATAGATGGATCCGGGTTAAGCCTAAATTCACACTCAAAGAAATGTACAAGCTATAAGCTCATGGTTAACCACAAGGCACATGTGTGCGTGTGCGCAGGCACGCGCATGTACGTGTGTGTTTTATACATAGAAAAATCCAAAGAGTCAAGCCTAAACAGCCTTAAAGGAAAGTGCAAGCTGAAAGCTGAAAATAATCATCTTCAAGGGTATAAATTCATCAACTCATCACGCACAATATTTGTTAAATACCATAGTATCTCCACTAACATCGTCAATGCCCAAAAGTGGGAGAAGAACTAGATATGAATATAAGAGAGATCTCTCTCTCTCTCTCTCTCTCTCTCTCACAGATTTAGAAATTTTCTCATGTAGGAAAACGGAGTTTGTTCCAATGCTTTTTATACAATGAATAACATCATGAGCTTCTGCTTGAGAGGCATCGCATACCTAACTAGGTACGATTGGAGGCAGGGGACCCCCGCCCCCCCCATCGGGCCAACGGTCCCCTGCCCCCAATCGTACCTAGCTAGGTATGGGGTGCCTCCCTCAGAGAAGCTCATGATGTTGAGGTAAGTCAGAATGTGGGAATTATTGTGAGAATTTGTCCAAAACATCTTGTGTCTAGGGCCATTGCATTGCAAGGCAGTACTATCTCTGCTTGCGCTTTCTATCTCCTAAAGGCGCTTAATATTCCCTTTTTGCTTACCAAAGCCTCTGCTAAGCTGCGGTCTTCACAAGCTTGGTGGAGCAGTGATCGTCTCTACGGATCAAAATCCTGGTTAAGTTTTGCACGTCAGGTGCGCTCTCTACGTGGCCTGAGGCTCATATTATGCACACCTATTTTAATTTCTCCTCCTTCAGTGTGTATTTAAATTCACATTTGAAGGCTTCTATTATCGGCGTTAAGCTAAATACCCATCTTCAACATGACTTGGTGTAGGCATCTTTACCTTTCTTGGTACTTGATTTTGAGCACTTGGGGACTGCTCGCACATACTAGGGAATCAGTGACAAGGACTAATCAACCTCACAAGCTAATGGTGAACTCGCCTAAGGCCTCGTATGCGGAAACGGTGGCGAGGAACATCCATGGACCTTCAACTGGAGGCCCAACCGTCGGGTCCCAATGGAGGTGAACAAGATAGCGTCAAGACTCAACAAGATGGCCACTTGAAAAGATTTGCTGAAGGGACTAGGCGAGGCGAGGCTCACCACATCCTGTCAATTGGGGAGACGGCTTTCTAGGCCTTGAAGAAAAGTCTACCACAGGTGGTTGAAGTGGAGAATGCATGTTCGGTGTCGGTCTCGCCGGCACTGATTTGTCTTTATTGGCAGATACCATCACAGGTAGAGCTTATCAGCTAGTACTCATTATACAAGTTCTTTCATAAAAGCCCTCAATCGTTTGAGGCGTTTAAGAAAAAAACATCTTGTGGTAGATCGTCCTTTAAGTCCGGCTCATACCTCTCAAGTTATTTATGTTATTTATAGTATTCATGATAGTTCTATGATGTATGTTGGCCAAAACTTTCGAACAGCTTTTGTCCATTTTCAGGAACATGTAAAGAAGCGAGAAAAGTTCAAAGTAAGAGCACCATACGTGAAAGTGTGAAACCCTTGTATGCGGCAATAGCAAAACATGGCTTTGAGTCTTTCCGTTGTTTTTCCATTGAGCACATAGAGGGTAATTTTAGAAACTCTAGAGAGTTCTATAAATCAACTTGGCCTCAAGAGTTGTTTTGGATGAGAACTTTGCATACTTTTCTCCCTAAAGGTTTCAATTGGAAGCAAAGTCTTCTTTACATAAAAATAAGACAATTTTTAATAAGAAACCTATGCTTTGGCGAAGGCATCCCAAACCCGAGGTAGTTCTCTCTTCAAGTCAGTTTAAAAGAACTTGGATTCCTAAAGGTTCTTATTCAAATCCACCTTCTATCCGTGAAATCAATCCAATTTTCTTGCACAACACTATTTCTAGTAGAGTACAAGGTCTTCCTACGGATTCAATCTCTAGAATTGAGAGTGACGACTCTTCTAACCATAGAATTTTTGCTTATAGGGATTTCAAACGGAGATTGATTTACCTATCTAGAGCCATGGAGTTGGGTTCTTTTTCTTATAAATTATTTGAAAGGGATAATATAAGGATCCTATTTAGGCTCTTGTATACCCTTGAGAACTACTCTTATGAAGATTTGGAGCTAAGAGAGTCTCATAGTACTCAACTTCGAGTACTGCTAGGCAAATTTCTTAAGTCCAAGTGTCCTAGTCTGAAAAATCCTTTGGTTGGAAAGAAAGATTTGTTGATAACTATCTTCACCTCCCCTGACTTAGACAAGATTGGATTAAGCTCTATTTTGAGATCTCAAGAAGCTTTGGATGCTCTCCCTCCTTGTGTGAGAACGGTATGGAACCATCCCATCGTATCTTTCAACAAATATGTGAAAACTTTAGGACAAAAAGCTTTCAACTATAGTGACATCGGACGTAATCTTAAAAAGAAAAAAAGGCTAGCAATCTCAAGTATTGATTGCCCTTGGAGTAAAACTACCTTTTCTTCTTCAGTAAATGGAGCTTTGGGTCATGTAGTTACTGTTGATTGTTCTATTCTTCCTTTGCGTTCCTTGAAAGACCTTTTCTCAAGAGGTACTAAATATAGGCTCCCTTCCTCAAAATACTCTTGCCTTCTCAAAGCCATAGAGAAAGGAATTTCTAGTTTCTAGTAAAGTTTGAGGAGTCTTTAGGAGTTCAAGGTGTTTTTACCCATTGGAAGTCTGTAGTCCTCAAGAAAGCTTCTTTGAAATTAAGATCTTACTCTAGGAACGTTTCTTCGGGAAGGAATAGCTTATCTTCTTTTGATCGCGATGCTCTTAGGAAATTTCATCATGATTTTGTAACCTCTTACGTAGATAAGTGCTCTAATAACTTTGTTGCTACATGCAAAAAGTTCTATTTAGAATGATTGCTAGGTGAAGTAAACTCTCAGACTTACAATGATTGTGATCTTTCGATACAAGCGGTTATCTTGAAACATCAAGACTTTTGTAAGTCTTTTGGTTTCAAGTGCCAGCTTAAATTACCTTTTTTATATACCATTTGGAAGTTCCACAAGAACCTTATAAACCCTAGATTTATAGCTGCTTCTTGTAACACCTCTTTGATCGAGGTGTCCAAATGGCTTAGTTATTGTTTCCAAGCCATTTTACCTAGCGTAAATGAATGGAAAAATATGCTAAAGGAAGCAGACATATAAGTTGGATTTTAAATGATGAGTAGCTGTGATTCCTGTTACAAGGTTTTTGAACTCTTCAAGAAGCCTTAAAGAGAAATCTTCTCCTTTATGTATCCAAACTTTTGACTTTACAACTCTATGCACGAAGCTAAATTTGGAGGACCTTAAATTTAGATTCAAGTCTCTTATTTCAAGAAGTTTTTGCGTACAAGCTTGAGAAGGATAGGTACACGGCATTGCTAGTAGAAAAGTCAGCCTTGAACTTTGACTTCTTGTGGATGAAAGTAAGAATGTAGATGTAGACAAAGGAAGAAAGAGATTCACCAAGATTGTAGATGACATTGTCATCATATCTTGGTTACGTTTTCTTTTGGAAAACTTATATATAACCATCGACGACTCTCTTTTCAAGCAAACAATTGGTATCCCTATGGGCACCAATTGTACTGTTTTTCTCACTAATTTCTATCTTTTTACTTATGAGTTTGATTTTATGGAGCGTCTTGTCCTTGCTAACACTTGCCCAATATTTTTTCACAAGTTATGCAATGTAAGACACTTTGTAGATGATCTTTTTGTTCCTGATGTTCCTTCTTTTCAAGATTTTATGTATTTGAATTCGAGTTCTGTAGGTGGAGGAATTTATCCTAAGGATTTTTGTGAACTTAATTGTACCACAAATAGTGATTGGTATGCCTTTTTAGACCTTAAGATTTTTCAGACTCCCTTGGGATTAGAAGTAGATATCTATGATAAGCGCCTTGAACCAAAATATGCCAATCTAAATATCATCTGTATGCCTCACATTTCTTCGAACATTTCTCTTTTAGCTAAGTATGGTGTCATTTGCTCTCAACTATTTATATTTTCTCGTCTTTGTTCTAGTAAACCTGCTTTTGTTGTTCAATCTTGCCATCTTATTTCTTTACTAGTTGAAAAAGGATACTCGTTCAAAAGAATCATTAAAAACATTCGTTTATTTTTGCATTGTAGTAAGATTATTTTTAATGTTTCTTCCTTTGTAATGTTCAAGATAATTGGTAGTAGATTCAATAGAAGTGGGAAGCTAAAAATCCCACTTATTGTTTGACTTAATAGCACTTTATGTTGTTGTTTTGATCTCTAGTGCTTCTAGTATTTTTACTATAGCTTGACAAATGCCAGCCTTTATCATGGTTGAGTATGCCCATCACCTCCGGAGGGTGATAGAAGCTTAGCTCGTTGGTTTTGTAGACTACGTTCAAAGCATGAATGACCTCTATACAAACCTGTACCTACTCTTGAGCACTGACGACATGAATAGGGATGTCATAGCTATTGTGCAAGCTATGCATGATAAAGTTGATAATCTTATTCTTCCTGTTTGGACAAGCAGTGAAGTTGAGGTCACATATTGTCACGTTCGGATATTTGCTCTTTGTAGGTTTGTAGTAGTATTCACTTTTTATTTTCGTATTTAGCTTACCTGAGGACTTAAGAATGTGTTCCTTTAGAAGTTGTTGTGTGAAGTTTGATTTCTAGGATTAAGTTTTTAAGATTTCTTATCCTTTTTTGCTTAAAGTTGAGTACTTGTTTTAAGCCAAGTAAGTTTCGTCAACTTATTTTACGCATGCCTTCTTTGAAAACATTTTTAAGCTAATAATGTTTTGTTTTATCTAGTTTTGTTTCGTAGCAAACAAAGTAATTTAGTTAGTTAGTTTTCTATTCTTGTGTCCCTTGCTTTTATAGTTTTATGAGTGCTTTATTCCCTCTTATAATTCGTGAGTTCAGACTATTCTCAACTTATGAAGGTATATATAGAGCTTATCAGATGGATGTTCCGGAAGTCCTTAGCCAGGGCAGAACGAAACGACTGCGTCCAATATATATCCAAAGGGTTTTTCACTATTAGGTTCAACGTAACTACCAAGATCTTAGCAAAAACCCCCATTGTACCTCAACCGCTCCCCATTATGCATCCTGCCATGAACCCGACTTTTGAATCCCTCAAAGCCTTCAAGGATTTTTGCCCCATGTGGGTTGATTTTGTCAACTTGCCAATGTCGTTGTGGGATAACCTCGGAGACCTTGCAAGCACCTTGGAAATTTTGTTGTTTGTACTAGTGCACAGGAAGGTGGGGACCGTGGCGAATAGAGCGTGCATTTGTTGGGATGTACATAAACCCCCTCCAGAGAGCATGGTAATTAATGTAGGTGCAGGGTTGAAAGCGATCCCTCTTAGATTTGGTACTATATTTGGAGCATCCTTTAAGTGCAATGGGTTTGGCCACTTTGGTAGAGACTGCCATCTGAATGGTACTAAGGAAGCTAAAGAGGTTAGAGCTGAACGGCATCAAGGTCCTCAATCAAAGAATCGCTAGTATCCAACATGGAAGTTGATGCTGCAAAGCAAGGGGAAGGTGGGAGCAGCAAGGATAATAAAGTGCTTGAGTCCGACAAGGTGGGCACTCATAAGGACATTCCCCAAGAACTTTTGATTACTGAGCCAAGCCCTAAGGGTTTCAACAACCAAGCCACACCAAATTTGCAATTCGCCGCATTTCCTGTGGTCAAACCTCCCATGAAGCCTCGCCAAAAAATTGCCTTGCCCCTAATCCCCAAGCCGATGGACGAAGGCTGGCAACAAAATTTCAGTGATAAGTGCAAGAGAGTAAAAACTTTGGCGCACAGCAACTTCCACCGCAAGGAGAACCCTCCAGATTTGCAGGAATCCCACATGAATCTAGATAATGACTTTGAGGTGCTGATGGATAGGGATCCAAAAGGGTTTCTTACCTCAGAGATTTTCTCTCCTCGGCTGACTGTGGCGGAGGAGGAAAGCGAAAGAGAGGTGGCTAGGCATAGTTCTCCAGACGTGGAGGAGTTTGTTCCACTCTCCCCTTAATGGAGGACTTAAATATTCAGCCTTGGAATGTGAAGGGTATAAAGTCTGCAAAAAAAGGAACTCTCTTTTGGGAGGAGGTCAAAAAAGCAGCTACAAACTGTTGGCTAATTCAGGAGCACTATCTTGACGCTTCTTGTTGTAGGAAGCAGGCAATAGGCAATAAGTTGGTGTATTATGGCAATGGTACTTTGGGGCATAGTGGGGTGCTCTCCATCTTTGATAGGGAATTAGAGCCACACGTTATGTTTAACCATGCCTCAAGGAGAGTCCTCGGGGTAAGGGTCAAGTGGGTAGACCAGTTCTTAACCATTATCAACATATATGCTCCTTGTGATGCCAAGGGGAGGACCAAACTCTGGGTGGATCTTAGAGAGTAGCCTCTCAAAGGCAACTGGTGCTTTATGAAGAGTTTTTTACATGGTGGAATCTCAAAAGGATAAGATGGGTTCGGCTAGCCTACTCGCTGGCTCTGAAAAATCCAACTGGCAAGCATCCTGCGAGCAAGGATTTGATATTACGTAATTACCAAAAATTTTATGTGATCGCAAGGTCTTATTCACATATTTACATAATCACACTTAACATGATCACACTTAACATGATCACAAACAAGCCGGTTGAGAGGAACTTGGAAACCGACAAAAAGCTCACCGGACAATGCAGTTTTTCCTGCGGACTTGCCAAGAATTAGTATTTTCCCCACGGGCCCACCCGAAAAATCTAGATGCTCGACGGGCTCGGAACATAATATATATAGGGTCCCAATCGGGAAGGCTGGGTGTTATTCCTTGAGCCACTTTGAGAGAGAGAGAGAGAGAGAGAGAGAGAGAGAGAGAGAGAGAGAGCCTTTGTAGGTACGTCGAGAGGAAGAGGGGGTCGTGTGGGAGCGTGCTCTATGTCACACTGCACGGCAACCAAGGTTGGACCAGTATGTACGTGGAATCCGTACTATATGACATGTCCTTACAAATCCATATTGTACACGGATTGATCGTACTGTACGGGTTTTTTTTTGTGGCCTCATGGCAACGAATAGGGTCCAGACATTTTCACATATTTCAGTAGGGTGTTTTATTTAGGTATGGTCTGTTAGGAGCCATTTTGGATTGACATTTGTCACGATTGTGGGTTGCTCCTTATTAGCAGTTGTGGGCTACTTGAAGTCTTGTTATGTTCACAGTTTTGACTCTTTTTATGTAGTATGTACACTTTCATTGCTTAAATGTTAGGATGTTCTTTCATTGATGAATGCTTGAAAGTTTTCATTGTTCTTTTGTCACTAGATACAAACGTTTAATGTATGTTTTACAGGATTGTTACTTGGTACTTGGCTAGTGAATCTCCAATTGATAATATGTGTAGTAATGTGTGTCCCCCAAGTAGTTTGCATGATATACATTTTCTTAATCTCTAATGAGGAATGTAATTTTCTTTAAAATGTTCTATCATTTACTGGTTTTTTACGAAGGTACGTATTTCTATGTACATAAAAACTTTATCCATACGGAACGATGTACAATACATATAGATACATACCATACATTACGTATGGTACCATCTTGGTGGCAACAATGGAGTACCTGACCACACGACTTGGGTATGTATTGTGTGTGTGTGTACGTGCACGTTATGTGGTAGCATGCCTTTTGTCGTATTGCACGGCAATCATAAGGTACCTTATCATACAATGTTAGTGTGTATGTAAGTTGTTCTACGGAACAATGCTTACAACGGGGGCATCACCTCGGTGACGCATGGAATATGGTGTCCTTGTGGTAAGTATTGACTCATTGTCTAGGTACTACATCGATAACACGGTGATTCTAGTATCCTTATGGTGAGTCAACTTCCCTTCCCCTTTCCAAAAAAACATATGGGCATCTATCGGTAACGTGGCTATATGATGCTTGTATGCAATCCATTATTGCTCTTTAGATGCAGGTGCCACTCGATTGATAACGCGGCTAATTGAGTGTCGTTTGTTAGAAGCATTCGTTTTTGCATAAATGTGGCGTTCACGTCGTTAACCCGGTCGTACAAATGTCATATAATTTGTATGTGCATGTGCAGTTCATTTTTTAAAGTATATTTAAGTATATGAAATACTTGGTCGGTAACGCGACCATGAAGAGTATTTCATATACAAATACTTGAATTGTTCAATATTGTTGATTTTAAGTGTTCTTATGAAATTATATACTAGTTAATCATATTTAAAAGAATGATTTATTCATCAATCATCATCGCTATTTTAAATTCTACATTTACATAGTAATATTCACATTATGTTATTTCTCTATGTCTACAAATAGGTAATATACTTTCAATTAAAAAAAAGTATATGCACACATTTTGCATGTAAAATATTCATTTTAATCTTTTTAAAGAGAAAGACATTCTTTGCAATTATGAGTGGTTTGTATACTTTCAATTTTTAAAAATGAGCTAAAATGAAATTGGCAATATATACATCATGATGCATGTATCTTAATTGACAATTTTTTTTGAAGTGAATCATGATAACGTGCAAAATATAAACTCACATCTTATGTTCTATCAAAATGGATTGTTTTGGGGTTTTAACCTGTTTTGTTAGATCTGGATGATTTTCTTAGGAGTTAATTTTATAGTATTTTACACGATTAAATATAGCATTTTGAAGTCAAAATGAATATCAACAAGAATGCATATAATACTGCATAATTTTTTGAAGTCTTTATTTGAACTAGTGTGAGAGTGCAACATGCAAAATATAAACTCATATCTTGTGGTTTCCATATAATATGCTTAAATGTTTCAGGTTTTTAGCCTGTATTGTTTATTGATCTGGATGAAGTTCTGAAAAGTTACTTGTTTTTACTGCATTTTATACGAGTAAACATAGCATTTTAGAGTAAAAATGGTTTCCAATGTGTATCAATATAATCGTGCACATTTTTTGATGTCTTCAAGTCACGTTTATGAGTGTCAGTCCAGTGTAAAAATGACACCAGATCAATTTTTTAAATTATGCATGCCATTCAAAAAGAATGTATTTTGGCAATATCATCATGTATAGATGGTCCCATACAACTGATTAGTGAAAGTGACGTCTTCATTAAAGACCTCACTAGCACTATATGGGAGAACACAGAGCGTAGGCAGCGAGGTGAAGGCAATATGAGTTGCTGATTCCAACAGGGATCCGAGAATTTGACCCCCACCACAAGGTTAGGACAGTGTTGGGCAATATGAAACTCTATTTCAAAGACTTAAAAGAAGATATCTGTCCCACTTGAGATATGGAAAATTAGAGCTCTGGGACAAATTACTGGAGGAACAAAAGGTCAAGATGAAGCGGGTGAAAGCTCAGGACCAAGCTTCCTTACTCAAGAGATTGAAGATGTCCCAAGATGCACAAGCAACTATGGGTGGCTGATCGGATGTTATCATAACAATCGAGATCAACAAATTATGTATAATCGCTACTATGAAGCATTGTATATGATCAAAACACGTTGAATACAAGCTCTTTCATAATGGTTTTTGGCACAATATTCATTCTACTCTCAAGCTATATTCAACCTGTGAAGTTGTTACCTGGTTCTGAGTCCGAGTGTTGTGGGTCTTCTGGTAATTCAACTTCCACATCTATTATCAAATTCTCTTATATTTTGTCTATAGTGCATTGAGATACACCGACATTGAACTCTTCTTCGTTTTTGATTTGACAATCATACAACCAGAATGTCATTTCCTCCTCGCAGCCATCACTTTTGATGTGATGCAATATATTTTTGTTGCAAAACATATACATTGATTTTTATGCTCTGTCTGCTAATAATCTGTTGTGAATAGTGCTATGAACATAGTTGTACATACTCCAGTTTCTCTCCGAACTTGAGTTTACTTCACATTGTGCTAGTACTTTCATTGCAAGGGGATGTACGGTCGAGTAATGCTCTCCACCATTCATCATCCACCATTTTCATGCAGGTTGCTATTTTGCCATTGACTATACAAAATCATTCGCAAAAGGACCTTTTTTGAGTCTAAATGCACTCATTTCTTTGATAAAATCAATTCGGTCCTAGACATTGGAGTAGAACGTGTTGACCAGGTGATAGAAATAGTTGACCACCTCTGTATTGGACATTGGATCTAAATTCAAATACTTCGAATCAAGCATGTAAGCCACACCATGGAGTGGACGATGAGCGTTCTTCTATCTTGCACAAAAATACTTGGCCAAAATTTTTCGTTGTTTGACAGAGAATGGTAGTCGCCACTGTTGGGGTGTAGGCCAGATGGCTGTGGGAAACCGCCCCTATTTACACTTTTACCTAAATGAATATAGGGAGAGAAAGGGAGAGAGTGGACTACTCTCTCACTTTCCTCTCCACTAACCCCAAACCTGCTGTGTACTGTGCTTCATCTCCCCCTTCCCCATTTCTCTTCTTCCCCTCTCTTGCACACACTCGGTACACGCACACGTGCACTCATCAATTGGTATCAGAGCTCAGGACATCCGACCCTGAGCCCCAGCTCACCGTGCACGCAGCGACCCTCATTGAAATTTAGGAAGCGTAGAAAGCCTTGGAAAATCAGAGCCAGTAGGCCGAGCATCACAGAGATCAAGGAGCAATCAAGCCTCGTAGCTTGGCTTGGGGATTTCGGGCAGCCTGTACCAGGCAGTAGGAGCCATGAGCAGTTTCGATAAGGGTCAAAGCTAATCGAATAGCTCAAGAGCTGCGAGCACACAGTAGCTTGAGGTATTATAGCCTTGGATGCAAATCGAATGCATAGCAAGAATTCAGGCTCGTAGCGAAGCTTTGGGGAATCGGGCATTGTGCAAGCAGTCAAGGCCAAGCAATGCAGTAATTCGGGCAGCAATGGTGTGAGCAGAGGAGTCTATGTGTGTGTATTCAGGCAGCGCTGACCAGGGCCGAGCAAGAATCCACACACACACTCGTTCTCCCTCGGATCTCAGAGAGTCGCCCAAAATTGATAGAAATGAGAATTCTGCATAATCGACAGAGAAGCAGAAGAATTCAATTTTTTTTTTGGTGTGACCCTTTAAAACAAATCTTGTGTGCAAGGGTGGGTGCACACCCCGCCTCCATCCCCGATTCATAGCCAATAAGCTCATTGATATGAGCTACCCGGACACTGACTCTCCAAACGAAAGAGAGAGAGCTTGCGAGATTAAGGAGCCCATCTGGAAGAGAGAGGTTCAGGCCGGCATGGATTTTAAAAGCAAGCGACAAGAGTTTTTCCCTGACGAGCGCGTTCCCGCGATCAACGATCGAGCTTGCGACATGCGTGAGTGAGGTACCTCTATCATAGAGGAGTGACACCCGGCATCGGCACCGAGCGCACCGATCGCCCTGTACGAAAGTTTACGGATACGACACCTTTGGCGGCTATTGGACTAGCATATTTCTGCCCGGCGGCAAAAATCGGCACATAGCAACACCGCCATGCAGGTTACAGGTTACAGGGGGGTTTTTCAGCCCATTCAATCACAGATTCTCTAGGTTACCAGACACAACGCTTTCACAGGCGATTTGACAGTCATTTTGACAGCAGATTCTCTGCCGACACATGCGTTGACAAATGCATTTTGTTGTGAGCACACCTAGTGCTACTGAGCTCTTTTAAGAGCAGATATCCCCGTAGGGATCACTTTCACTGCATGCAGTAGTTCTTGGCGCCTGTTTGAGCGCGATTTTACTCATGTACATTGAGTTGCGGACACTGCCCACTGTACTCCGTGTGGAGCCATTTTTGGCTATTTTGGCAGTTTTTCCCGGCCGTTTTTGAGACACGGACTGGAAGAGCCCTTTCTGAGACTGTGGCTAGACCATTTGTGCCTGCATTAGCCTTTTGGAGGGTCGATAGCGTGAGGTTTTCTTTGAGCTGGGGTGTGCTCGAATGTTGAGACACCTTCGGTGATACAGGTAGCTGGAGTTCCCCTTTGCGGTACCCTCGCCATAGCATATGTATCTGGACGGTAATTTATGCTTTTGACGCCGAGTTGGCACTCACATAGCAGTTGTTTTGTGCAGCATATGCCCAGTTAGTGCAATTGGCACATTTATATGCATTTTGAGTTAAGTTTTGACTCCTCATACAAAGGAGACTCTCTCGGATTTACTTCCCGCGAGTCGTGACATCCATTGTTGGCACTTTTGAGTCTATTTCGGTTGAGATTTTACTCCCGCTACAAAGGTTACTCTGCCCAAATTTCTATAGCTTCTCGCCATAGTTTGGCACCTCTCAAACTCTCTTATCAGCGATGGCTTCTTCTTTAGAAAAGGAGGAGTATTTCATTCGGAAGTTCGATGGCAGCAACTTCACCATGTGAAAGAGCGCATGAAAGATGTTTTGATAAACAAAGGCCTCTCAGAACCGTTGAAAGAGTGCGCAGAGGATGATGATTATACACAAGCTCAATGGGAGCTTTTCGATGCAAAAGCCATGGCTACGATACGTCTACATCTAGCCGAGTTAGTCTTCTTCACTATCATCGGGAAGAAAACAACCAAGGAACTTTGAGATAGCTTATGTTCAACATGGGAGAGCAAAAGTGCATCCAACAAAGTGTTTCTCATGAAAAAACTTATGAAGCTCAACATGAAAGAAGGTAGCACAGTTTCCAGTCATTTAGATGAGTTCAACTCCTTGTTCAGTCAGCTGACATCTCAGGGCTTTAAGGAGTTTGACAATGAACTCAAATCTATCTTTTTGTTATGCTCTCTACCCAGTTCATGGGATATCTTTTGCACAGCCAATACCAATTCAGCTCCGAATGGCAAGTTAGAGTTCAATGCTGTCACAGACGCGTTGCTCACTGAAGAGATTCGTCGTAAATCTCTCGATAATGCTAGTCATGGAGATGCATATATGGCTGGCAGTTCAACAAAGGCAAGAGGCCGTGACGGGAACAAATACAAAAGAAAAAGTAGAGAGCGAAATCCTCATAGTCCTAGCAGACACAGGAACCAAAGTAGAGACCGCAATGCCAGAAATGTCGAGTGTTACTATTGCCACAAGAAGGGTCATTACAAAAAGGGTTGTCGTAGTTTCCTAAGAGATCAGAAAAACATGCAAAAGGATAATTCTGGCAAAGGCAAAAGTACAGTAGAGATTGAGGAACTCAATATCAGATAGTCTCCCATACCTACCACTACAGTAGAGGATGCTCCTCCTCCAGTGGTGCATATTATGCCCACAGAGATTCATGCCGAGGTGACAGCCGATGCCTCAGATGTTCTCATTTTCACTTCAAATCTCACTCCAGATGCTTTGGTTGCACAGGATGAAGGTTATGCACAGAATTGGATCCTTGATTCTGGTGCAAGTTTTCATGTCACACCACATAGAGAGTGGTTTTCCTCTTATGCATCCATGCCTGGAATAGTCAAGCTTGGTGATTCCTATGAGCTTGACATTATTGGCATTGGTGATGTGAAACTTCAGATGCATAATGGCACTACTTTTGTGCTACAGAATGTCAGACATGTGCCCAAGCTTACGAAAAGCTTGCTTTCTATAGGGCAATTGGATGATCTTGGCTACACTACAGTTTTTGGTAATCGTTCTTGGGTGATCCGCAAGAACAACCATATCATGATGAAAGGCAATAAAAACGGATCCCTGTACTCTTTGTTTGTTTCGAGTGTCGACGAACACTCTATCTATGTTGCCGAGCTGCCGTCCCCTGAGTTGTGGCATAGCCGGCTAGGGCATATTAGCGAAAAGGGAATGAAAACACTTCAGCATTTTGGCTACTTACCTGTTGTAGATTACACCGACTTTCCAATGTGTGAGCATTGTCTATATGGCAAACAGACTAGATTGACATCTTCGCCATTGAATAAGAAAATCGGCGAACCTCTAGACTTGGTGCACAGTGATTTGTGTGGTGCGATGCCACATAAAACTCTAGGGGGGGCAAACTACTTTCTCATGTTCATAGATGATTCTACCAGAAAGGTGTGGGTGTATCTCCTTAAGCGTAAGGAAGAAGTCTTTTCGACATTCCAACAATTTCTCGCCACGGTTGAGAACCAATCAAGAACAAAGCACAAAGCTTTTCGCACGGACAATGGTGGAGAATACGTCTCCACAGAGTTCAAGGATTTTGCAATAGAAGAGGCATTCGGCAGTAGTTTACTGCTCCATACACACCTGCACAAAATGGGATAGCTGAAAGAATGAATCGTACGATTCAAGAGCGAGTTGTCTCTATGATGTCTATGGCAAAGCTTACTCCAGAGTTTTGGGGGGAAGCTGTTCCGACAGCAGTGCACATCATCAACAGGTCACCTAGTTCTCCTTTGAATTTAAAAATTCCAAAGGAATTATGGACTGGCAAAGGGCCAAGCTATGAGCATCTACGTGTATTTGGATGCGAGGCATATGCACATGTGCCCAAAGAACTTCGTCGGAAGTTAGATCCCAGATCACACAAATGCATCTTTATTGGCTATGGTGCAAACGGAGAGATGGGATATCGTCTCTGGCACCCAGAATCAAATAAAGTCATTCGTAGCTTACATGTGATTTTCAATGAATCAAAAATGCACAAAAAGCCCATCAAAGATATTGAGTACAGACGTGTTCGTTTTGAGGATGTAGCCTCCGAACCAACTCAGTTCAGTAGTGTTGCACCTACTCCTAAAGTGCCAGATATTACTATTGCTCCGGAGAGAGCAGAGTCTAGCAATCAAACACTCAGACGCTATGAGAGAGTATCACGTGCGCACGAGCGATTTGAGCTGGGTATACACCACATTTTGGTCACTCACAGTGGAGAGCCAACCTGCTACAAAGAAGCTATACAAATGGAGGATAGCGTTAAGTGGGAGCAGGCTATGCAATCAGAATACAATTCGATTGTGGCTAATGAGACATGGGATTTGGTTGAATTACCAAAAGGCAAAAATGCTTTACCTTGCAAGTGGGTATACAAGAAGAAGTATACAACGGAAGATCCCGAGCCAAGATACAAGGCTTGTCTAGTTGCCAAGGGTTTCAAGCAGCAAAAAGGTGTGGATTTTAATGAGATTTTCTCTCTAGTAGTCAAGATGACTACACTTCGCACCGTGCTTGGCTTGGTTGCTATCCAGAACATGGAACTTGTCCAAATGGATGTGAACACAACATTTCTTCACGGGGATCTAGATGAAGATGTCTACATGAAACAACCAGAGGGATTCGTATGTGAAACCCAAAAACCAACGAGGACAGAATTGGTTTGTAGACTTAAAAAGGCACTCTATGGCCTCAAGCAAGGTTCAAGGCAATGGTATCAAAAATTGACAAATTCATGCAATCTCAGGGTTACATAAGAAGTCAAGAGGATCACTGCTTATACACAAGAAGTTTGAACGATGGTTCTTTAATCCTCTTGATCTTTTATGTACATGATATGCTTATCGCAGGCAAATCAATTGATGAAATCAATCAGTTGAAAAAGATGCTAAGCACTCAGTTTTCCATGAAGGATTTGGGAGATGCCAATCACTTTCTTGGTATGCACATCAAGAGAGACAGGCAACGTGGAATTCTTGAATTATCTCAAGAAAAGTACATTCACAAAGTCTTGCAACGTTTTAGTATGCAGGGGGGGAAGTCATTGAGTACCCCAATGCAAGAATACTCCAAACTTAGCAAGGAAGACTCTCCCAAGACAGTGGTTGAGAAAGAGGAAATGGTGAAAGTACCATATTCTTCAGCAGTTGGCAGTTTGATGTACGCTATGGTAGCCACAAGACCAGACATTGCACATGCAGTGGGAGTGGTTAGTTGGTACATGGCAAACCTTGGCAAGAAGCATTGGGAATCAGTGAAGAAAATCCTCAGATATTTGAAAGGTACAACTACCAAGTGTTTACGCTTCGGAAACAGTGATGCATCTATTGTAGGTTACACGGATGCGGATTATGCGGGTTGCGTGGATCGTAGAAGATCCACATCTGGCTATGTGTTCATGTTTGCTGGAGCAGTTATCTCTTGGAGATCGTGTCTCCAAGATTGCACGTCTTCATCTACCACCGAGGCAGAATATGTTGCTGCGTCTGACGCCAGCAAGGAAGCCATATGGTTGGCTCGTCTAGTGGGAGATTTGGGCATTCACGAGGTTCCAGTACTACATTGTGATAGTCAGAGTGCCATTGCTTTGGCAAAGAATCCAGTGTTTCACTCAAAGTCGAAACACATAGAGGTCAGATACCATGTCATACGAGATGCATTGGCTGGCAAGTGTATCGAGCTTGTCAAGGTTCACACTGACGACAACCCCGCAGATGCTCTCACAAAGAGCCTAGCCTCGGAGCGATTTACACATTGTATAGAACTTATGGGTGTAGGATTAAGCCTCGGCAATGCTTCATCAATTTTGTATAGACTAACTATACTAATGCCACTATTGGCCACCATGACCTTCAAGTGGGAGATTGTTGGGGTGTAGGCCAGGTGGCCGTGGAAAACCGCCGCTATTTACACTTTCACCTAAATGAATATAGGGAGAGAAAGGGAGAGAGTGGACTACTCTCTCACTTTCCTCTCCACTAACCCCAAACGTGCTGTGTACTGTGCTTCATCTCCCCCTTCCCCATTTCTCTTCTTCCCCTCTCTTGCATACACTCCGTACACGCACACGCGCACTCATCAGCCACTCCTTATCTACTACAGACTCTTTTCGCTCCTCATGATTTTCAAGAATTTGTTGGATTGACCACCATGTCATCTACACTTTGCCTATATTTAGCGCCTTCAGATCAAGGTTGCGAATCGTGAACATAAGGAGCATCATTACATGGTATGCATCCATTACACTGCTCCACCAAGCAGCCTTGTTTATGGAGCCACGTAGACATGTAATATTCTCTTTCACTTTTTTTTTTCTGCTCAAGCTGCCATTCATCAAAGGTCATGCAATTGAACGTGTCAATCACAGTGCACTTATTGCGGAGAAGTGATTTCAATGTATAAAAATGCGTGTAAAATCGAGTTTTAGCAAGAAGTTTCAACATCACTAACATGCGCGCTTTGTACAAATCCAACACTCTTTGTCGTTTCAAATAAATTTCACAACTTGTTGCATTGTGCAAATTATTTTGGCAAACCATGTGGTTTCTTCACTAGTATACCAATCCTTCAACACCAAGTTTAATTTGTGCACAACCATTGGCAAAAATGTGTGGAAAGAACTTGTTGTTAATTTGCTGGTGTTTTAACAGTTCTTTGCATTGTCCATAACTACTTAAACAACATGTTCATCTTTGATTTCTTTAATTACATTAATCAAGACCTTAGAAATGTATATGCCACTTTTAATTGCACCGAAACTGTCAACTGCCTGTAGGAACGTTTCTCCCCTTGGACAAACCAGCATTACATTAATCAGTGGTCTTCTTTGAACATTAGACCAACCATCACTCACAATTGTCATCCTAAAAGCAAAATATTCCCAAGTATTATTTGTCCAAGAGAACATTTCGTATCGTGTGATACAAAGGGGATGAAAATCCTGGGCGAAACTCACCAATTATCGTCCAGGCGGGCTTCCAATGATTTCTACGATGACAAGAGCACTTCCAATGAAGAAAATCACTTTGGCGAGTGCGGTTTGTGCTTCTTCTAGAGACTGCATTCGAAATCTTTGATTCAATGATTTTTGACGTATTTGTCCACGTCCACCTTCACTGTGATTCTTAAAAGGAATGCTGCTTGACATTTCCTCTCTCTGTGTAGGTTGTCCTGCAAGGTTAGTTGGTGTCACCACATGATTAGCAGAGTTAATATTTGCTTCTGACTGCTCTTGACTTGCATCCATAACAACGATATATATCCACTGTCTCTTACCACCCTTTTTGGTGAGCTCTTCTCTCAAACGCTTTGCAATTGTAGGTGCCTGAGGATGTTCACATTTCTTACAATTTTTTTTAATGCTTGGTCCCTATTACGTGGTGCACCACCTGATTTTGTTGTTAAAAAAATTTACATTGCCACTCCATATATCGACCGCATATGTTGTGAGTATAATCCCACTCTTTGCCAGGGACTTTTTTATTATTTGCCATCTTTGTACCACTTGTGCTGACATTTTTCTCCATTGATTTCATTCTAAAAATGGTCCATAATACGTGGTGCACCGCCTGATTTTGTTGTAAAGAAAAATTACATTGCCACTCCATATATCGACCGCATATGTTGTGAGTATAATCCCACTCTTTGCCACATACTTTTTTTATTATTTTCCATCTTCGTACCACTTGTGCCGACATTTTGCTCCATTGCTTTCAATTTAAAACTGAAGCCATAAGAACTAGATGTTCAATTTTTAAAACACTTTTCTTCTTTTCAATATATATTAGAAAACCAATCACTAAGAAAGTAATCAAATCTGCACAATATGAGATTTGGAATGCACTCTAGTCAATCCACATATTGATCACATATGTTGTGAGCAAACAAACACATTGCAATGCATTCTCTACATGGCATTATAAATTCAACAATGCTACTAATTTCTCAATGCAATTATTATTATGATGATTATTTACACTTCCTCTTCAATTTGCAAACAATAAGACACATCTATTTCTAAATGCTACAAAGAATAATCAACATCTACATTGAACATCATACATAATGCACTCACTATATTAATCAATGCATGAAACAACACAAAGAAATCTTCAATACAATCACACAATTGAGGACTACCTGTACCCACTCAAGGATTGTAGCTCTCTTATGCATCCAATTTAATATATAAAATATATTTTTATCCAATTAAGGATTATAGCTCATATATTGTGCAGTGACAATGTATATCAACTCAAATCTATGATGTGAAAAATGTAAGACTTCAAAAATCTTCATATATCTAGTAGACTAGTATAGAGCATCCGACCCTTGACTATCGATTCGTCATTTACATATGCCCATATTCTAAAACCAACTTCAGCCCTTTTATGGCCAATGGCTTCGTCGCAAATGAGCATGACTCGCCAAATTCTCAATTGTTTTGATTTCGTACCTTTATATTCGGTGAAGGATTTAAATATTTTTAGAAGTGGTTATTGAATTAAGAATCACATTCGGCCCAAAAAAAGGACCTGTCACTCTAAAACCTTAGGTCAATTTACAAGAAGATGATTGCATCCAATGCTCGGATACACTCTCGAGGGATTTTCCTAGTGAAAGCACCACGGTAAGTATGGGTTTTACTTTATATAATTATGTCCGTTGCGTTTTTTAATTTTTTTTGACGAGC
Source organism: Adiantum capillus-veneris (assembly GCF_014529385.1). Lineage (NCBI taxonomy): Eukaryota > Viridiplantae > Streptophyta > Polypodiopsida > Polypodiales > Pteridaceae > Adiantum > Adiantum capillus-veneris. The sequence goes on along the minus strand of NC_140959.1, from coordinate 42,757,349 downwards.
CCACCGGGCAATGTCGTTTTCCCAGCGGGCCTGTCAAAAAATATAAAAACTTGGACGGGCCTGAGGGAATATGTTTATACCCGGCACGCTAACCGGATCTATTGGTTTTTGCAGGTCATTATTAGGATCATGTTAATAGTTAACATGGTCATGTATTTTTCTTGTGTAATTACTGGTGTTATTAACGTAATCACACGATCATGATCACGTTAATGAAATCCTTGTTTGCCAAAAATTGGGTGCTGCTTGATTTGTGGAATGCAGGGCCTTGGAGTAGCTCTCCTAGTATGACATACACAAGCCTTTAGTATGCCAGTACAACGTCCCGTCTAGACAGGTGCTACATCTCTCATCAAGCGTGGATTGGCTCTCCCCCTCTATACTATTATGTGTCAATACCTCCAAGAGCATGTCGGATCACTTTCCCCTGAAGCCTAACATAGCTAGAGCTAGTAATGATGCCCGCTACTTGGAGGGAAAGAAGAAGAAATTAGTCTCAGGGTCTCATCTCTTTAATGACTCTCTTTTCAGACCCTAGCCAAGTCGACTCTTGGCAAGCTAAGGCAAGATGTGGAAGCAGCTAACCCTCGAGCTTGGCCCTTCTCGGTGCGTAGAATCCAATTAGCAATAAAACGTGCATGGACCAAAGTGAAAAAGGCTCGAGAGATTGCAAACTGGGAGTTGAAGGAGGAAGTAGAGGAGCTCTCCAAAAAAAAAGCATGAAGGAAGGGCACAAAAGATGGCTTAAGGCCAAAACATATCTCACTGATTTGCAAGATGAAGAGATCAATAAGACGCGATTGTTGGCCACAGAGTTTGCCTTGAAACCCGAACCTGCCAACCATGCTCATTTCTTCAGAGCTCTCAAAGTCAAAAAAACAAGGGACTCTATCACATCGATCACCGACAAGAGGGAAAACGAAGTACAAGACCAGAACGTTATGGCCAAACTCATGCTTGACCATCTCAAACAAATTATTGGTCAGTGGAAAGTCTCTACTCAGAGGGTCGAGAAGGCCAGAGGCCACAACCCATCTACTTAATACGGTCAAATGTGATATACTCCCTACTGAAGCAAAAGCTTTAGAGAGACCAATCTCTATCGATAAATGTTGGTTTGCCTTGCAGGCAATGGGGAAGGAGAAGTTCCCTGGGTGAGATGGACTCACTGCCAAATTTTTCATAGATTTATGAGAGGATATCAAAATCCCGATAGCACAGCTAGCTAACAGAGCGATTTTGGAGGGGCAATTGGATGCTAGCCTTAAAAGAGGGTTGATCAAACCTATACCCAAGTTGGTTTGTTGCTTGCTGCTAAATCACGGCCATCCTATCTCCATGATGATAATTGCATACAAGATCATTGCTAAGGTGATTGCACTAAGACTGGCTTCAACCTTGAACATAATCGTCACCCCCCACTAGCACGAATACATCAAAGGACAATCGATTTATGACAACATCCTCACTGTCATGGTTGGCATTGAGTACGCCTCTAACACAAAGCAAGAATGTATCCTCCTCCAACTTAACCTAGATAAGGCCTACAACAAAATCTCGTGGTCTTACATTAAGGCTGTCATGAAGGCTGTGAGATTTGAACCCAAAATGTGTGTGATTGTTCGCACGCTAGGGGAAGGAAGTTACTCAGAGCTGCTCTTCAACAACAAGGTAGTGGGAGAGTTCGAAGTCAAGCATTCGATCAAGAAAGGTTTCTACTTACCCCGATACTTTTTGCAATCGGCTCTCACCATCTAGTGATCGCTCTTGAGGACAGTGCAAGGAAAGGAGAAATTCAAGGTATGTCACTTCCCAGAGGAAAACAACTGCTTGCTAAGCTGTTTGCAGATGACTCTTTGCTCTTTCTAAAAGCCAACTCAAAAATGCTAAGAAGAGCCCTCAAGATTGTGCAATTTTTTGCTTCTGCTTCCGGCTCAATATGCAGTATTGAGAAATCAAGATTGATTTATCTCTTAGAAAGCGACTCGTTTGACCCAACGAAATGATCAGAAGAAGTAATAAGTAAGGGCTTTGTGTTCAGGCACTTGGGCGCTCCACTTAGGGTGGGCATCACAGATAAACAAAAATTTCACTAGCTCTTGACCAAAATTAATAGCAAAATGAGTGGGTGGAAGTTTTTGCTCCTCCCCTTGCATAGCAGAATCATGGTGATCAATGCTTTCATGATCCCGTACATCTCATTTGTTTCGCCGTTGCTAAAATTGAGAAAATCCAATTGGAAAGAATTTCTGAAGCTTATCAAACAGTTCCTGTGGAAAAGAAACAAAAAAATCTCTACCCCTTGCCAATGGGGGAGATGGAATTGGGTAGCGAGACCAAAGAATCAAGGCGGAATTGGGATTATTGACCCTATGGTACATGCAAAAACTTTGTGTGCCAAACTAGTAACCTCGTTGGCATATCAAAAGGAGGAATGGGCTATTATGGCATGGGATATGATTAATGAAGCAAAGCTTGTCTTGGAGGAATACCACAATGCATGAAAAGATCTTGGCACCCTCTTGGTCACTCTTAAAGCTTGGAGGCTACACAGGGGAGCTTGCACAAAAGTGCAACAAAGAAGATTCTACCCTGGAGTGGGGAGAGAACTTAGAATACTTCATGGATTCCTCTCTCAATTGGTCCCCCTAGCTCCCCAAACTTGGAATGGGTTCCTTAGACCCCTTCTACAGGGAAGTTGCTTGCATGGTGAACAACAAAGGTATCTCTAAACTATCTCATCTTTGAGATGACAAAAGCTAGGGCAGTAAGGATGTGATTCTCGCATCACTTATAGTGATGCAACATAACTTGGGTATGTACGAAAGGCTTATGGTCGGTAGACTCTTGGAAGTGCTTACAGCCTCACCTCCAACTGTCAATGTATCAGAAATCGATTGGAGAGCCTAGCATTGGCCAAAAGACAGAGTGTTCTCGTTGCCCAAGAACAAAGAGTATCTATAATGTGCTAATATACATTACAAATTGGTTCGACCCACTCACTAAAATCTAGAAGAAAAATTGGTCAGAAGAGCACCGAAAACAAAGTATTAAGGCCATTTGAGGGACTTAATGTCCACCATACATGAAGGTATTCATATGGAAGGTGCTCTATGGAGCCTTGCCTACTGGGATCAAGGTGCGTGCTAGGGAGCTCGGTTCTGACACCTGTTCTGGTTGAAGGTTAGCCTTTGAAGACACCTGTTCTGGTTGAAGGTTAGCCTTTGAAGACCCCCTGCATCTATTCTTCAAATGCCCTACTTCATGGGGGCTGGCTGCCAAGGTTTGCAAATGGGTACGGAGGACTTGGAAGATCATCTTTTTTACTGATGACCTGATCTTAGGAGGGCGTAGATTCCAAAACCAGGCCATCTTGGTGTGCACCCAAATTACTAGGTTTTGCTACTTGAACCAAGTCTGGAAGTCTAGAAACCTTTGGGTTTTTGAGGCCAAACTTGATGTGAACCGTTTTGATGATGTCGTGTGCATGAGCACTGAGCTCATCCATGTTGTTGGAGCAAGAAGAGGGTCAGCGGACAAGGATGAAGAATGGACTCATGCATCGAGTTGCGTAGAACACTTGAGAAGGTAGGTTCGTGTTTGTGTAGAAGCCTATGTTGGAACCCTAGACCCCCCAAGGCACATGTAGTGCTTGAGGGCAATTGTGTTTTTTTTTGAGTTAATATATTATCTCTTAACTCACAATTGTGAGTATGGCAAAAAAAAAAAAAAAACATTGTCCTACCAAATAAGAAGCCAAACATCTATATCTATACTATATATAACTGAGCTTAAAATTTTCAAAGAAAGAGAGGGCATCCACGTGTCACTCTCTCCTTCATTTCAAGAACTTACTTTAAGAAACATTTGGTTTGAAATGTAAAAGTGAAGGGTAAGTAGCAAGTACAGTAATGGTAGAAAATGAAAAGACTTAGTTTTGACTTCTTCTGGCAAAAAGTCACAGTACTTAGTACTATATATATTTTTATATTTTTTAAAGTCTTTAGCAAGGCCATGGAGTTTCACTCCATCCTTCAATTTTGAAGGGTGATTACTTTTGTTTTTGTAAAGGGTGGCTCTACTTTGTAGCTTGGGAAAATAACGAGCAACAAACTGTGTCACGCGTCGATAAGTTGGTCCGCTTCGAATGTGCATATACGTGTGCATGCGCGCGTGCACGCGCGCGCGTGTGTGTATGTGTGTGTGTGTGTGTGTGTGAGAGAGAGAGAGAGAGAGAGAGAGAGAGAGAGAGAGAGAGAGAGAGAGAGATTAGGTTTCATTTTCTACGGCACTATTGTGTGTGTCACAGTTCTGTGTGTGTGTGTGTGTGTGTGTGTGTGAGAGAGAGAGAGAGAGAGAGAGAGAGAGAGAGAGAGAGAGAGAGAGAGAGAGAGAGGGCCAATCCCATTTAGTCCTACTGAGGAGTGTGTATGTCTATTTCTGTTTGAAAGAGAGAGAGTGCCATTGATTGGCCCTTGGCGCTTGACAAAGAATGCTCCCCTCCCCCCTCCCCCCTCCCCCCTCCCCCCCCCCCCCTCTTAAACTTGATCATGAACACAACCCACCATTTACTTCATGTATAACTTCTCAAATGTTGCTGCAATAGGCCTCATATAGTCTCCTCTATCAACACCCCTGGCTGCCAACAGCTGATCCGCCACGAGTCCCACACCATTATACAACTTCAATCCTCTGCTGGCCGGGATGCTAAGACTCTGGATCCAATACATGTCCCACTCGCCACAAGCGCTTGCTGAGCCACCTACTCCTCTACCATTGCCTGTCTGCCACCCTTGATCCCGACGAGCTCCATTTTTTCCTAGCTGCGACCCTCCACACCACGAGAGAGAGAGAGAGAGAGAGAGAGAGAGAGAGAGAGAGAGAGAGAGAGAGAGAGAGAGAGAGTCCCACTCTCAGACCAATGGACTGCCAGACTCGGTCCATCTGCCCAACCTCCCTTTTATAGGCTTCCAGCCTGCTTGAACCCGTTCCCATTGGCAGCCGGCCCCTGGTCGAGTCCGTGATCCCATTGGTTTGGCCCTTGGCCTGAAATTACTCCCCCCTTGGAGAAGCGTTTTTGTCCTCTAAAACAAAAGTGGGGAATTTCTTCTTAAGAACACTAATGTTTTCCCAAGCGGCACCTTCCTCAGGTCGATCTTTCCACTTGACTAAAGCTTGACTACATACATGCTGACGAGTACGTAGTTCATGAAAATCTAAAATGCATTCAGGTTCATGTGGTTGAATGGGAGGTTCAGTGAAATCAACCAATATCTGCTGGCCGATAACATTGTCGTCCCCATGCAAGCGTTTACGTAAACGACTTACATGAAATACCGGATGGACACGAGAGTGCGCAGGTAACTCAAGTTTGTAGGCCCTATCACCAACTCGCTTGAGTATCTTGAATGGCCCACAAAAACGTGGAGATAATTTGGGTGTTCTTCTAGTCTTCAGACTTTTGGAATGCTCAGGCACACGCAAAAATACCTCTTCCCCTTCCCTGAAGGTAACTTACCGACGTTTCTCATCAGCATACTTCTTATACCGATCTTGTGCTTGTCGAACATTTTGATGAGCAAGTCTCAACATTTCCATATGATCTTGGAGAAACTCCTTGACCTGTTGGAGCTTCTCAGTTGCCAACCCCACCGTCACTGGTGATCTAGGTTGAAAACCATACATAAGCATGAATGGACTAAAACCAGTTGTAACATGCTTAGCACTATTATATGCAAACTCAAAAATAGGAAGATAATCTTCCCAATCTGATTGCTTCTTGCTAAGGTATGCTCGTAGCATATCCTCTAGCACTTGGTTGATTCGTTCCGTCTGACCATCTGTTTCAGGGTGATCAGCCGTACTTAAATTAAGTTGTGTACCCAATCGTTTAAAAACAGCCCTCCAAAAATGACTGTTAAACTTGGGATCACGATCACTTACAATGTTACTTGGCAATCCATACAACCGGTAAAGATTGTCCACAAATAACTTAGCTAATTCTGGAGTCTTAATGGTTGACTTGGTTGGAATAAACCGACAAAGTTTAGTCAACCGGTCTACGACCACCCATACCGAGTCATGTCTCGAATAGTGGTTGGTAAACCCACAATAAAATCCATGGAGATACTTTCCCATTTACCGTTGGGAATCTCTAAAGGATGTAAGAGTCCTCCTGCTTTCAGGCGCTCTGCTTTATTAACTTGACATTTTTGGCAATACAAGACATAGTCTTGAACATACCCATGCAAACCTGGCCAGTAAAACTGTCGTCTTACGAGTGCATAAGTTTTCTTAATTCCCGGGTGCCCTGCACTTGGACTATCGTGACATTCATAAAGAATTTGGCTCCGAATGTCCGCGTTCGTCGGTACACACACTCTCCCCTTGTGGAGTAGGTACCCATCATCTATGGAAAAATTCTTCCATCTCTGCAGTTCATCACTCGAAAGAGGAGAACTGGGTGTGGAGGAAACAAAACCACTACCAACATTGGAGTGAGAAGGATCCCTCTTTCTAACATAGCTCCACACCTTGGAGTATGCACTATCATGCTCGCACTTACCTTTGAGAGATTCCAAAAACTCACTCCGCAATTCTGTGAAAAGGAGAGAGTTGATCTCTGGCATTCGGCTGAGAGCATCAACCACTACATTGTACCGCCCTTTGCGATATCGTAGCTTGGCATCATAATCCTGAAGAATCTCAGCCCACCTGGCCTTGCGACCCTTCAAATCACTTTGTTGTGTAAACCACTTGATGCTTTCATGGTCAAACACAATCTCGAAATGTGCACCATACAAATAATGTCGCCATGTCTGTAAAGCAGACACTATTGCATAGAGCTCTCGTTCGTAAGAAGAGTAATTCTGCTCTCGTTCGTAAGCAGAGTAATTCTGCTGTGCTGAATCCAGCTTCTTGCTTTCAAATGCAATTGGCCTTCCCTCCTGCAGAAGGACTGCTCCAATTGCACGATTACTAGCATCCGTTTCCAAAACGAATGGCTTTAAGGGATCCACAATAGCCAAAACAGGAGCTGTGGCTAATGTGTCCTTAAGTTTGTCAAAACTTTGCTGTTGTTCTAAGCCCCACTGAAAGGTTTTGCCCTTGGCTTTCAGTTGATCTGTCATGGGAACAACAATATGGGCATAGTTTTTAACGAATGGACGATAAAAACCTGCAAAGCCTAAAAAAATCTGGAGTTCTTCCACATTTTTGGGAGAGGGCCACCTCCGAATGGCATCCACTTTGGATTGATCCATGTGTAACCCTGCAGCCGAAATAACATGCCCCAAGTAGTGAATTTCCTCCTTGATGAAATCACATTTGGATTCCTTGGCATATAGCTGATTTTGGCGTAGCAAATGAAACACTTGTTTCAAATGTGCTAAGTGCTCTTCCTCAGAGGCACTATATACAAGAATGTCATCGAGGAAAACGATAACAAACTTTTCCAAGTATGGTCTCAAGACACTATCCATGAGTGTCATGAACGTAGCTGAAGCATTGGTTAACCCAAAGGGAATCACCAAAAACTCCTAATGTCCAAACCTTGTTCGGAACGTTTTTTTGGGTATATCCGCAAGCCTGATGCGTACTTGATGATACCCAGATCTTAAATCAATCTCTGAAAATATACGAGCGTGGGTGAGCTTATCAAACAGTTCATCCACTCGTGGCAATGGGTACTTGTTCTTAACAATAACCGCATTTAATCCACTGTAATCTACGCACATGCGCATGCTACCGTCCTTTTTATTTACCAAGAGAATGTAAGAGGCCCATGGTGAAGAACTTGGTTGAATAAACCTTCTACTGAGATAGTCAGCAAGCTGACGTTCAACCTCAGCAGCCTCATAATGACTCATTCTGTAAGGCGGTTTACTCATTGGCTTACTGCTTGCAACCACGTCTATGCCATGTTGCACAGAACGTGTCGGCGGTAGCCCTGGTGGTAAATCATCTGGGAAAACATCCTTGAATTCCCTTAAAAGTTCATTTAATTCATTAGCAACATTTGCTTGTTTTGAATTAGTAGGCATAGCTGGAAGAGGAGAGAGAGAAGAATGCGGCGTTGAGGAAGTTTTATTCAAAACATTATCAACATTAAAAACATCATCCACATTGGAAATAAAATGGCACAGTGAGTAACACAAAAAGAGTTCTTCTATTGCATCATCAGAAGAGAGCTTCATAAGCTCAGCTGTACAAATAAGTGGTGAGGAAGGTACATCCTTTTCCCCCAACAGCAGCACGTGCACACCATTGGATTCGAACATTAGACTATTATGCTCATAGCTACGTCTAAGTGATGATCCTAAACCATGCAACCATTCACGACTAAGAACCACATCTGCCCTCTCCATATTCATGACTTGGAAATCCAAAGAGGTACGGTATCCTTGAATTTCCAGAGGTACATCTTTAACCTGAGTTTCCCATATCTCAGCATCATGGCTGTTGGGGTGTAGGCTAGGTGGCCGTAGGAAACCACCCCTATTTACACTTTCACCTAAATGAATATAGGGAGAGAGTTGACTACTCTCTCACTTTCCTCTCCACTAACCCCAAACCTGGTGTGTACTGTGCTTCATCCCCTTCCCCATTCTCTTCTTCTCCTCTCTTGCACACATTCCGTACGTGCGCCCAACAATTGGTATCAGAGCAGCGGCGACGAACCGCACGCACGACCACTCTTCGACGATCGACTCAGAAGCGATAGAGCTCGCCGGCTATGGCGGAGCGCGGAGCTTGTGCTTGAGCTTGGCGGTGACAGCGGATCCGGCACGGATAAGAGAGATCGGGCAAGGTCGATGGTTCCTGGCTTCATGACGTGTGCAACAACTCCATCAGAGAGGGAGTTTTGGGATTTTTGAAGCTCTGCAGGAAATTTGGCAAATCTATGTTTGCAAAGCTTGGCTTGGAAGAGAGCCTTGCAGGCTTGAGCATCAAGTGCTTCAAGGAATTGAGAGAATCGAGAGCAAGTTCTCAGGCTCTCAGAAGGGGTAGTCCAAGCAGAAGCTGCAGGTCAAATCGAGACCAAGGTCGACACAGAGAGTGGATCTTGGTGTGAGAGCATTTCAAAGCTTACGAGTGTGTGTACACACACACACACACACACACACTTAGCGTCGAGGGCAGCAATGTGACAAGCAAGGAGCAATTAGGGGAAGTCGAATCGAGGCTCCATAGGAGCTTGGAGGGAATTAGCAAACAGTGATAGGGGGAGAATTTAGTAAATCCAAACACTAGAGCATCATCGGACAGGACTGCAGTGAGTTGGAAGCTCATAGGAGAGAGAGTGTGTGCAAGACGAAACAGCCAGGTATCAACACCGAGCAGGAGCCCGACGTGCTCGTGAGCCTGCAATACAATCGAAGGCATTGATTATTTGGCGGGTAGCAAATTGACAGTCAGGCACTCAAAGAGCGAGTAGAAGGGGGCAAGCAAAGCTGCAACGCTGCAATCGAAAGAACCAGGAGCTTGGTTGTGTGTTTTAGCACACACACACTCAAGTCTCAGTGCTCAAGTAGGCAACCGATTGCATTTGGCAGCGTTGGAGTGTGTTGACGAGCAGGAAATTGGCAAGCTTGTCGTGTGTTACACACACACACACACACACACACACACACACACACACACACACACACACACACACACAATGCACACACACACTCACTTAGCAATAGTAAAGATAAAAAAAAATCAATTTTTTTAAAGCCATAAAAACTTCTTTGTGTGCAAGGGTTCATTCCCACACAGAGCCCCCGTCAAATCCCAATTTTTTGATGCTCCAACCCCCGACTCCTCTCCTCGAGCTCGTGAAAAGAAAGCTTCTCAGAAATTTGCAGCTTGTGAGATAGAGAGAGTGAGAGAGAGAGCTTGACACCGTGCTTGCGAGCGAGCTAAAGCAACCGAGTCCGACAAATTTTGCGAGCACTCTTCACAGATAGAGCAAAATCTGCGATCGATACCGACCCGGGTCGGTATTGACCGCTCGAGCATTGGCGTTTTACGGCTACTCGGCTAGCCACTTCCGCCCGGCGGGGGAATGCGACATCTACATCGACACCGCTCATGCGCACCGGCTCGACACTGCTCATTGCGGCGGATCTCCGACATCCGACCCAGACACCGGGCGTTTTTCCCTGACGAGCGCGTTCCCGCGATCGACGACCGTGCTTGCGACATGCACGGGTGAGGTACCTCTATCATAGAGGAGTGACACCTGGCATCGGCACCGAGCGCACCGATCGCCCTGTACGACACAGTTTATGGATACGACACCTTTGGCGGCTATTCGACTAGCATATTTCTGCCCGGCGGCAGAAATCGGCACATAGCGACACCGACACACAGGTTACAGGTTACAGGTTACAGGGGGGTTTTTCAGCCCATTCACTCATAGATTCTCTAGGTTACCAGACACAGCGCTTTCACAATGGATTTGGCAGTCATTTCGACAGCAGATTCTCTGCGGACACATGCATTGGCAGATGCATTTTGTTGTGAGTACACCTAGTGCTAGTGAGCTCTTTTGAGAGCAGATATCCCCGTAGATATCACTTTCACTGCATACAGCAGTTCTTGGCGCATGTTTGAGCACGATTTTACTCATGTACGTTGAGTTGCGGACACTGCCCACTGTACTACGTGTGGAGCCATTTTTGGCTATTTTGGCAGTTTTTCCTGGGCCGTTTCTGAGATTTGGACCGGAAGAGCCCTTTCTGAGACTGTGGCTGGTCCATTTGTGTCTGCATTAGCCTTTGGAGGGTCGATAGCGTGAGGTTTTCTTTGAGCTCGGGTGTGCTCGAATGTTGAGACACTTTCGGTGATACAGGTAACTGGAGTTCCCCTTTTCGGTACCCTCGCCATAGGATATGTATCTGGATGGTTATTTATGCTTTTGACGTCGAGTTGGCACTCACATAGCAGTTGTTTTGTGCAGCAGATGCCCAATTAGTGCAGATGGCACATTTATATGCATTTTGAGTTGAGTTTTGACTCCTCATACAAAGGAAACTCTGCCGGATTTACTTCGCGAGAGTCGTGACTTACATAGTTGGCACTTTTGAGTCTATTTCGGTTGAGATTTTACTCCCGATAGAAAGGTTACTCCGCCCAAATTTCTACAGCGTCTCGCCATAGTTTGGCACCTTTCAAACCCTCTTATCAGCGATGGCTTCTTCTTTAGAAAAGGAGGAGTATTTCATTTGGAAGTTCGATGGCAGCAACTTCACCATGTGGAAAGAGCGCATGAAAGATGTTTTGATAAACAAAGGCCTCTCAGAACTGTTGAAAGAGCGCACAGAGGATGATGATTATACACAAGCTCAATGGGAGCTTTTGGACGCAAAAGCCATGGCTACAATACGTCTACATCTAGCCGAGTCAGTCTTCTTCACTATCATCGGGAAGAAAACAACCAAGGAACTTTGGGATAGCTTATGTTCAGCATGGGAGAGAAAAAGTGCATCCAACAAAGTTTTTCTCATGAAAAAACTTATGAAGCTCAACATGAAAGAAGGTAGCACAGTTTCTAGTCATTTAAATGAGTTCAACTCCTTGTTCAGTCAGCTGACATCTCAGAGCATTAAGGAGTTTGAAGATGAACTCAAGTCTATCTTCTTGTTATGCTCTCTACCCAGTTCATGGGATATCTTTTGCACAGCCATTAGCAATTCAGCTCCGAATGGCAAGTTAGAGTTCAATGCTGTCACAGATGCGTTGCTCAGTGAAGAGATTCGTCGTAAATCTCTCGATATCGCTATTCATGGAGATGCATATATGGCTGGCAGTTCAACAAAGGCAAGAGGCCGTGATAGGAACAAATACAAAAGCAACAATAGAGAGCGAAATCCTCGTAGTCCTAGCAGACACAGGAACCAAAGTAGAGACCGCAATGCCAGAAATGTCGAGTGTTACTATTGCCACAAGAAGGGTCATTACAAAAAGGGTTGTCGTAGTTTCCTAAGAGATCAGAAAAACATGCAAAAGGATAATTCTGGCAAAGGCAAAAGTACAATAAAGATTGAGGAACTCAATATCAGATAGTCTCCCATACCTACCACTACAGTAGAGGATGCTCCTCCTCCAGTGGTGCACATTATGCCCACAGAGATTCATGCCGAGGTGACAGCCGATGCCTCAGATGTTCTCATTTTCACTTCAAATCTCACTCCAGATGCTTTGGTTGCACAGGATGAAGGTTATGCACAGAATTGGATCCTTGATTCTGGTGCAAGTTTTCATGTCACACCGTATAGAGAGTGGTTTTCCTCTTATGCATCCATGCCTGGAATAGTCAAACTTGCTGATTCCTATGAGCTTGACATTATTGGCATTGGTGATGTGAAACTTCAGATGCATAATGGCACTACTTTTGTGCTGCAGAATGTCAGACATGTGCCCAAGCTTACGAAAAGGTTGCTTTCTATAGGGCAATTGGATGATCTTGGCTACACTACAGTTTTTGGTAATGGTTCTTGGATGATCCGCAAGAACAACCTTATCATGATGAAAGGCAATAAAAACGGATCCCTTTACTCTTTGTTTGTTTCGAGTGTCGACGAACACTCTATCTATGTTGCCTAGCTGCCGTCTCCTGAGTTGTGGCATAGCCGGCTAGGGCATATTAGCGAAAAGGGAATGAAAACACTTCAGCGTTTTGGCTACTTACCTGTGTTAGATTACATTGACTTTCCAATGTGTGAGCATTGTCTATATGGCAAATTGACTAGATTGACATCTTCGCCATTGAATAAGAAAATGGGCGAGCCTCTAGACTTGGTGCACAGTGATTTGTGTGGTGCAATGCCACATAAAACTCTAGGGGGGGAAAACTACTTTCTCACGTTCATAGATGATTCTACCAGAAAGGTGTGGGTGTATCTCCTTAAGCGTAAGGAAGAAGTCTTTTCGACATTCCAACAATTTCTCGCCACGGTTGAGAACCAATCAAGAACAAAGCACAAAGCTTTTCGCACGGACAATGGTGGAGAATACGTCTCCACAGAGTTCAAGGATTTTGCAATAGAAGAGGCATTCGGCAGTAGTTTACTGCTCCATACACACCTGCACAAAATGGGATAGCTGAAAGAATGAATCGTACGATTCAAGAGCGAGTTGTCTCTATGATGTCTATGGCAAAGCTTACTCCAGAGTTTTGGGGGGAAGCTGTTCCGACAGCAGTGCACATCATCAACAGGTCACCTAGTTCTCCTTTGAATTTAAAAATTCCAAAGGAATTATGGACTGGCAAAGGGCCAAGCTATGAGCATCTACGTGTATTTGGATGCGAGGCATATGCACATGTGCCCAAAGAACTTCGTCGGAAGTTAGATCCCAGATCACACAAATGCATCTTTATTGGCTATGGTGCAAACGGAGAGATGGGATATCGTCTCTGGCACCCAGAATCAAATAAAGTCATTCGTAGCTTACATGTGATTTTCAATGAATCAAAAATGCACAAAAAGCCCATCAAAGATATTGAGTACAGACGTGTTCGTTTTGAGGATGTAGCCTCCGAACCAACTCAGTTCAGTAGTGTTGCACCTACTCCTAAAGTGCCAGATATTACTATTGCTCCGGAGAGAGCAGAGTCTAGCAATCAAACACTCAGACGCTATGAGAGAGTATCACGTGCGCACGAGCGATTTGAGCTGGGTATACACCACATTTTGGTCACTCACAGTGGAGAGCCAACCTGCTACAAAGAAGCTATACAAATGGAGGATAGCGTTAAGTGGGAGCAGGCTATGCAATCAGAATACAATTCGATTGTGGCTAATGAGACATGGGATTTGGTTGAATTACCAAAAGGCAAAAATGCTTTACCTTGCAAGTGGGTATACAAGAAGAAGTATACAACGGAAGATCCCGAGCCAAGATACAAGGCTTGTCTAGTTGCCAAGGGTTTCAAGCAGCAAAAAGGTGTGGATTTTGATGAGATTTTCTCTCCAGTAGTCAAGATGACTACACTTCGCACCGTCCTTGGCTTGGTTGCTATCCAGAACATGGAACTTGTCCAAATGGATGTGAACACAACATTTCTTCATGGGGATCTAGATGAAGATGTCTACATGAAACAACCAGAGGGATTTGTATGTGAAGCCCAAAAACCAACGAGGACAGAATTGGTTTGTAGAATTAAAAAGGCACTCTATGGCCTCAAGCAAGGTTCAAGGCAATGGTATCAAAAATTGACAAATTCATGCAATCTCAGGGTTACATAAGAAGTCAAGAGGATCACTGCTTATACACAAGAAGATTGAACGATGGCTCTTTAATCCTCTTGATCTTGTATGTAGATGATATGCTTATCGCAGACAAATCAATTGATGAAATCAATCAGTTGAAAAAGATGCTAAGCACTCAGTTTTCCATGAAGGATTTGGGAGATGCCAATCACTTTCTTGGTATGCACATCAAGAGAGACAGGCAACGTGGAATTCTTGAATTATCTCAAGAAAAGTACATTCACAAAGTCTTGCAACGTTTTAGTATGCAGGGGGGGAAGTCATTGAGTACCCCAATGCAAGAATACTCCAAACTTAGCAAGGAAGACTCTCCCAAGACAGTGGCTGAGAAAGAGGAAATGGTGAAAGTACCATATTCTTCAGCAGTTGGCAGTTTGATGTACGCTATGGTAGCCACAAGACCAGACATTGCACATGCAGTGGGAGTGGTTAGTTGGTACATGGCAAACCTTGGCAAGAAGCATTGGGAATCAGTGAAGAAAATCCTCAGATATTTGAAAGGTACAACTACCAAGTGTTTACGCTTCGGAAACAGTGATGCATCTATTGTAGGTTACACGGATGCGGATTATGCGGGTTGCGTGGATCGTAGAAGATCCACATCTGGCTATGTGTTCATGTTTGCTGGAGCAGTTATCTCTTGGAGATCGTGTCTCCAAGATTGCACGTCTTCATCTACCACCGAGGCAGAATATGTTGCTGCGTCTGACGCCAGCAAGGAAGCCATATGGTTGGCTTGTCTAGTGGGAGATTTGGGCATTCACGAGGTTCCAGTACTACATTGTGATAGTCAGAGTGCCATTGCTTTGGCAAAGAATCCAGTGTTTCACTCAAAGTCTAAACACATAGAGGTCAGATACCATGTCATACGAGATGCATTGGCTGGCAAGCGTATCAAGCTTGTCAAGGTTCACACTGACGACAACCCCGCAGATGCTCTCACAAAGAGCCTAGCCTTGGAGCGATTTACACATTGTATAGAACTTATGGGTGTAGGATGAAGCCTCGGCAATGCTTCATCAATTTTGTATAGACTAACTATACTAATGCCACTATTGGCCACCATGACCTTCAAGTGGGAGATTGTTGGGGTGTAGGCCAGGTGGCCGTGGGAAACCGCCGCTATTTACACTTTCACCTAAATGAATATAGGGAGAGAAAGGGAGAGAGTGGACTACTCTCTCACTTTCCTCTCCACTAACCCAAACCTGCTGTGTACTGTGCTTCATCTCCCCCTTCCCCATTTCTCTTCTTCCCCTCTCTTGCATACACTCCGTACACGCGCACAACAATGGCCGTTAATCATTGCTACCTTGTAGCGATGGGAACTCGGGGTTTGGGGCAATTTGAGTCATTTCACCAATTTATAATTGATGAAATTGTGCGACGCACCATTGTCTACCAAGATCCGCACCCTGTGCCCTTGGTTAGAGCCATGCATACGCAGCAACTCAAGTCTGCTGCCACATGGAGGCCGTGATACAACACTCATGCACCGGCTCGGTGTGTGTTACCTCCACATTAGCAAACTGGGAAGAGGATTCAAGAGGTAAAAGCTGCACCATGTGCACTGCTTTTTCGTTCCCCTTGTCTTGAGCAGCAGATTTCCCTGTGGGACAATCCTTTTTGCTATGTCCAATTCCCAAACATTTAAAGCACAAATTTTCTTTTTTGGCTTTCTCAAACTCTTCCGTTGAGAGAGGACCTCTAGACCCCTTGGGATTTTTGGAGGTCTCTGATGCAACAGATGCAAATTTTCTTTTATGATGCACATGATGTGGACGCGTTGAAACAGGTGTAGTGTCATGCACATGCGAACTATGCAATGCCCGATCATCGGGATCATCATGGATGTGAGCTTGCACTATTGCTTCCTCAAGTGTTTGTGGATCTTGGGTTTTAACGTGCTTCTTAAGCTCGAGATTTAACCCACGGATGAACCCACGTACCTGCTGGAAGGTGTCCATCCCTTCCGGCTTGAGGATCACATCCCGATAATGGGAAATATATTCCAATAATGTTCTATGCTGGTGCATAGAACATTTGTCCCAGGCGGTCCAATTTCTATCCTTCTCATTAGTAGGTAGAAATTCCTTCCTGAAGATAGTCTTAAAAGCTACCCAAGTCTCCGGGGTAGGATGCCCTTCTCCTTGAGAGACATCCACCATTTGTAGGCCTTGCCGTCCAAAGTCAGACTTGTCTGCAGCGCCTTGGCAGCATCTGGGGTACGTCTAAGGTCATGAATACCATCCCACTTCCTGAGAAAAATATTCACGGTGTCCTTGTTTCGCTCACGCTCTTCTGCCCGAAAAATTGGTGGCTTTGTATTTTTCAACAAATCGTCCACCTATTTTTGGGTCAGAGAGTGCAGCGGTCCCGGAGGAGGGCCTTGCCCGACACCCGGCCCTTGGCCTGGTGTGGAGCCGTGCTCCTAATTTTGCTGACCAGCAGGGCCCGTGGCCTGCTGCCGCATATGCAACTTAATCAAATCGGATAATGCTGTGACATTCTGATTTAATTGTGCAAAATTCGTTTCAAGCACAGTCATGCGTGTTTGCAATGCACGGAAATATTGCATGTCCAGCAACTCATACGCATCGTCTATCGCCGTTGTGGCACAATTACCCTCCGTGAGAGGAACTGTCCGCGTGGCATCGACAGACGAAACGGGTGGAGACTGCTCGAAATCGGATGCATGATGCATATCTATGTCCGAATCCATGTTGTGGACGTACTGTGTGAGAAAAGAAAGGAGAATACCTGAATTCCAACGAGCTCGTAGCCGTATTCGATAAGGAACCGTATAATTACGCCTTTGAGAAGAAAGAACGCCGACTTTGAAAGCGAAGTTCAATCCAAGACCACTACCAGCTTGACAACAACGAGCAAAACCTTAGTGGATGATTCACTCGAAAGCACAGGGCAAAGTCGAGTTGCCAATAATCTGGTTTTGGCACTGGTCGACGAAGGTTTCAGCCGTCAAGAAGCTAAAATATATGAATCAAACTGCAGACGCTTCCGATGTGGTTTGCATCGTAAGCAATCACTAAAACGATGAAAAAATTAGCCAATTGGTGGCTTGTCAAAACTTCCAAAAACTGTGCAACAAGTCCGGACTGCTGAAAATGTCGCAATCAACAGCACTTTGTGCTGATGATGCCCACCGAATCGGAGAGGAAAACACTAGATGAAAGGAAGGCCTGCCGAGCAAGCCTCGCCTATGTCCAATAGGGTTGTTCAAGTGGGAACGTCCAACCGTTAGGGGTTTAAAATAAAAATAAAAATCGTGAAGCTTGCTGTTGCAGACAACGCGGCCGCCTGCGTGCTCCTTGTGATGGAGCTAACTCGCGATGGCGAGCTCGTTTGAAGCCGGGTAAGAGACGGCAGTTGCTGGTCTTCCCCTTGCGCTCCCACTGAGCCTAACTCCAACCGATTTGGTGCAGGTCGACAGACGCCCTCGTCCCCGACTAGGGGTTGCTGCACACACGCGGGCTTCGGCTTCCTCTTCCTCCTCACTTTGAGGTTGCATGCAACATGCATCCCAAAAGCAGAACGTGCCCTCAGTTCTAAGTTTAGCTCTAATACCAATCTCAGACCAATGGACTGCCAGACCCGGTCCATCCGCCCAACCTCCCTTTTATAGGCTTCCAACCTGCTTGAACCCGTTCCCACTGGCAGCCGGCCCCTGGCCGAGTCCGTGACCCCATTGGTTTGGCCCTTGGCCTGACACCCACATTTGTCTCCACACTTTCTTCGTCTTTTTTCGGCTAGTCAACGGATGCTACAATGTTGAGAGCTCCAACATGACCATCTAGGATTTTTTGGCTTTCCCAAGTTTTCACATCTTGAACTCCTGACATAGAAGAAAAAAGGGGTTTTGCAAAGGGGACAGGTCGCATTGCTTGCAGCAACAGTGCTCACGGCCACGATCGTGCAAGGCGGGTCTTCCATTCAATGTTTGGGAAAAATGTGTCTCAACTTAATATCATGCTGGTTTCAATTTCAAAAATGCCGGTTGAGGGCAAGGGGAAAAGGAGAAATCCTGCCCCAAAATAGAGAAAAATAGTGTAAAAACCTGCAAAATAAACCTAATTTTCTAAATTTTCTCTTGGAAAATTAAAGGAAAGCAATTTTGTACGTTTGAAAAAATGATTTTTCCAAAACACTCACGTGATTGCATTGGAGGATGATCATTACCAGTCGAGGGTATTGGCCTTGGTCTTGGAGTTAACAATCGTTTGCTCATTTGGATCCTCCTTGGTGTTACATACCTAATGTGGCCTCTCCCTAGAAATGATGATTCCGGTCTCTTATTGTAGGGCTACCTCCATGCACATGCCTCCATTATAGGACTGCCTCCATGCCATTTTTATTACATTTAGAGCCTGGTCACTTTGGAATGGCTAAATAGTTTTCCATCTTTGTTTGCAAGTCAAGAAAATTGGTGGCTTTTCGAACATAAATGCTTGATTTGATTGAGTGATGAGACAGATCTTGAGCAGGTTCTTGCTAACCAAGAGGGCCTCAAAAGTCAACCGAGTGAAAGGCTATGCCCATTTCGAGGCTCTTAACCACCACAATTAGATAGGTAGAGAGAAAAGAGCTAGCTCGTGACCGAGCAGAAAGTAGGCTCGCTGGTACACACGACCAGGCTCTTCGCCTCTCACATGTTTCTTTTTAATACTACAAACTACACACACAAACACACAAACACACACACACACACACACACACACACACACACACACACACACACACACACACACACACACACACAAGACAGAGAGAGAGAGAGAGACGTTTTTCTTCCTACTGACGTGGTTTGAGACCCGTTAATCTTGAGACCGACTAATCTCAACTCTCAGCTATTAAGTTTAGGCAAACCTTATCCAATCCAAACATTGTTAGCAACAAGTCGTATGTTGCATAGCAAGTTAGAAGAGAGAGAGAGAGAGAGAGAGAGAGAGAGAGAGAGAGAGAGAGAGAGAGAGAGAGAGAGAGAGAGGAGAGGAAAGAAGAAGATCACAACAGACCTAAAAATATTAGCCGATGAACGTTGATTCTTGAACTCAAGGGCTTGCATGCTCACATACTTATACAAGGAGAGGGGGACATAGTGACCTCAAAGGTTAACGCGCGCACGCATGCGCGAGCACACGAGAGAGAGAGAGAGAGAGAGAGAGAGAGAGAGAGAGAGAGAGAGAGAGAGAGAGAGAGAGAGAGAGAGAGAGAGAGAGAGAGAGAGAGAGAGAGAGAGATATGAGATTGACCTATGGGACCAAGTACAACATGGAACATGCTCGAAGACTATGGATATAAGGGTGGCCATTGACAATTTGAATCCATGAGGTGGCTAGGAGAGAAAGGCACGTAGGCCATGGTATGGGCTAAAATGTGGGTAAACCAAGTTTGATGTGATCAAAAGCGGAGCACTCATGTAGGGTATGATGATCTCACTCTCAAATTGTTAAGAAATATAATTTGCGTACAAAAAGATACTCTCCTCCATGTAGTGCCTCAATGCTCTGTCTCACATTTAAGGGAGTGGGAGCTAAGCCAATTGGGTGCTATGGTATAAAATATGGGTAAGGGCAACCATGTGAATGGTTGAATATAGTCTGCTCTCTCAAAGAAGAACATGCATGTGTGTATGTTTGTTTGTTTGTGTGTGTGTGTGTGTGTGTGTGTGTATTTTGCAGCACGCCCTTTCTTTTAGCATGATGCCCAAAACTCTTGTAAAAAGAAATGATTGAGTGAACTTTTTTACTTTCATTGCACTCACATTTTAAGGTGTCAATGGTGCCCAAATGTACATAAAAAACAGTATGTGACTTATATTACTAACATGCTTATGGTCAATTGCAAGAGACCTCAACATCCATGTGACGAGTCTGGTAGATGGAAGTGTACATGCTCGCTAGATTGAGTGAAATCCAGCCTGTAAATTTTGAAATTTACCCACATACAGAGACAAAGTTGCTATAGCTATGCAATCATCCCCAGGTCACACACCCATCATGAATACTGCCTTTAAGAAGCAAACGACACACTACTCACCAAATCAGTTGTGCATACCAATGGCAAAGTTTCTTCTACTACTATGTGGTGTAACGTTGGCATGTTCGGTCATGGCTGGTACATGCATCCTAAGTGCCAACAAATAGCAGTTGATGACTTAGTTGACTCTGATGCCCCAAATTCAAGACCAAAACTACACGAGAGAAGCATGAGAGAGTTGCTATCATGACCAATGCCTTGACTGGTAAGGATGGTGAGAGGGGATGCTAATGCATCTAAAGAATTCGTCGTTCAATGCAAACACTATATCCAAAGAAGGATACCAACTCTTTATTAGTCTATTTAGAGGGCCACTACCACTCACCAGGGTCCCATCTCAATTGTGTGATGGGGACGTCTCTAGCCTAATCGCAAATTCGTTGCCTCCTTAGAGAGAAACATAGGATGTTAAGACAAGACATCATGCGAAGGGAGCCCATTACTTAATTCATTCCCAAGAGACCTCAAATTGACCTGATAATTCTTAAACTCAACACACACACACACACACACACACACACACACACACACACATGGATAGAGAGAGGGGGCGGGGGGGGGGGGGGGGGGGTGGGGGGGGGGGGGGGGGGACAAACTTGCCATGATTACGAGGAGTATGTTGGAGCTTGGCATGACCAACTAGAAGGAGATTTGTCCTTGGTCAATCCACAAGAATGTGGAGAGTAACAAAATTTCATTTCTCTCTATTTAGAGGGCCACTACCACTCACCAGGGTCCTATATCAATTGTGTGAGGGCGACGTCTCTAGCCTAACCGCAAATTCGTTGCCTCCTTAGAGAGAAACATAGGATGTTAAGACAAGACATCATGCAAAGGGAGCCCATTACTTAACTCATTCCCAAGGGACCTCAAATTCACTTGATAAATCTTGACTCAACACACACACACACACACACACACACACACACACACACACACACACACACGGATAGAGAGAAGGGGGGGGGAGGGACAAACTTTCCATGATTAGGAGGAGTATGTTGGAGCTTGGCATGACCAACTAGAAGGAGATTTATCCTTGGTCAATCCACAAGAATGTGGAGAATAACTACACTTTATTAGTTGTTCGATCTTACACTCGGAACGGTAGACATAGTGTTGATCCAAAAGATAGATTTATGCTTGGTTGGTGTGAATGTGGAGGGCACTTAGACCTTGTGTGTTGTGATACATTGTCATCTAGAAAGTACTTATAGTGGTGGTTGATGCACAAGTGTATTAAAGAGCTATAAAAGCTCACATGAGAATCATAGGCATTTGCCCACATTTGCCCTCTGTCATAACAATCAATATCTAATTCTCCTAAATGATTTTCTCATATTAAACTGATCATTTAATGTGGGGAAGGCCAGGGGAGAAAAAGCTAAAATATTGGTTAAGCTAGCAGACCGGTCACAGTAGGGATCCAAAGGAGGGAAAATAGGGATCCAAAGGGGGGGCCATCTGCAAAAGAGCCATGTGCAACAATGGGCTAAAAAGACCCTAAGGTTCAGCCCATTAAGACTTCCAAAATGCTAAGGTTCCAAAATTCAAAGGTTGTGTCCAAAGGTCAACCCTAGGGAAAATTGGATGCTTTGTGTGTGCCCTAAAAGTCTTTGCACATCCCTACATGGGAGGGGGCGAGCCCTAAAGGTAGGGGATGAGAGAGAAAGCCAGACACACACACACAGGCTCCCTTTACACAAAGGGAATGAGGGACACATGTCAGCTCCCTAGGCCAGATGCCCACAAGGTGTGCCCAATTTCTATTGGACGACCCTTGAAGTGGACCAATGAGAATTAAGCTAGAGTAAATCTAGTTTAATTAATTTAAAAACATTTAATAAAAGAAACCAATGAGAATTAAGTCTCCTAGAAGACTATTGGGCAGTCTCCCAAGGGGTCCAATGAGCATTCAGGAACCCCATGGCTTGCCTCATTCCTATTGGCCAGGAGGCAAGGGGGTCCAACGAGAGTTTAGTTTAATTATTTAATTACCTAAATCTCTCACAAAAGGGGAAAGGGGGACACATGTCAGAAGGCTATCACTTATGTTGCTTAATTGTAATTGGCTTGACTTGGGGAGGGCCAATGAGGCTTCAGCAAGAGCAATTAGCAAGAGGGCTCGCCCAAGAGAGAGAGGGGGCTGATTTTTGCAAGGCATTATCACACACACACACACACTCACACAAGCTCATGTGTGAAGAAAGAGAAGAATATCTCTTCCCAAGCTTTAATGGAGAACTCATCACCTACTCCAAGCTTGTGAGATAGAAGCCTACATCAACACTCTCTTGGCATGTGGATGCAAATCCAACCAAGAGCCAAGCTTCAATGCATGCTCATCTCCTCTACCAAGCTAATTACTAAGCTAAGCTATGCTACATATGATTGATTATGTGAGGATATGTACATCTTTCTCGTAAGATACCCCTTCTTCCTCTCAATCTACTGTCATACCCTGCTAGCTCTCACCATCTTCGAAGGTGTGTGAGGTCTTGGGTCTGAGAACAGGGATAATTCAAGTTGTGTTTGTTAAGTGTTTTGCTTAGTGCATGAAGTTTCCATCTTCATTGCACTAGCTAGTCTTGAAGGAACACAAAGAATTGTATTGTACAATGTCTCTCTTGATGGGAGAAACCATATTACAAAGCCTTTTGGAGGGGGGACCGGCTCCATGAAAATCCAGTCCTCAACTGTTGTCAATAGATTAATTTCTCTCTCTTTTGAAAGTATTGTCGATGCTATCTAACTAGATGTTATTCTTTTTGTTGCTCTCTCCACCCAAGCACTCTTGTAATTCTCATTAGGAATCTATTCTAATGAAATGCCCACTATGTTATGCTAATTTCCGCTACACATAAGTTATTAGGCCATTAAATGTTACATTGGTATCAAAGCCGAAGGTTTCTCTTTTCTTGCTCAAGAAGGTAGGTCCTCAAGCTAGCTACAAATGGTTGGTATTATTAATTGCCTGTGAGTAAGTAGAATAGGGATTTTTCAGCCTTGCAGTGCGCCTGCCTTCGTGCAGTTAACGGGGCATCACCGTCGAGAGCTATGGTCTTAATAGTGGAGTCCTACGGGGCTTGCCTACGGCTTAACCACTATTAAGCTATTAGAAGCTTGACAGGAGCCGGTGCTGTTTTGGTGTCGAAAGACCCTCTCTTCTATTCCTTGCAATTAATGGTATTCGAGCCGCGGGTACAGTAGCTTGAGTGCTTTTTTTAAAGGGGTAAAGAGGAGTAGCAACTAGGGCTTGAAGTGCCAAAGTACACCTAAAAGTTGTTAGAATGGTTGACAATAGTAAAGAGAGTGAAATTAATGTTGATAACTTTGATTTTGCTCATGAGCAAGCTACTAATGATGCTTCAATGCTTGTTAACTATCTTGTTTCTAGGCTTCAACAAGCCATGGGCAATCCATCTCTCCAAAGTGAAGTGCAACGGCAGCTCCGTGCTCACGGGATTCTCCAAGCTCATCACCATGACGAGAGAACACCTAGGAAGCCTCCTTGTGAGACTACCAAAAGAGGTCTCTCTCCGATTTGGGAAGAAGAAGAGAATCCATATGAAGGGCTCAAGAATTTACTTCTTGATGATGCATCTCCTTCCCAAAGGAGAACTCAAGAGCCTCCACTGAAGGAACGAGAAAGAAGCGAATATCTCGCCACCTCGGCGGAGATGGCTCCACGAAGACGGCGGGCTAAACGCTCTCCATCACCACCAAAGCGGAGAAGACCATCACACTCTTCTCCACGCCATAATTCAAAGAGGGATGATAAAAAGCAAGAGAAGAAAAAGGCGAGAAAGAGGACACCCTCTTCTCCATCTTCTTCATCCTCTTCCTCTTATGAAAGCTATGGTGAAGACGAAAAAGATCAAGACAAGAAAAAGGCGAGAAAGAGGTCACCCTCTTCTCCACCTTCTTCAAATTCTTCACCTTCTGAAGAAAGTGATGGTGCAACCTTTGAACCATAAAAAAGAAGAGGCCATAGGAAATCCTATACCGCATGGAAGAGGTCGTCCAAGTTGAAGAAATTCAAAGAGGGAGGGAAGAGCATCTCTTTCCTTACCTATGATGGTACCTTTGGTGCTACGGACAAAGTCTTGGCCTTTATCCAACAATTCGATGCCGTGTTTGGAGATGAGGGCTTCACGGAGTCCTCTAAGCTACGCCATGTAGCTATGCACTTTCAAAAGTCCGCCAGACAATGGTGGTCTAGCCTACGAGCCAACGGTGAAGCTCCACGAACATGGAAAGCTTTAAGAGCTTCCATTATGAAGCAGTTTTTGGCCACCGATGCCAAAGACAAAGTACTCACTGAATGGCGAAGCTTAAAGCTCTCTCCCAATGAATCTATCCACAAATATGTAGACAAGTTTTGGGACCTACAACTCAAAGCCACTGTCTTCAAAAAGTTGGATTGTGGAGAGCAAAAGCAACAATTTTGTGCGGGCTTAACCGAAGAAATGGCGGAGTATGTCAACTCCCAAAGACCACATACCATATCGGCGGTAATACACCACACTATGGTCGCCTCTCGAATCAATTTCCAAACGGGGGCAAAAAGAAATAATAAGCCCCTGGAAAACAAGGGTTCCAATGAGCCTAAGGGGAAGGACAATGTCCAAAAGTCTCCTAAGGGAAACTCCAACAAAGCTAAAGAGAAGGGAGTTTACAAAGGTAAGAATAAACTCTCTCCTGAAGATCTTGAGCGTTATCGTAAGGATAACCGGTGTTTCAAGTGCGGCGAACAAGGGCATGCGTACCGCGCTTGTCCCCAAAAGAACAACCGCCAAGATCCTCCTAGAGCTTCCTTGGTTGAAATCCAAGAGGAGGAGACTCACCAAACTCACCACAAAGGATCTCCTCTATGCCATGCTTGGGGAAAGGTAAGAGAACATGATGCTTTTATTCTCTTTGACCCTGGTTCTACTCACAATTTTATATCTATAGAGTTGGCCACCAAGCTAGGAATACAATCCTACGAGATGGGAGATGTCCTACCCGCAGACAGTGCCTTCAAGGGGCAAGAAGCTTCAGTCACTCCCTTAATCGGGAAATTGAGGCTTCATGTCCAAGGCTATGTGGACAAAGAGGACTTCTTTATCTCTCCTCTCAAGCATGAGGATGTAATCCTAGGGGCACCATGGTTTGACCGCCTGGCTGCCGATGTTAAATTTCCTGAAAGGAGAATCTCCTTTAAGTTCAAGGAAAAAGACATGTATATAGATGCTAAGGAAATGGGTAACACCATCCCCATTGTACATACACCAGCTTTCAACAAGTCAATAAAGAGCTCTATTTCCGTGTACATGATTTTTGTTAAAGACTCTCAAAATGAACCTAATGCTTTAGCAAAAGAAAATAAAAGCAACCAAAAGGAATTAGAGTTATCCAATTTTCTCAAGGGTTTCAAGATGTTTTTATTGACGACATCCCTTGTGAGCTACCTCCTAAACGAGGTAATGATGACCATGCAATTGAACTTCTTCCAGGAAGTTCACCGCCTAATAAACCTCCTTATAGAGTTTCTCAAGCTCAACAAGAGGAGATTATGCGGCAAGTGCATGAGTTAGTTGAGAAGGGTATGGTTAGGCCAAGCTCATCTCCATTTTGCTCACCTGTGCTATTAGTGCAAAAGAAAGACGGCACATATCGTATGTGTGTCGACTATAGAGCACTAAATAGGATCACTATCAAGAATAGGTTTCCCGTTCCACGGGTAGAAGACCTATTTGATAAGCTACAAGGATCGACCTACTTCAGTAGGGTTGACCTAAAAAGTGGCTATCATCAAATAAGGATAGTTGATCAAGACATTGTAAAGACCGCATTTCGTACTACATTTGGTCTTTACGAATACATTGTCATGCCTTTTGGCTTGACCAATGCACCAGCCACATTCAACCACTTGATGGAGAAACAGTTCAGGCTTCATCGAACCTTCACTGTAGTGTTCTTTCATGATATTATCATCTACTCTAATTCATTGGAGGAACACAAGCAACACCTCCAGGTAATATTTCAAGTTTTAAGAGAGAATAAACTTTATGTTAATCGAAAGAAAAGTGAATTTTTCTTGCAAGAGATTCAGTATTTAGGTCACATTATCTCTCAAGATGGCATCCAAATGGATCCATCCAAGTTAGAGGTAATAAAGGATGGCCTAAACCAAGGAATCTTCATGAACTAAGAAGCTTCATAGGTATGTGTGCATACTATAGACGCTTCATAGAAAAGTTCTCACAAATTGCGGGACCATTACATGACCTAACAAAGAAAAGCGTTAGGTATACATGGTCTGCTAAGGAGAAAAATGCTTTCGAAAAGCTTATCTCTCAACTGTGCTTACACTACCGGATCTCTCAAAACCATTTGAGGTCCAATGCGATGCTTGTGGTGATTGCCTTGGAGCTCTTTTGCTCCAAGAAGGGCACACCATAGGCTATGAGAGTCGAAGGCTCGACCCTGTTGAGCAAGCTCTAGGCATATACGAAAAGGAACTCCTTGCAGTTCTACATGCCTTAGACTCATGGAAGCACTATTTATTGGGGACTCCTTTCATTCTGCGAACGGATCACCAAAGTCTTAAGTACTTCATGACGCAGACCAAGCTCTCCGACAAACAAATGAGGTGGGAAAATTTCCTTTCGCAATTTCATTTTCATATTGCTCACATTGCTGGCAAGCATAATCAAGTAGCTGATGCACTCTCAAGACGGCCGAGAGTGAATGCGGTTTCCATAGCAACTCACAATGATCTATCTTCAATGATAGATGAGTATGCTATTGATCCCGATTTTAGAGATGTGATTTCAGCCCTTGCATTAGGGAAGAAAGAAGAACCATTTACTTTACAAGATGGTTATCTTCTCTATGGCAATAGACTATGCGTTACTAACTCACTACGTGAGAAAGTAATGTATGAATCTCATGCTCCACCTTATGCGGGGCATAGAGGGATTCAGTCTACCTTAAAGGGAATTGAAACATATTTCTATTGGCCTACCATGAAAGTGAACATACAAGAGTATGTTTCCAAATGTGTGGTATGCCAAAAGACAAAATTTGATAGAGGGAAGCAACTTGGATTGCTTCAACCCTTGCCAATCCCTAATTCACCATGGGAGAGCATATCCATGGATTTTATCTTTGGATTGCCTAAGTCTATCCATGGGAATACGGGAATATGGACGATAGTAGACAGGTTTAGTAAACAAGCTCATTTTATACTTGTCAAAAAGACTATCAAAGCCCATCAAATGGCAACCCTCTTTATTTCACAAATTTTCAAGTACCATGGCTTGCCCATGTCCATAGTATCGGATAGAGATCCTAGAATGACCAGTAATTTCTGGAAGGGTCTCTTTGAGAATTTAGGAACAAGACTAAACTTCTCTTCGGCCTATCATCCACAAACTGATGGCCAAAGTGAAATAGATAACCTAACCATTCTCGATCTACTAAAAGCCTATGTAACGGAAGTAGATCAAAGATCCCAATGGGAGAAGTATTTACCCTTAGTGGAGTATGCTTACAATAACACTGTACATACTTCCATGGGAAAAGCACCTTTCGAGGTAATTGAGGGAAGATCAAAAAGTCCCTTGCTACTTAAGGTACATGGGAAGATCTTCGCAGCAGATGAGTATAGCCGAGACCTACAAGAATCTTTCCAAAAGATTAAGGATGCTATCTCTATCTCACAGCAAAGGCAAAAGGCTGCTGCTGACAAGCACAGAAGAGCCCA